>NC_136067.1:1308378722-1308916222 GCF_964261635.1 Lissotriton helveticus | reverse complement strand
CATTCAAGACATTTCAAAAGATACGATGTACACACTATATCTATATTGTTATAAGCACACATATATAAACTCAAAATACACATCTACAAATTACACATCTAATTAGAGAAAGCACATCTAGAAAAATTCACATCTATAAAATTCACATCTATATTAAGTCTTATATAAACCTATGTGGTAAAACTTATGTTTTATGAGGGTGACATGTGTGCTGCAAGAACGTGTACATCTCAGTATACTCAATTGTCCATGAATACTTGCCACATTTTAAGAGTGTCCATTAAAGTAGTCAGGCAAACATTTTTCTTGAATGGAAATGCCATTTGTAGACCTAAATCAGCCAGAACAACATCATTACATTGAGGCCAGATACCACGACATCCTACGATAAAGCCATGAAATTTAACAATTTTACATTTTGTGAGATCTTTGATTTGCTGTAACAGATCCTGATAGTATTTCACCTTACTCTCAAACGCTAATTCAAGGGAATTCTGAGAGTTTTCATAACAAATTGATACATCAATCACTACAGTTGCACCATTTTTTGTAAACACTACATCCGGTTTTCGTAGTTCTCCTTGATTATTCTTAACATGAGGTTCCCTATATGCCAACCAACCACACCTATCAATGAGCAATTCCAAAATGTTGTTATGTCTTTTTATCCTAATGTGATTTGCCCATTTCTCAAACTCTGCTTTTCTTCAATCATATGTTGCTGACAAATTCAATTCACAGCTCAGATAGCAACTGTCCATAATATTGAGTTTGTGTGTTTTGGTTATGTGATCAATTTTTTCATTAATATTTTCTCCTACATACGTGAATGAATGTGCTATGTACCGGTCTGAAGCATCCCTGAAATACAATAAATTATTGACTTTATTAAGACCAATTTGTGTACATAGTTTCGGTATACTGAGGTCCCCAAATGATCTTTTTGAATATAGGAGACCTTCACATGTGTATGCAGGAAGGTGTAGAAAGTGTTTGACATACTTTTTTATTGTTTGATCAAGAACATTCAATGTTTTCGCTTCTGTTCCTGTCATTTCTAATTTGAATGATAGCTTAGGTATCAAGTATTGACACAATATTTCAATTTTCTGCGTGGGCTTAAGTGGTAAATTATCAAGTTTTTGAGCCCAATTGACAAGAACCTCATTAATTCTGTTGTTGCTTGTATGACCACTGTGTGGATCAAAGTTCAATCCGAGGTAACTCTCACTTTCTACTGGATGAATATTTGTAATATTTTCTTTTTCAAATTGCCATGGTTTACAGTTGTAGATTAGTATTTTGTCTTTATGGTGACTGTTATAAAATCCGTGTGTCTTTTTCACATTCAGTTTTAGTCCTGTAGCTTTACTGAACTTTTCAATGTTCTTCAGATTTGTACTCATTCCTTCCCAGGTACTGCTGAGTACTGCAATGTCATCGGCAAAGGCGAGAGCGGTGATTTGCTCAATAAGACCATCTGATCCAAATGTGAAGCCCTTGCCATTTTTCTGAAGATCACAGATCAGAGGATCCATGGCAATGTTAAATAGTAGTGGGGATAGAGAGTCACCTTATTTGACCCCAGATTTCATTGTTATTTCAGGAGTTTCTTCGTTGTTCTTTCCCTTGAAAGATGTTGTTGAGTCAGTGTATAAGTCTTTTATTACTTCTCTGATGCTTGGTGGGACTCTTTGCCTTGCGAGACTCTGTATAATGTGACCATGGCTGACAGAGTCGAAGGCTTTAGATATATCAATGAACACAACCGCTAATGAGTGACTGTTTTTTCGTGCTCCTTTTATGATATTTTGCAGGAGAATCAGATTCTCGAGACAACCTCTCACCTTCATGAAGCCTTTTTGTCTCGGATTCAATTCAACAAAAAATGAGAGTCTTCTAGTTAATATTTTTGTGAATAACTTCAGGAATGCAGTACCGATGGTAATTGGACGCCAGTTACTGATTTTTGTAAGTTCATTAATCGGTACATTCTTGGGTATCAAAATTGATCGATTCTGTTTGATAATTTCTGGCACTCTTCTTATCAACAACCAAGACGATAGAACTCTGGGCAGCAGTCTTGGTTGTCTGCTGTGCACTTTATTTAAGTCATTCAGACCTATCTTATCAGGACCCACTGCTTTATTCATATTGGAGCTCTCAAGGGTATGAGTTATTTCGAGCAGTGTTATTTCTTTGCAAAGATTTCTAATTTCATAGTCCTCTAATATTCGATCAATCGGCATGAATTTAGGGTTCTTCTTGTTTTCTTTTTCAATTATGCTTTTGTAATATTGGAAGATTTCCTCAGCACTGATTTGGCAAGTGGCATCTTCTGCCCCATCAGTGATAATCCTGGCAATTTTCTTTTTGTCTTTTTTAAACATTGCCTGGTATTCTTTATAGCTGCCCTTTGCTTTTGCATAATTTTTCTTGTGTGTTCGATTAGGCTTTTCGTTTTTCTTGTCTGTTTTTGTTATTTTGTTTCCTGCTGAGGCATTCTGGTGCTCGTCTTGAGCAGAGTTCATAGGCTCATTCTTGATTTCCCTTGTTGGTTCATTTGTTGTTACTCTTGCTAGATAAGGACTTATATCAGTTGTGTTTGCTGCGATATATAATTACTACCACTTCTCGATTTCTGATATTCTATCTTCCAGTTCATCAAAGTTCTTGATTTTTTGCGCACGTTTTCGAGTGATAAAGTCTTTGTGCTTTTCTGTTGTTACTTCCACTGTAACCTCTGCTTCATCGCAAGAGTCATTTTCCGAGACATTTGATGCTTGCAGTACATCTTTTGCGGATTTTTTGCTTTTATCTCTTCTATCTCTTCTTTTTTCTGCAATTTGTTTTCTGTTCTTGTTGTTAAAATGTGGAACCATTAGCGCATTAATATTCCTCTTATTTTCATATACTTTTTCCAATTCTGCTAGTAGCAGTATTTCTTCCTGTGACCATAACTTTGACGGTTTGCTGTTTGCTAGAGCTGCTAGTCTAACTTCATTTTGCGCTCTTGGATGCGCATGCCGAGCATGTTGAGAAACACCAATTTTTGTTCCAAATATGAGATCACAGTAGCTGCACAGGAATGGCCGCTCTCCTTTTTGAGGTCTTCCTTTACATTTGGCATAATGGCATGCAATATTGTGATATTCGGTTTCTTTGTCACATTTTGAACAGTACGTTTTGAGATAGTAGCCTTTGTGCTTGTTGGAGACATGTTTTCTCAGTTCTTTAAAGGTTCCCATTATGTCTCCACACAAGTCACATTTATATTTTTCGTTCGGGTATTTCCAGTAAGTGACTTTTTTGGTGTAATCACTTTTCTTTGTTATTACATCTTTGCTGACCTCATACACATCGGGAAGATTTTCAAATTTTGCTGTACCAATGTCATTCTTGGCTGAGGTGGCTACAAATTCGACTGATTTGCTGAGGTCTACTGTTATGTCTTCTTCTGCTATAGATGGTGTACTAAGGCCTATATCGTGATCTGAATCGTTGTTATTCGTTGCATTGTTGGAAGCTAGTGCTGGTTTGTCAAGTTCGGTGAGGAGGTTAATGATTTCTTGGAAAGACAGCACCTCCTTACGCCATCTTAACGGGGTTTTTATTCTCCAGGAACTACCCCATCTGGAATTGGGTTTGTTTGCTTCGCCACTTCTCACTATTACGCTCGCTGCCATGATAGAACCTTGTTTGGCCTGTCTCTATATGCTTCTCTACGCAGAGTCTAGCATTTCAGAGACAGTTACCGGCGGGACCACTGGGAGGTAAAGGCCACTAACACCGAGAATAGGTTAAGAGAGTCATAGTTACTCCCGCCGTTTAACCGCGCTTCATTGAATTTCTTCACTTTGACATTCAGAGCACTGGGCAGAAATCACATTGCATCAACACCCGCCTCGGGCCTTCGCAATGCTTTGTTTTTATTAAACATTCGGATTCCCCTGGTCCGCACCAGTTCTAAGTCAGCTGCTAGGTGCCGGCCGAGGCATAACACCGGCCCCGCACCCCCAAGGAGGGGGCACGGGGAGACCTCCGCAGCTGGGGCGATCCACAGGAAGGGCCCGGCTCACATCCAGAGTCGCCGCCGCCCCAGAAGGAGGCACCTCGTCCAGCCGCGGTGCGTGCCCAGCCTCGCTTCGCGCCCCAGCCCGACCGACCCAGCCCTTAGAGCCAATCCTTATCCCGAAGTTATGGATCTGACTTGCCGACTTCCCTTACCTGCATTATTCCAACATGCCAGAGGCTGTCCACCTTGGAGACCTGCTGCGGATATGGGTACGGCCCGGCGCGAGATTTGCACCACCTCCCCCGGATTTTCAAGGACCAGCGAGAGCTCACCGGACGCCCTGCCCTTCACAAAGAAAAGAGAACTCTCCCCAGGGCTCCCGCCGGCTTCTCCGGGATCGTTTGCGTTACTGCACTGGACGCCGCGAGGGCACCCGTCTTCGCCACTCCGGGTTCAGGGATTTGAACCCAACTCCCTTTCGATCGGCCGAGGGCAACGGAGGCCATCGCCCGTCCCTTCCGAACGGCGCTCGCCCATCTCTTAGGATTGACTGACCCATGTTCAACTGCTGTTCACATGGAACCTTTCTCCACTTCGGCCTTCAAAGTTCTCGTTTGAATATTTGCTACTGCCAACAAGATCTGCACCTGCGGCGGCTCCCCCCGGGCCCTCGCCCCGGGATTCCGTGCTCACCGGCAGGGAACCGCCAGGCCGAGAGGGGTCCCAGAGTACCTTGTCCCTAGTAATCCGGAGGAAGGCTACCCCTCTTTCTGGGAACAAGTGCGCACCGCACGGCTCAGGGGACCATAGGCGTGAACGTGCCCGACCTCCTGGACCCCTGGCTGGGATCCGGGAGGTGAATGGCACCTCATCAGGACTTCCACGGAAGCCCGGCCATCTGGTCGCCCCATAGGAAAGCATTGAAGGCGACCAGATGGCCGAGTGGAAATGTGCGACCAGATGGCCGGGACCGACATGACGCCAATCAGCCTGCCCCGAGCCTCCACGGGAGGGCTCCCGCCTGCCCTTCCAGGGCTCTGGGGCTGCAGGGCTCTGGGGCTGCAGGGCTCCGGGGCTGCAGGGCTCCGAAGCTGCAGGGCTCCGGGGCTGCAGGGCTGCAGGGCTCCGGGGCTCCGGGGCTGTAGGGCTCTGAGGCTCCAGGGCTCGGGGGCTGCAGGGCTCTGGGGCTGCAGGGCTACAGGGCTCCAGGGCTGCAGGGCTCCAGGGCTGTAGGGCTCAGGGGGGCTCTGAAACCCCACGGTGGGCCTCAGGCACGGGGAGGATTGCCCGTGACCCATGGAGCCCGTCCCGGGTACTTTGCCATGCCGCGGGCTGGAGGAGAGAGCCCCGGGCGCATGGCAGGTGTTGCCCGGTCATCGCCAATATGGTCCCCGGCAGGGAACCGTCAGGCCTAGAGGGGTCCCAGAGTACCTTGTCTCTAGTAGTCCGGAGGAAGGCTACCCCTCTTTCTGGGAACAAGTGCGCACCGCACGGCTCAGAGGACCCTAGGCGCGGACATGCCCGACCTCCTGGAGCCCTGGCTGGGATCCGGGAGGCGAATAGAACCTCATCGGGACTTCCAGGGAAGCCCGGCCATCTGGTCGCCCCATAGGAAGGCATTGAGGGTGACCAGATGGCCGAGTGGAAAGGTGCGACCAGATGGCCGGGACCGACATGACGCCAATCAGCCTGCCCCGAGCCTCCGTGGGAGGGCACCCGACTGCCCTTCCAGGGCTCCGGGGTTGCAGGGCTCGGGGGCCGCAGGGCTCTGAGGCTCCAGGGCTCCGAGGCTCCAAGGCTCCAGGGATCCGGGGCTGCAGGGCTGCAGGGCTCCGGGGCTCGGGACTGCAGGGCTCCGAGGCGCCAGGGCTCGGGGGCTGCAGGGCTCCGGGGCTGCAGGGCTCTGAGGCTCCAGGGCTCCGGGGCTGCAGGGCTCTGGGGCTGCAGGGCTCCGGTACTCCAGGGCTCGGGGGCTGCAGGGCTCCAGGGGCTGCAGGGCTCCGGGGGCTCCAGGGCTCCCGGGCTGCAGGGCTCCCGGGCTACAGGGCTCCGGGGCTCCGGGGCTCGGGGGCTGCAGGGCTCCGGGGCTCCCGGGCTCCAGGGCTGCAGGGTTTCCGGGCTGCAGGACTCCTGGGCCGCAGGGCTCCGGGGATTCAGGGCTCCAGGGCTCCGGGGCTGCAGGGCTCAGGGGTGGTCTGAAACCCCACGCTGGGCCTCAGGCACGGGGAGGACTGCCCGGGACACATGGAGCTCGTCCCGGGTACTTTGCCACGCCGCGGACTGGAGTAGGGAGCCCCGGACGAATGGGAGGTGTTGCCCGGACATCGCCCATCTGGTCCCCGGCAGGGAACCGCCAAGCCGAGAGGGGTCCCAGAGTACCTTGTCCCTAGTAATCCGGAGGAAGGCTACCCCTCTTTCTGGGAACAAGTGCGCACCGCACGGCTCAGGGGACCCTAGGCGCGAACGTGCCCGCCCTCCTGGAGCCCTTGCTGGGATCCGGGAGGCGAATGGCACCTCATCAGGACTTCCAGGGAAGCCCGACCATCTGGTCGCCCCATAGGAAAGCATTGAGGGTGACCAGATGGCTTAGTGGAAAGGTGCGACCAGATGTCCGGGACCGACATGACGCCAATCAGCCTGCCCCAGGGCTCCGGGGCTGCAGGGCAGCTCCGAGGCTCCAGGGCTCCAGGGCTCCGAGGCTCTGAGGCTCCAGGGATCCGGGGCTGCAGGGCTCGGGGGCTGCAGGGGTCTGGGGCTGCAGTGCTGCAGGTCTCCAGGGCTTCGGGCTGCAGGGCTCCGAGGCTCCAGGGCTCGGGGGCTGCAGGGCTCTGGGGCTTCAGGGCTGCAGGTCTCCGGGGCTCCAGGGCTGCAGGGCTCCGAGGCTCCAGGGCTCGGGGGCTGCAGGGCTCCGGGGCTGCAGGGCTCTGAGGCTCCAGGGCTCCGGGGCTGCAGGGCTCCGGGACTCCAGGGCTCGGGGGCTGCTGGGCTCCGAGGGCTGCAGGGCTCGGGGGCTCCAGGGCTGCAGGGCTCCCGGGCTGCAGGGCTCCCGGGCTGCAGGGCTCCGGGGCTCCGGGGCTCCGGGGCTCTGGGGCTCCGGGGCTCCAGGGCTCCGGGGCTCCAGGGCTGCAGGGCTCCTGGGTTGCAGGGCTCCTGGGCCACAGGGCTCCAGGGCTCCGGGGATGCAGGGCTGTAGGGCTCCAGGGCTGCAGGGCTCCGGGGGGCTCTGAAACACCACGCTGGGCCTCAGGCACTGGGAGGATAGCCCGGGACCCATGGAACCAATCCCGGGTACTTTGCCACCCCGCGGGCTGGAAGAGGGAGCCCCGGGCGCATGGGAGGTGTACCTTGTCCCTAGTAATCCGGAGGAAGGCTACCCCTCTTTCTGGGAACCTGTGCGTGCCGAGTGATGGAGGGGACCCAGGGCGCCAACGTGATCGACCTCCTGAAGCCCTGGCTGGTAGCAGGGAGGCGTATAGGACCTCATCGGGACTTCCAGGGAAGCCCGGCCATCTGGTCGACCCATTGGGAAGCATTGGATGCGACCAGATGGCCAAGATGGCCAAGTGGAAAGGTGAGACCAGATGGCCGGGACCGACATGACGCCAATCAGCCTGCCCCGAGCCTCCGCGGGAGGGCTCCCGCTTGCCCTTCCAGGGCTCTGGGGCTGCAGGGCTCGGGGGCAGCAGGGCTCCGAGGCTCCATGGCTCGAGGCTCCAGGGATCCAGGGCTGCAGGGCTCCCGGGCTGCAGGGCTCCGGGGCTGCAGGGCTGCAGGGCTGCAGGGCTCGGGGGCTACAGGGCTCCGGGGCTCCCGGGCTCCCGGGCTCCGGGGCTTCAGGGCTCCCGGGCTCCAACCAGGCCGGGGAGATCAGGGATTCTGCCCAGGCACGAGGGACGCACCCCCGTTTTCCACGATTTTTTTTCCAAAATTCTGCATAGTGTACGTAGTGGCACTACGCAAACTACGGCCAGCCCTAATTAAAAGGGCAGCGGCGCCTCCAAGCATTTGCCACGGACACAAGACAACCGATAGGTTTAGAACGGCTGGCATCATTATTGATTGCCCTGTGTGACATCTGGGGAGGTGCTGCTGTTCAGAGCCGCCTTTACACTAGCCTTTTATTGGGCATTCCTGGTACGGGAACTGGTGGCTAGCAACAAGCAGGACCTGCTAGGTGGACTCCAGCTTGAAAACACAAGGATATTTGGTGATACACTGTTAATTACCATCATCAAATCAAAAACTGATCAGGAAGCCCTTGGTGAGGGGCTGGTACTCCATCGTGCACTGGCTAATCCATGCTGCCCGGTGATGCATGTGGAGGCCTTCCTCAGCCAGAGAGTAGGCGCAGTAGGAGGGGCATTATTAATGCATGCAGATGGTACCCCACTTACAAAGTTTCAATTCCAAAGGGTACTGGCTATGACAATTGACAGGGCTGGTTTCAATCTGAAAGATTTTTGGACACATTTGTTCCGAATAGGGGCTGCCACTGAAGCAACTGCTAGGGAGTTATGCAATATTAGTGTGAAAAGGATTGGGAGATGGTCTTCCAACTGCTACAAGCGTTATGTGTGGCTGCACATGTTGTGAGAGTGGCAGACTAATTACGCTGATGCCTGTCTTGTTTGTTTACTCGTTTTTTAGTTTCTCGAACCTGTCACGCAGGGCAGAAACTGCCGTTGGCACATCACCAGCAAATATCTTCATCACAACGGACACAGAAAAAGGAGACACAAGTTGTATGGGTGGTTGGTCATTCGTTTGTGAAACGTGTTAAATCTGTTTTTTTTACAAATAACTTCAGATAAAGGGCGGAACAGGGAGGTTTCATGGTTTCCTTTCATGGTAGGGGGGGTCTCTGCCTCAGTCAGATTAGAGGGTTCTTCACGGAGTTGCTAGAAAGACACACCACACCGCCCACAGTTGTTATCTTACATTTGAGCAGAAACGACCTGGTAAAATTGGACAGGAGTGTCCTGATAGAAGAGATGATCTCGGAGGTAAGCTGATTAGCAAAAACATGCCAAGGCTGCACCATAGTTTGGTCCCAGATGATTCCTAGACTCAGATGGAGGGGGGGGGATTCCGTTAAAGCGTTGAATCACTCGGTAAAGAGGGTCAACAACAAGATAGAGAAATTGTTTTGGTCACCTCAATTGCAGAACATACCACGTGTATCGGGGGAACAGTTCTTATAAGATGGGGTTCACCTGACTGGGGCGGGCAATGAGCTATTTCTGGAGAACATTTTGGCATGGCTAGGGGGGTTATAGGTGGGCATGACCTTGCAGAGGAGAAGAATAGGGGGGGACCACATAGTCAGGCAACTATGCTGGCCTGTGGCGGTAAGGTCATGATCGGTGAGCAGTCAATTTAAGGTACTTAGGGGGTGGCGCCATTCATGAATGAGTTCGCCAAGGGGGAGTGACAAGTGGTCTCTCCTAGAACTCCAGGGGCAGTACATCCACTTGGTTGGATGGGTGCAGGGGAGGGGGAGTCACGCTTTCTTTAGGCTGGCTAGCCGCCCCGCACGTACACTATGACGTCATTAAACGGTGCAGAGTGCAAGGGTTTGGTTAATGGAGTTCATGGACCGTACGGGGTAACTGGGAGGGAGGGAAGTACCCTCTAGGTAAACGGGCCCTCTGCGCACGCGCACTCATACTTCAGAGCTTAGCTGGTTGATAAGGATCTGACACCGGTTAGCAAACTTGCCGTAGGCCCAAAAATAGGTTATGGAGAAAATATTAATAATGTGTGATTATGATCCAAATATTAGATTTGGTTAGGAAATATTTTGTATTAGAAAATTGTTAAGGTTAGCCCTTTGATACCTGTTTACAGGGATTTTAATCTAATGTCAAACGTTTTTCTGCATAAATGATTGTGTAAGTATTGTTTATTTCAATTTTTTTCATTTGTTTTCATGTTTTCATAAATACGGCCGGGGGCTATTGAGACCCCCCGCCTTCCAAAGAAACTCCTCTCATGTCCAATTTCTAATAATTGTGGGGGTGCACAAGACAGGGGAGGGGGATGGTCAGTAGTCCCTGACCATATTGAATGAGCCACGTTCTAAAGTGGGGAAGGGCTACTTCTGCTCTGCACATACTGAGTCACTTCCCACTAGCCGCCTATAAGGAAACCGGGGATGGGTTTGATGAATCAATTTGAGAAAAAAACGCATGTGTATGTTCGTATTGCGCTGGTACGAAAACCATAAGCGGTTGTAGATTTTTTGGAAAGGTGCTTCGCAGGTGAGTATTCGCACCTACTGCAGGAGTTGCAGGTTACTTATAAGCATCTGGTTAGGGTTGTTCGCTGACTGCAGTGCTTTTTCGTGCATTTTTCAATGTTGTTTCCATTTTACATTTGTCTTCATGGCGTCCACAGGAGCATCTGATGTCCCGGGGGCTCACGTAGAATCAAAACGAGATTCAAAGGTGAAAATCAGTTTAGGCTCCACTCTGCTTCACTGGCTTCCCCAGAACACCTGAACCTCTTCGTCCTCTCGTTTTCCCGCTTTGGGTGTAGGCAACAAGTGGCAGAATGCAAAACGGAGCGAACAGGGGCATATATGCACACCTCCTCGCCCCCAGGGACTCCCCAGTGCCCAGCGAGACACTATCCAACCATTCTCTTTTTTTTTTTTTTTAATTTTTTTTTTATTGAACATAGCAATGGTTAATCAGTGGTACAATGCATCTTTACAGTTTTAAATAAATAAATAAAGAAGAAAGACATCTATATACAGATATATATCAGACATGAGAATTAGGAAAAGGGGAAGAGATTCATCGAGCACAGCAAAAAGGGAATACAGATAACGATTTAATCTAGAAGGGACTGTGCAAAATCCGCAATTTATAAAGTGACGTTGTAAAAAAGTGCAAAAGCCTACAATAAAGTGCTACTGCATGTGCAAAAAACTATGATACAGCGATATCCAAAAAAAAGTGCGAGTGCTTTTAATTGTACTAACCCTTTCTTTATCTTTATTCTTCCTTTGCTGCTCATCCCTCCTTCAGTTGAACCAAATCCCCAAAATATTTCCAATTCCTTTCAAATCTCTTAATAGAACCTACTCTGCCCGCATATGCTTTTTCAAAAAGACAGGTTCTCCTCATCTTATTGAACCATTTTATAAGTGATGGAATTTCCCTTGATTTCCAGTTTTGTAATATTAAAGAGCGGGCAATCGCACATGATATAAATATAAATACCTCTTCCGATTTGTTGATATTGCTTCTATCCTTGCTTATTCCAAACAAGGCTACTTCTACCGTTGGCGGAAATGGTTTTCCAATGGCCAATTCAATTTGTGCGAATATCTCTTTCCAGAATGGCTCCAACATCGGGCAGGCAAAAAAAATATGATACCATCCCCCCTGGCCATGTGCTAAACATCTAAAACACTTATTTTCTGTTCCAGGAAACATTTTTTCCAAAGCCTCTGGCGTATAATAGGCTAGCCAACGAGACAGAAAGGCCATCCTCTTATAGTTGGCAGCACGCAAGGATTTGTTTCCCAGTAAACAGAGAGCCTCCCAATCTTTGAAGGAAAAAAGCACTGGGTCGAGAGACTTACTTTGTTCAGATGTTTAACAATGAGTGGGGATTGGCCAGAGCCATGGAGCAATTTATACCACTGCCCTATCCCGCTGCTCTTCCTACCATAAAGGTTGTTTAGTAAATTATCAGGGGTATTCAACAAGCCACTTCCTTCCTTTTTAATAAAATGAGTGATCTGAAGATATTCAAAAAAGGACAGTCGCCTTAAAATGTTGGATCTAGTTATCGCCTCTTGCCAACTAATAACCCTATTTTGGACTAGCAAGTCTCTCAATTCCCGAAACCCACACAATTCCCATTTTTTAATCTTCGAGAAACTTAACGGAAGTCCTATTTTACTACATTCAAACAAACTTAGATATTGGGAACCATCCGAACCATGTTTTTTAAAAAGCAGCAATAAGCGCGTAGTATATTCTTTCAGCGTCTTATACCTCGATTTTTTGGGGAGTTTTGCGGTCTTTAAAAAAATAGGGATTTGAGACCCTGCTTCTTGGACCATCTTCTCCAAAAAGAAATTGTCTCTTGTCTGATACATCCTTAAAAGACCTGCCACTATATCAAAGAATGCAGCTTCATAGTATGTTTTTAAGTGGGGTAGCGCTAGCCCTCCTTGATCTATTGTGAGTTGCACCACCGGGAGTTTAACTCTAGGAGTTTTATTACCCCAAATAAATCCTCTTAACATTGTTTCTAATTCTTTAAAGAAAGACACATTAATTTTTAACGGTACATTAGTAAACAAAAATATAAGTAGAGGCAGAACTGACATTTTAACCATTGACATCCTACCAATCACTGTCAGGGGTAACAAGAGCCATTTATCTAACATATGCTTGATTTTATTTTTCATTCTTATGTAGTTTAGTTCTAGAAGCTTATCATACTCTGCAGTTACAAAAATACCCAGATATCTTATTGGGTCTCTTTTTGCAGCTTGAGCTTGCAAGAAATTAGGGAGAAATCCTGTATCTGTATTTAAAGCAAGAACTTCAGTTTTTTTAGCATTTATCTTATATCCCCCTATCTTTTCATAAGCTTTAAACTCTTTCAATAAGTTCTCAACCACCCCCTTTTCAGGAGCAAGATAAAGAATAATGTCGTCAGCAAAAAGTTTTAGTTTAGACATGCCGAGGATGGGGGGTGTGATAGCTACATTATCCCTAATCCTTGCCACCAAGGGCTCAATGAAAACAGTAAAAAGCAGGGGAGATAAAGGGCAGCCTTGCCTAGTGCCCCTGGTTACATTAATCCTGCCGGCCTGTTGTGCATTAATTATTACCTGAGCAGAGGCTCCAGAATATATATTATGTAACATCTTAATTATCTGAACCGGGAATCCAAATTGTCCAAGGGAATAAAATAGGGCGTCCCAATTTACCAAGTCGAATGCCTTTTCGGCATCAACCATTAAAATACAAGCTGGCAGCGAATTGGTGTTCAGATAGTCCAAGGCCTGAATTAGGTATTCCGTATTTGTGGCCATATAACGTCCTGCAATAAACCCGGTCTGGTCATGATGGATTACTTCCTGAGCTGCCAGAACAAATCTTTCTGCCCATATTTTCATAAGTATTTTGTAATCAGAGTTCAAGAGGCTAATTGGCCTGTATGAATTTACATCATCCTTTTTTTAATCTTTTTTTAAAAAGCATATAATTGTCGATTCTTTGAAAGCCCCAGGAACCAAACCTCCTAATTTTATATGGTTAAATAATTTTAATAGAGGTTGTTCTAATTCCGCAAGAAATACTTTGTAGAACTCTATAGGGTACCCATCCTGACCACAAGCCTTTCCCCCAGAGGTCGCCTTGATACTTGTACGAATTTCTAATACAGTTAATTCCCTATCTATTTGTATCTTCCGGGATTCCGAGATTTTAGGAATCTCTAAATTCGCAAAATATTCGTGAATCTTTTCTTCCTCTACCTGGTAGTTTGTGGAATAGATTCTCTCAAAGTGATCTAGGAAAATCCCAGAGATCTTCTCATTTTCCACCACTTCGATCCCACTCAGAGGATCCTGGATTTTAAGTATATGGGAAGATTCCTGTTTTTTTTTTGCAGAGTTGGCTAATAATTTCCCAACCATCTGACTATCTTCATAGATTCTTTGCTGGAAAGTTTTTGAGTTATTTATTTCTTCTATCCAACCATTCTCCATGCGAGCAGGAGGCGCCGCGGATGGATCGAATTGCTCCTGATTTGATTAACACATGGAGCGCTAGAAATATTGAAAAGCTATAGTTCTACATCAATTATTGTGCTGTTGCTTAGCTTTATTCAATAAGTGGGTGTAGTAGCGCACTGCTCGGCTACACCATCAGGTAGGAGTGTCACCACCCTTTCACTGTTAATAGCCTTCTTTGTCAGAATAGAGCTTGAGTAGCTGTGGGTGTGGGTTGTAAGGGGAGTACAGTCTCATGATTAGTGTCCCGGTTTTATGGTACTTTATTTATTTAATGTTGTCATTTTCGTATGTATTCATATATAGGTAATTTTGCTAGTTTTGTCTATATTTATTCATATTTATTTTGGGTTTTGTGAGAAACCCAAGCTGAAACTTAGGATATTTCCACATTTATTTAACCAATAAGTATGCACTCATGCTTAAATGTCGGCCAGGTTTTAGTGCTGTGAACACCAGCAGAAGATTAATCAGTGCACTTATATAAAAATAGGCACATTTCAATAACAGCCATGTGCATATCTACTGGTGTTAAAGCCTTTTTTTACTAAAATTCCTTTCTATAATAATCATATCTATCGCGGAACACATAGGTTGGCCTGGCAGTCGTGGCAGACCGTATTTAAAATTATTCAAAAGCAACCCAATTTCCGTTTTGTCCACATTTGAAACTAAATACAGACAAGAAACTACATGTTGTCAGTTGGTATTTATCTGTAAAGATCAAGAAAAGCGGAAAGCGGGCAGTCCTACTCATGCTGTTGACAATACGGCCGGCATATGAACTCTATCTCTCCCAAATGCTAAGAGCACCAATCATCTGTTTATGTTTCTTTATTTATGGCTGGATCCTTGACTGTGATACCTGGAAGGTGATTCACACCGCAATGACAGCAAGATGCTTACAAGAAGTTGTGACCGGAAGTTCCGGAATGGGTATGGCAAGCAGATGCACAAAGTGCGATAAGCAATCAAAGAAAAGCTCTGAGGTGCCAACATGCATGGGTGAGATGCTGCGGCCCATACACTGTTTTGTTTGGGTATAGAAATAGACAAGCAGAATTTGTCATAAGCATGGGTACTTAGCAGTCCGCTGCGATACAGGAGTACATGTCTTCCTAGAATGACCAAATTCCCTGCCAACGTTGCCTTGCTGATTTGACTGACTGACACACCAACCGTGTCACCGTTTTGCGCCAGCGCGGGATCCTGCCAACGTTGCCTTGCTGATTTGACTGACCTTTGTTGCTCTGACGCCAGCCTGCTACACCAGCCCACGGGGGCTGCTACTGCCGCCACGGCTGCCAGCTACACGCGGTGCCCGGGACTCAGTTTTGCAGAGTCCCCGGGGCACACACCAACCGCATCACCGTTTTGCGCCAGGAGGCGCTACTTAATCCCTGCAGGGCTCCCGCAGCGCGGGTCCCTGCCAACGTTGCCTTGCTGATTTGACTGACCTATGTTGCCCTGACGCCAGCCTGCTACACCAGCCCACGGGGGCTGCTACTGCTGCTACTGCCGTGGCCACCAGCTACACGCGGTGAGAGGTGCCCGGGACTCAGTTTCCCAGAGTCCTTGGGGCACACACCAACCGCGTCACCGTTTTGCGCCATGAGGCGGTACTTAATCCCTGCAAGGCTCGCGCAGCGCGGGACCCGCGCCGGTCGTAGCCAGGAGGAGACTGGGCTGGGCTACGTCCCTTTCATTTTCCTATTTACACTGACAGGAGTGGACTTGCGGGCGGACTTGGTTAGTGACTTTTCCTTCTTGCGGTTGTATATATTTTGAAACAGGACAATTACTCTTGTTTTTAAAAGCTAACTGATTTACTTGTAACAGGTGTTAGACAAGGCGTGGGTCATGACTACAAAACGCAATCTGGCAGGCCAGAGGGCAGGGGGGGTTGCAGGCACATTGGATGCTTTTTTAATTAGGGAAGAAACAGTCCTACAGCATGAGATACTCCTTACAGAAAAAAGACTTTCTTTAGGTCTTCATGCAGAACAAAAAAGACCCTCCTTGGGGGCTATAAGAATAGTTAAATCACCAACGGGATTTATTCAACACCCTAGTCTCTTAAACATAGAGCCCATTAAAAATCTCATTGTAAATCCTCAAGGTTCTATGGTGGAGATGACGCATAGTCTGACCCTGGAGCAGGGGGGTGAGCCTGATATCCGTGTTGTGGAAACTATCAGCTCCCCAAGACTATCCACACATGGGGACACGCTCGGCCCCATTGTGGAGCCCAGAAATCCCCCGGTTCAAGCCCCACCTTGTGCGCATGCCCAACCCACTCGCTCTATTGAGCTTGTGGTAGTCCAAGAAGATCGAGTTACTAGGCCCAAGAGACCAGCAAGGGAAAGCACTGGCATGGACGGTGGGCCTTGGGAACCACTGGCGAAACGAACGAGGGGCGGCATACCCACAAGAGATAAAAATAAAGACAAAGGGAAAAGTAAGTATCACAAAGGAAAATCATCCTTACCATTTGAACCCGGTGGGTCTACATCTGCTAACCACAATGTGATTGATCTAGGGGATAAAGGGGAAAATCAGGATTATTGGGAATGTATGGAAACATAAATTTTAACTATACAAGCTCCATTCTGGACGAGATTAGGTGCCATAGAAGAAAAAGTTGCTCATATGGTAAAAAATTCTGAGGCAAGGAGCAACATAGATACACTGAAGACAGTAGTGGAGGAATGCATATTAAGAGCAGTCTTGGGGAATTGTGCACCAGGAGCTACACAAAACAAAACTTTGCCCGGGTTGGCCGCAAGTAACATGAGCGGAACAACGCACATTTTAAACCTCCCAACACAGGATGCAAGATTAAATTCTGGTGGGCAGCCCTCAAGACCTAATATAAATCCTCAGGGTGGGGAACGGCAAACTATCCCGCCTTGCCTAGGTCCCCATTATACGCAAATCCCAAGGGAACTGTTAGGAGCACCAACCATTCCACCAGTTGGTTCGGGGGAGGGGGTCAAAATATAATAAACGAGGCAAAAATAATGTGTTGTTTAAACCTTCACAAGATGCCATTGATCTCCCACCTGCGGCATGCCCACTTGTTGTAGTTCTGTCTAGCGTCCCCCCGTTGAGATCGGGTCAATCCGAATCTTGGGCACAGTTAAAAACAAAACTGTGGATTGGTTGGCCAAACATAAAGGTTTTAGGTATTCTATGGCCAACAACATTTTGATGGTCCGCAGAGTTGCATGGGTAGGCAAATCGCAAAAAAGGATAGGGGGGGGGATTGTGTTATTGTTAATCTTCAAAGTACTGCAGTTGACCAAATGATTCTCAAAGCCCAATATCATCACTTCTCCCCTAATACCTCTATTGTGGCGCTCCCACTAGGATATTTCTATAGGCCACCGTTGAGCCAGCTAGGGGAGCTTATCCCCCCATTAGCAGTCTCCAATAGATATAATGCCCAGTCCAATCCAGATGATCAGGGATGACTGGAAACTAATTTTGTGCCCACGGAGGATGCATCAGTTAAGGGGACTTTTGGGTGAAAATGAGACCCCATCTTAAATGCCTAGTCTCTGCTTGGCGGAGTTACACCATATTGATGAGTCTAATCGAACGATGCTGGTTGCCATTGAACCTATCTCAACGGGGCAGACTGCATATTTGCCGGAGTGGAAAATACTTTCATGGAATATTGCCTGCATTCGGTCTAAAAGGGGGGATATGAATTGGGAGTCTTTCCTCTCAAAACTTCACGTTATTGCCTTGCAGGAAACTTGGCATTGTGATAACACTTACTTCTTTGATGGGTACTGTTCTTTTAGTAAATATGCTGTTCCATCAACAATGGGCAGATCAAGGGGGGTCTCCTATTACTGATCAGCCTTAAATTACTGTATAAATCAAAGCTGATAGAAATAACCTCACCGAATATTATGGCAGTTAAACTAACAGGCTAAAACTGTCCAGCCCTCGTGGTGGTAAATTTTTATAATTCTTTTACAAGGTTGGATGATCTCGAGCCCTTAAATGCTATGGCTACCTTTCTAGATGACTATAAGGCCAATAATACTGTGTCCTACCATTTACTGATCCTTGGTGATTTTAATATTCATGTTTGCTCCTCCAATTGTATGTCAGGTTTAGAGGAGGAGCAGGGCCCGCAGGGGCTAACTCATTTCGAGCATACAAAGTCCGGAGTTTTTCTAGAGAGTCTTTTATGTGCTCACAATTTGTTCTGCCCTGTACAGTCGGAAACTCTTCCTCCTATTCCCACATACACCGGGCAGGGGCATAAAAGTATTATTGATTTTATCTTAGTCTCAGTCCCTTTGATGGATCTATTAGGCTCCTTTCGTGTAACCCAAACTTGTTTGAGTGACCATTTTCCCTTAATCATGGCAATTAATGTCCAGGCTTTTGTTACTATTAAACCCTTGGCACTCATATCTAATTCTCACACTGCCACTAAAGATCAAGAACGGAGGCTAAGATGGGAGGCAATTACTCCGGAAGGCTTCCTTGACAACTTGTATAAAAGTAATGTAGATGACTTTAGTGTTTGTTCAAGCAAGGACTCTGATCCATCACAAATCTTGAGCGCTTTTGACCGCATCACGAAACAGGTGGCGGCCAATTTGACGCTCCATTGTCACTCTAAACCTAAGACATATAAAAATTGGTTTGACCAAGCGTGTGCCCGCGCACACGCAGCACTGTTGGAGGAGCTGAAAAAGACCCCAATGGATCCAACTAGGGTCAAGCAGGTTAGGACGAAAGACAGAGCTAAGAGAAAGCGCTTGGGATGAACTTAGCCAAGTGAGCACCCTGTCTGGCCGCTCCAGCTTCTGGAAAGTGGTCAATAGCCCTATGTTTGATGAGACAAACAATTCTGCCAAAGACTGTCTCATCCCTGCAGAAAGATCGGTTGAGCATTTTAGTGGTATTTATACTGATAGGAGCCTAGAGCCAATCAGCCAGCAGGGGCTTGACACACACCCTGAACGTAGTGTTTTCAGAGGAGGAAGTAACTGAGGCAATTATGTCTACTCTAAGGGGAAAGGCACCAGGCCCAGACGGTGTATCGGCTGATCTTTACAGGGCGGACCCTGTTGTATGGGCTAAGATTTTAACCTTTTTTTTTAATGCAGCGACACAGGTCGGCTTTCCCCTGTCCTGGGCGAAAGCGGTGATAATTCCAATATTCAAAAAGGGCTCAAGAAAGGACCCGGCCTGTTATAGACCGATTTCACTCTTGGACTCTGCTGCCAAGATAATGGGGAAGGTCGTACTTGTCCGTTTAACGGATTGGCTAGACAAAAACTGCATCATCTCGGATCTCCAGTATGGTTTTAGGCAGGGCAAGGGCACGACGGGTCAATGTCTTAGCCTTAATCTAGTAATAGGGAAATACACGGTCGCTAAGCGGGGTGACGTCCACTTGGTTTTTATGGATTTATCCACTGCTTTTGACCTCGTAAATAGGCAAAAACTTTGGGCTTCCCTACATTGCATCGGCCTGGAGCCGGCCCTGGTCTCTTTTTTGGCGGCCATTCATGAAAACACCTCGGTGGGCGGTTCGCTATAATGAGAACGGCAGCCTAACCAATACATGGGCAGTAAGGCGAGGGGTACGACAGGGGTGCATTTTGGCTCCCCTACTGTTTACCCTTTACATCAATAAATTGGGAGATGTTTTGACCGCTTCTTGTAAGGATATCCCAAAGCAGGCACAAAAATGATACCCCACCCTACTGTATGCAGACGATGCAGTTTTAATAGCAAGGACGTCATGTGGACTGCAATCCCTTTTAGATTGTTTTATTGATTTTATGGACTCCCTAGATTTAATTACAAACCTCAAAAAGTCACACTCAATGTCAATTGCCACGGGCCAGGCGAAAAAGGCTACATTTTATTGTAAGGCTTGGAACTCACGAAAGTCCCCGCCTTTCCTTATTTAGGCGTTCTTTTTGACCAAAGACGCTCGTGGGTGATGCAGCGTGCACATAAAAAGAACACCCTGGCTAGGGCGTCTGGGGCTATATTGGGGTTTGCACAGAGAATAGGATCTAAACCACTCCCTGCCCCTATGAAAATTTATAACGCCAAGTGCCTTCAAATGCTAACCTATGGGAGCGTGGTATGGGGCTACACTGATACTAGAGACATCCAGACAGTTGAAAATATTTTTTTCTGAAACCTGCTGTTTCTTCCAGCTTCCACCCCAATTTTTAACCTTCATGAGGATTTTGGTGCCAGTTTCATTTCAGACCAGATCGCAGTTGCCCCATTATTATGTTGGCTAAGAATCTGGTCTCAGCCGTCACCAAATCTGAATCAGCTGATCATTGAGGATTGTGTGTCTTTGGACAAAGGCCTTGACATCCCGTGGATCCGTTACGTTAAGACAGAAATGGAATCACTGGGCTGTTCTGATCTATTTTTAACCCCTAGAGCTCTTGGTAAGGCGTTTATTAGAGGTCTGAAGCACCAGTTTCTGAATAGATCAATGCTAATAAGGGAGGAAGTGGAAGTAGCCAAACCCTCAGTGAGGTGTTTTGTTATGTTAAGTCTAGGTAGGGAGATGCAGCCGTACCTAACATACATACATAAACCCTATCATCTATTTACCCTAATCAGATTTAAATATAATATGTTGCCAAGGTTATTGGCGCATCCAAAAGGCTATTTCAAAGAGGGATCGTTAGGACCTTGTCCATGTTATAACTTCTCAGAGCAGACACCCTCCATATAGTATTTTTCTGCGATTTTTATGTTACGCTACGCAGAAAATGTATCTTGCCACTGTTAAGAGGAGGCAACTTTGAGCAAGTTAGAACAGCGCAAGCCTACTTGCACATGATGGGCTCCCCGTTTGTATCTTTTGGGGTTGCAAGCTTTATCAAAGGCACAATTAGGCAATGCAACAGTTTGTAATTATAGTGCTGGTGTTTCTTTTCTTTTTCCTTTACATTTTTCTTAAGAAAATACAGAGCCCTTTAGTCAATGGATTGTTGTGTGTGACAAACATTTTAACATATTTATTCGAATAACAAGGGTTGTCTCAAGTGGAAATTGTGTATCATAGGTTGACCGATGGTCTTTTTTTGTATTTGGTACATGATCTGAAATCAATTTTTTGCATTATTAATAATTGACAATAGGTAGCATGTAATGTGATCTGTACTTTGATGGTTTTAACATTTTAACCGAATAAAGTAATTTTTGACTGTGACTTTGACCAAATTCGGGGGTAACGTACAGTGGCAGCAACTCAGCAGCCCCTCTTTTTTCCTTTTAAACTTGCATTTTAGTTTTAAGCAATATCTTTCTGCACTTGTATACGCAAGGGCCATCTTGGCGGGTACTGTGTGGAATTGGGGGCTCCATGGTAGGAGTTTTCCTGTGGTAGGGATAAGAAAGCAAGCAGGTAGTTATTTGGGGAAAAGGTTAATTCGGAGCCTATCCCCAAATCTATTGGCCAAGTGCACAGTTTTTGTCACATGCCTTGGCTAGGTTTATGGCAGAACTTGGGGAGATCTTGTGGGGCACCCCCCCTTTCTAGTCTCCTAATTTTTCAGACTTCCAGGTCCGGCCGTCAATTTTGGTGGGGCAACAATGCTGTCGAGATTGGTGCAGTTACTCTAGCAATGAGTAACCTGTCTTGTGCAACATGTCTATCAATTGAGGCCATTTATTGGCTCCCAGATAGTAAGTTTAATGTCCTTTTTATTCATCTGAAGTTTAAGTGAAGGGGTGTACAGCGGGTACAGAAGTCCCTTAAGGTAGCCGACTCCTGCCCTGCCAAAAAACAGGCAGTATGCTCATAGCTAGTAAGGAATAAAATCCTCCTGAGCAGGTTTCTGCAACATAGTTTGTCACAGAAACATCATTCGCAATGGATGGGGTAAGAGAAGATATCACCACTTATTGGGGGGACGCCTGTAACTAGTAATTGATAGGGGCAGCCGAGCAGGTTCCGGAACATAGTTTGTTACGGAAATATCGTTCGCCGTGGACGGTGTGCGAGAAGAGATCACCCCTTGGGGGATGTTACTGCAAGGGACTACCTTGTGCATGGCACATGTCAGGTATATCTGATGACAGTGGCTCCGACATACTCGGCAATACTTTCGGGGCCAGCATTTTCTAATTCGAAACTTGTCTGATCGCATCTCCCCTCGACAGCATCGCCAGGGTACCTTCAAGTAGCTGCGGACCATGCCATGTTGGTGGTCTGAACAAGGTGAGACTGTTTCCAGAGATTCCTGGGTTGCGCTGTGGTAGCAAGCCTCAGCCAGGCCTACTAGTGCAAGGGATTTGTCTTTCTCTACACAGAGTCCTTAGACCAATAGGAAGAAGTTGGCACTGAAACTGGAATAGAAAAAAACAGAGTTTATTAAACCTCATGAGGTGGAACTACATTCACACAACACCCTTCGGTAGAGTATGAGGTAGCACACTGACTAGAAGGAGCTTGGTCCTTTTATACCCACACAGGGGCTGAAATGAAGGTGGTACAAGGTACAGAGTACTGGTTTCAAATACATATAAGGTCATACAGAGAGTGTGCTAGCAACAAGTGGGAAGGGCTGACAGTTAGCTAATTCTGGTGAGCACATCTTGACAGTTACAAGTTGGAGACAGCTGTATGCTCTACTGAGCATGTGCAAAGTAGAGGAGACTAAACATATCTTGTCTCTAGGCAGATTTGAAGAGCAGTTGACAGGAAGGTAGGACAGAGCACATGCCATACAAATTGGCCGACAGAAATACAAAATGGATTCTGTAAACGGACAAGATAGTCTCTAAATACCGAATGTCTTCTGCTAATGCTTAACCTAATTATTGCTAAACTACCACAGCGTGTACCATACAGCACCCAGGACAGCATTTTTTTGAGTCGGGTTCAGGTCAAGTAATTGCAGGCAAGCCTTCCTGCCAGTCACAAGGATGCCTATCTCCGCATAAAGTATATTGGCAATTCACAGTTGAGCATCACTAGGCCTGGCATCTTATTGATAATAAGATAAACTGTTCTATGGTGCATGTCTAGAAACGCTATTGCCAATGGAAAGGTGCAAAATGTTTTCCAAAGAGGTAAGAAGAGATGGGTGTTGTCAGGGGAAAGCCACGGTTCATCACACAGGGGCAGGTGCCTGGACAACAAGCTCCGTATTGCTACTTAGGGGGTAACAAGCTGTTGCATGAGTCTTTTTGGAAACCTACTGGCATGATTAAATAGGGCAGTGAACGGAGCAGGAACTTTCTAGGAGGCGGAAGGGGGAGGCCAGATAGTGAGTGGATGTGTGTGTAGACCTAGGAATCAGTGACTGGCTATGTAGTTATTGGTATTGGTGTGCTTATGGTTTTGAAAATGGTAGTCTGTATTTTAGAGTAGGTGTATCAAAGATTATACTAGAGTTCTAGTATATTCTAACTATAACGTCCGTGAAACCTATATTTTTTTCAGTGAATTTCAAAGGTCTTTTAAATGCTAATTTCTAACTATAACGTCCCTGAAACCTTTGGTTTTTTTCAGTGAATTTCAAAGGTTATTTTAAATAGTCATTTCTAACTATGCCTACAGAGGTAGGACATGTGCAGAAAGAGGAAGAAAGGTGCAGAAAGAAGCAAGAGCAATGCAGGACATCAGCAACAGAAGTCCAGAAAGAGGCCTCGTTGATAAGTTATCCTGTTCCCCCAACTTTTTGCTGACTGGTACTGGTGGTAACTGACGCTGACTAACCAGGCCCAGATCTAGTGCTATGCTAAAAGACACTTAGAATACAGTGAAAACACCTACATACACTAGGGTTCTCTATGGGTTGGGGTACTCCTGTGAATGGCATGACATCCCCTGAAAGGCCCTAATATTTAATAGGGAAGGGGTGCAGAAAGATGCTTCTTTAAGTAGTAGTTATGTTTGCAGAGTGGTGGAGAAAGGGTGCTGGGCCTTCGACCAGCTCTCATGAATTCCGCTGCGTAGGACTTACAGGAAGTACCAGGAGGGCTTCTTGGCCCCTAAAGTCCCTCATGAGAAAATTGGACTTCATCCCCCATCCCATAGTCTGCCAGGAGGCACATTTGCAGACTGGTGGCGAAAAAGTGTCATGACCTCCGAAGACGTGTTAGCAATTCCAATGTGTGGGACTTACTGGAGGTAACTTGAGGGGTTGATGGCCCCCAAGGACATCCGTGGGGGGCAACTTCCCCTCCTATTACCTCCAGTAAGTCCTATACAGCAGGATTGCTATGTTCTTATAGCAGGCTACGCCTCCTTTGCCCACCACTGTGCAAACGCGCTCCCTGGCACGCTCTTGGAAGGGGATTGAAGTGAAGACCCTTTACTGCTGGGGGTACTTTAGGAGCCAACTAGCCTACCTTTTACCTCTAGTAAGCCCCACGCAGTGGGATTGGTGAGAGGTAGACAAAGACCAATGCCCCTTTCTCCACCACTCAGCAAACGTGCCCCCGGGCGCATTGTAAGTTGGGGGATTAAGTACCCTTGAATCCAGAGGGTCCCTGGGGTCCAATTAGCCCACGGGTACCTCCAGTAAGCGCCACAGAGCTGTGTTGCAGAAAGGTGTAAAAAGGGGCATGACCTGGACCACCTCTTTGCAACGCAGGCCAGTGGTGCCTACTGAAGGTACCTCATGGGCTAGTTGGCCCCCAGGGGAACATGCTCTGATCCTGCCACTACTCAAAAAGCCTACTTTGGATCCTTCTGTCCATGCTAACTACAGGTCGATCTCCCTTCTCCCTGCTCTATTCTATTATTATTCTATTAAAATTATTTGTAACGCGCACTATCACCATAGGTTTCTTGGCGCTCAATGACATAGAACAGTGACATAAACAGGAGAGATTAGTCGAATGCAGCTTGGAAGAGCAGAGTTTTTAAAAATTTGCGGAAACAGTCGTATTTAGGACAAAGACGGAGAGAAGGGGGCAAAGAGTTCCAGGTAAAAGGGGCGAGAACCGAAAAGCTCAAGCCGCCGTGCTTTTTCCTTTTGTAGCGGGGGACATCAAGAAGATTTAGTGACGCTGAGCGGAGAGCTCTAGAGGGAATGTGACGGGACAAGGATGAAGATATGAACAGGGGGGCTGCGTCCGAAAGTGCCTTAAAAGTGGTGCATGCCAGTTTAAAGGTGCAGCGTTTAGAGACAGGGAGCCAATGAAGAGTGCGGAGAAGGGGGGTGACATGTGCGTGTTTGGGCTGGCGGAAAATCAGCCGGGCAGCCTGATTCTGCACCAGCTGGAGTCGGTGCAGGTGACAAGCGGGGATTCCAGCGTACAGGATGTTGGCATAGTCAAGCCTGGAGGTTATGAGCGCGATGACCACTTGGATTAGGGCTTCTTTGGTAAGGAACCTGCTGCTCTTACGGATTCGTCTCAGATGGAAAAAACAGGCAGATGTCACCGCGTTGATGTGCGGTTTCATGGATAGGTCATCGGAAATGATCACCCCCAGGCTTTTGACCGAGCTCACTGGAGTGGGTGCTGACCCCAGGGTTGTGGGCCAGAAGGTGGTATTCCATGGATGAGTGGGTCCTCCTACCAGAACGAGCTCTGTTTTTGTAGGATTCAGCTTTAGGTGGCTGTGGTACATCCACTCCGCAATGAACAGCATGGTGGACTGGAAATCACTACGGGAGGACGGATGAGAAGTTATGGGAAAGATTAACTGAAGATCGTCAGCGTAATTGAAAATTGTGACCGGGAAGTTACGGAGGGAGGCTAGGAGTGGTTGGAGGTACAAATTAAAAAGAATAGGGGAAAGTGCAGAACCCTGAGGGACACCGCAGGGGAGGGGAGTGTATGAAGCAGAAAAAGAGGAAAGATGAACAGATTGAGAGCGCTGGTAGAGGAAAGATCTGAGCCAGTCAAGGGCCACTCCCTGAATGCCAGCGTTTTGGACACGGTCGATCAAGATGGTATGATCGACCGTGTCGAATGCCGCCGAAAGATCTAATAGGACAAGGGCTTGTGAGATGTTTCTGTCAGCACCTTTCCTAAGGGTGTCCATGACTGCTACTATGACCGCCTCGGTGGAGTGGAGGGGTCTGAATCCCGCTTGGCAAAGGTGATTGAGAAACATGTACAGCTCTCGATTTCCAACTTTATAGAGAGCAACAACATCTTACATGAATCTCAATCGGGCTTCCGTGCTAATTTTAGCACGGAAACAGCTTTGCTCGAGATCACCGATGCCATCAGAGAGTCGCTTGATCTGGGGGGGAAGGCTATTCTGGTTATGCTGGACTTGTCGGCGGCGTTTGACACCGTCCCCCACGTCGGTCTCCTTTCTAGACTCTGGGAGATCGGCTTTCGTGGGACAGTGTGGAACTGGTTTAAATCTTTTCTGACCGGCCGTCGACAAGTGGTCTGGGCATCTCCGTTCTCCGCTGAAATGCCGCCGCTTGAGGTGGGGGTTCCTCAGGGATCTATCCTGAGCCCCACCCTTTTCAATATCTATATGGCTCAGCTGGCGGGGGTAGCGGAGTCCTTCGGTGCCCGGATCATATCCTACGCTGATGACACCCAGCTCCTTTTTACATGTAAGAAGGGAGAGGCTTTTGATGGTGGTTTGATCAGGGAATGCCTGGGTGCGGTCCTTGACTCGTTCCGGCGGCACGGTTTGAAATGTAACTCCGATAAGTGGGAGCTGCTTTTCTTTGGCTGTCCCCCGGATCCCAGCTGGAAGACTTGGTGGCCCCAGGACATGTTTCCGACTGATGTGGCCTCAATGAAAGCCAAAAACCTTGGTGTGCAGTGTGATGACGGCCTCTCTTTCAGACCCCAAATTATCGGACTGACTGGGAAATGCTTTGGCATTTTGAAAATGCTACGGAAGTTTCTTCCGCTGCTGTCCCTACAACACAAAAAAATCATTGTGCAGTCTCTAATTGGCTCGCGATTGGACTACGTGAACGCCCTTTATCTCGGGCTGCCTAAATATCTGTTGGCCCGTCTGCAGAGTGTGCAGAATTCGGCTGCAAGAGCCATCTTTGGTCTTCTGCGCAAGGGCAAAAGCCTCCGAACTGCTAACGAGACTGCATTGGCTGCCGATTGCAAAAAGAATCACCTTCAAAGTTTTGACCCTGGCTTTTAAGGCCCTTCATTCGATTGGCCCTAAATATATTGGGAAGCAACTGGCCTTTTATGTGCCGAGGAGGACTCTACGGTCAGCCTTGTTGGCCAAAGCCGTGGTTCCCCCTGTTAAACTTGCTCGGATCGGAGGGCACTCCTTCCGTCATTTGGCCCCGCGTTGTTGGAATGAGCTACCCGTCTCCTTAAGGAAGGCAAACAATCTCCTTTCTTTTAGAAAGGAGCTGAAAACTTGGCTCTTCTCGGCTTGATTTTCGTTCGGCCTCCGCGAACAGCCGTGTGGTGTTCTTCCTTGCAGTTCTCTTTGCTAAAGCACCGGGACACCCTTCGGGGTAGCCGTGCGCTATAAAAGAGACTTAAACATAACATAACACAATTCCCCAACTTCAAATGCACCATGGGCGTGTTTGCACACATGTCACCTCAGGCACTGCCCCCTCCGTTCACCAATGTGCAAACACGCCCCGTGGCATGTTTTAAGTTGGGGGATTAAGTCCCCTTGAATCCTGAAGGTCCCTGGGGTCCAACTAGCCCACCAGGTACCTCCAGTAAGCATCAGCGGAGCTGCGTTGCAGAGAGGTGTACAAAGGGGCGTGACCTGGACCACCTCTCTACAAAGCAGGCATGTGGTGCTTACTGGAGGCACCTGCTGGGCTAGTTGGCCCCCAGGGATCCCCAGTATTGAAGGGGAATTCATTCCTCAATTTAAAACATGCCACAGGGAACGTTTGCTGAGTGTTGCTGGGAGGGGGCGTGGCATCCAGCACGATCGCAGCCTATTTAAAAAAAAAAACATTTTTGAGGAGGGGACTGTATGGCCCCCCTTATTTTTCTGTTCTTGGGGCCCTGGGGACCCCATTCCCCAGGGCCTGACCCCATTTAAAAAAAATACATATATGAACAGGAAGCGGGCCGCATAGTAAGTCCTATACAGCAGGATTGCTAAGTTCTTATAGCAGGCCACACACCCTTTGCCCACTACTGTGCAAACACTCTCCCTGGCACCCCCTTGGATGGGGATTGAAGTCCCCTTCACTGCTAGGGGTCCTTTAGGGGCCTACTAGCCTAAGTCTTACCCCCAGTAAGCCCCGCACAGTGGGATTGCTGAGAGGTAGACACAGGCAAGGACCCCTTTCTCCACCATTCTGCAGACACACACCCTGGCGCATTCTGGCTTGAAAGATTAAATCCCTTTGAATCCTGAGGGTCACTGGGGGCTAACTAGCCCACCAGGTATCTCCAGTAAGCCCCACAGAGCTGCATTGCAGAGAGGTGGTCCGAGGTCATGCCCCTTTTTACACCACTCTCCAAGCGTCTCTCCTGGCGCACTGCTGCTTAGAAGATGAAGTCTACTTGTGTCCTGAGGCCCTCAGGACACAAGAGGATCTCATCACCCCACCAGCAGTGAGTCAGGAGGCATGTTTGTAGAGTGGTGTAAAAAGGGGCGTGGCCTCAGACCACCTCTCTGCAACAAAGCTCTGTGGCATATACTGGAGGTACCTGGTGAGCTAGTTGCCCCCCAGGGACCCTGAGTATTCAAGGGGAATCAATTCTCTAACTTTCAATGCGCCAGGGGGTGAGTTTTCAAACTGGTGCAGGGAGGGGGCGGGTCCTCTGGCAAGATGCCATCTTTTTTATTTTTTTATTTTTTTACAAGTGGGACCCTATCCCCCAGGGCTTAACCCCTTTTTATAAAAAGAAATACAAAAACGGGAAGGCGGCCCTCCCGAGGCCAATTTCGACACTGGGGACCCCATCCCCTGGTGCATGGGCAGTTTTAAAAAAATATATATTTAATTCTTTGGAGGGGGCCGCATGGCCCCCCTCCTCAGTCCAATTATGGCCCTAGGGATCCCATCCCTCGTGACCAGCCTTTCAGTTTGTTTTAAACAAAAAGCAATTATTGCAGGTAGGGGGCAGCGTGGCCCCCTCCCCTGCCACTTCTGGCTCCAGGGTCCCCATCCCCAGGACCTGGCCTCACCATTGGGGACAGTGGGGGGAGACCCAAACCCCCCACGGTCCCACCAGATCCCGCGTCCTGCGGGGGCCAGCATTGCTTTTGCACAGGGGGAGCTGCTCACATGCAGCTCCCCCTGTGCAAAAGCAAGTCTGCTTTGGTTTTTGGAAGCAAGAGCAGGTTTCCTGCTCTCATGTCCAAAAACCAAAGCAGAATTTGCTATGACATAGCGGGAGCCGTGCTCCTGCCCTAGCAAACAACAATGTCCCAGGGGTGGGCACCCCGGAACTGTGCAGGAGCTGCCCCTGGGGCGTGGTGGTCCCCAGGGCCATCAAGGCCTCCAGGAGGGGGGCCACGCAGTCTACCTCCCTATATTTCAAAAAGCCCCAGGGAGGTCGTGCTCCTCAGGGCTTGGGGGCCCGGGAAGCCTCCCTGATTAATAACAGAAGCACTGGGAGTTGGTGGTCCCTGGGGCTTGATGGGTTCACGAGGCCCCTCCACTAATGAAGGAAGCCCCAGGAGACGGTGGTTCCCATGGCTTGGGTGGTCTCCCCTATTATAGATAATGCCCTGGGGAGGTGGTTGTTACAGGGGCTGCGGGGGGGGCCTATTGATGTTTCTACTGTAACACCTTTTCTTGTTTTTCAGCCTTTTTTCTAGTGTTTTATTGTGACTCGGTTACCAAGTCACAAGATGGCTGCCAACACATCCTGATTTGGAGTGTTGGCAGCCAATCAGCCAAAAAGAAATCAGCTTGTGCTTGGGAGGAGTTGCAACTCCTCCGCCGTGCTCAGATATCAATATTTTAAGTTTTTTAAATTACTCAGCAACTACTGAATGGATTTACACTATTTAAATAAAGGATGCTTTCTGAACCAAGGACTGCCTTTTTGCCGTATTTGGTGCAATTCCATTCAGCAGTTTGACCTGTAGCCTGTTCCAAAATGTCCTATGGAAATTAACATGGAGAAAATGCGCTTTGGGACCCCCCTTTTTCTTAGCCCCCCGCTGGACGAATCACCCTGAAATTTTCAAGACAGGAGCTGACCGGAGCATCCCATTAGTTTTGAAAATTTTGCAAAAATTTGTCAAATGACGCCTAAAACATTGGTAAATCAAAAAACGCTTTTCCTATGGAAACTAACTTCTAACTATAACTACCTACTGGTGACTGCCAGTAGGTAATCCATATTTATATATATTACCTACTGGCGGTCGCCAGTAGGTATATATAGTTAGGATTTTTTCTCTATGGGATTTTTGAAAATTCTATGTCTAATAACTTTGGCGTTTGTGGACGGAATTGGCTGAAATTTTCAGGAAAATGGAACATTTTGTTTCTGAGCAGCCCCTGAAAATTTGGGGGGGGGGTTCGTCAAGGGGGGGCCGAGAAAAAAGGGGGGTCCCAAAACGTGTTTTTAACATTGAGTTTTCCATAGGGCGGTTGGCCTCACTTTTAGCCCGAACGGCTGAATGGATTTGCACGAAAATTGGCAAAATTGTAGGGACTGGTAGCCCGATGTGCCTTTGCTAGGTCTCAATATATGTGCTCCAGTGGATTTTGAGAAATTAACGTTAAAAATATCTGTAACAGCGGACCGGGCAGCGCTCCAGTTCGCGTACTTTTCGCGTTACGGAGCTTTGTGAAGCGAAGCTGATTGGTTCTCCGGCGTCTGTAAACATTCCAAACAGTCCGTAGCGGCCGCCATCTTGTCTCTCGGTAGGATCGAGAGACAAGAGGAGGCCAAAGCGAAGGGGCAAATGACCGTAAGGGGGCATAGTAGATCCTCCCTGACCCCCTAGGTTTGATGTGGAGGTTTTAAAAGGGCCCCGCGGGGCAAAAATAATAATAATAATAATAATCGAACGGCTGAATGGATTTGCACGAAACTTGGCAAAATATTAGGGACTGGTAGCCCGATGTGCCTTTGCTAGGTCTCAATATATGTGCTCCAGTGGATTTTGAGAAATTAACGTTCAAAAAAAGATATATATCTGTAACAGCGCTCCGCTTCGCGTACTTTTCGCGTTATGGAGCTTTGCGAAGCTGATTGGTTCTACGGCGTCTGTAAACATTCCAAACAGTCCGTAGCGGCCGCCATCTTGTCTCTTGGTAGGATCGAGAGACAAGAGGAGGCCAAAGCGAAGGGGCAAATGACCATAAGGGGGCATAGTAGATCCTCCCTGACCTCTTAGGTTTGATGTACCATTTTGCCAAGTTTGGTGTAATTCCGTTCAGCCATTCAGGCTGTAGACGTATCTAAATGTCCTATGGAAAATTGCATGGGGAAAACACATTTGAAAGTGTTGAAATTTAGAACCAATTAAAATGTTACTTTGGTTTTGTATTTGTGTGTGATGAAAGTTAATTGGTTATGTATATATCTAAAATGAGAGGAAACCACAGCCATTTTGTGATACTACTGTCTGAGGTACATTTGTGAGGAATTTTTGGTGCTCAATTTCTGGTGTTTGGTTTACACAGTACTAACACTTCTCCTACTTTTAAAAAGGTGAGTTGTTAATTTGTAAGGGGAACTATGTTGTACACTTTAAGATAATTTGAAAAATGTTTTCTGTTATTTATTTACAGTCCTTCTGTTATACTAAATACTTGATAAAGTTAGTTTTATATTATGTATTACTAAAAACGATAAATGAAAGTGATTATTTTTTTCTGCAATTTACAGCAAGCAATTTCAAAATAAAATGGCTCACAATGAAGAGACCGTGGCAATTTCTTTTGAATTATCCACTACATTTATTGAAATTGACAGCACCAATAATGAAGTATTCTCACAAGGAGGAGATGACTTGAATGATTTTTTGGATCAATCTCTTGATGGCGAATTTATCGAATGTTTGGAGACCATAGAGTTACAAGAATCATCATTGCAGACTTTTCATGAGGAGATTCCTGATGAGATGATTGAAGAGGAAATTCCTGATGAGGACATGTTACTAGTTCTTTCAAATTTTGAAAATTCAGAAGAATAAATTTATATTTAGAAATCAAAAATTGGTTGAGACATTATTCATTTTTATTTTTAATTTATGAGGTTGTAGCGAAGTGATTGTAGTATAAAATGAGACTTATAGTATAGAGTGCAACATTTTTATGTTACATGGTAAGTTTACTCATATTTACTTCCCTTCTCCCACTATATTATCTCCAATGTGTATTTGACATCTCTTCTTCATCTCCGGCCTCCTTTCTCTCACTGTCTGTCTCTGATGCATCTTATCGCTGCCATTTTGTGTAATTATAGAAGAGAGTAAAATAAAATAGTTCGGAACGTGAAAAGGGGGCAAAGTAGAGTACCCCTCACACCCTAGGCCTTCTCAGGCGGTCCCAAAAGGATCAGTTTCTGTTTTCCTGAGAGATTATGGTATGAGTTCCATATACCACAATAACTTGCATTACAACATGCAAGATATCTATCTCCTATTACCAACTTTTGGAGATATTCGCGCCAAGCGCGAATATCTCCAAAAACTAACACCTGCCCTGAGCAGTTCTTAGCCATGTTATCCAATGGGAGGTGGATAACATGGCTAAGAGCATTAGCTCGGTAATGCATGAATATCGCTGACTTTTTAGCGATATTCATGCATTGCGGCCGTTTTTATCGCATTTGCGATAAACTTTGATAATAGCAAGGTTTATCTGCGATAATTTCTGACGATGCTTAGCGGTAAAAAATTTGTTGCTAAGCATCGTTAGCGATAAATATCGCTTAACTTTGGTAATATGCACCAACGTCTGTTAACGTTCGATTCGAAGGAAATGAGGAAGTGTTGAAAAACATTGTCTGCGCCATCTTGCCTTTTTTGAAATGCCACACTTTTGTCGTGCACGGCAGCCATTTTAGATGCCTTGACCAGACCCACTCTCTGCACGCTGTTGATCCGTAGTATGGCTCCCCACCCTCGCAAGCATCTTCCCCAGGCACTGGTCACCCCCGCTTCTGTCTTATGCATCGGCAATAAACCTCCCCCCATCTGCGCTGCTCTTCCCTGAGAATCACACTCTGTGCCCGCCCGACACCTCCCTTTCGCCCTATTCACTACCGCACCCTCTGACACTCCTCTTCCTCTGTGTCCGATTGTCCAGGCTATCAGCTAGCCCTGCAGATGTAGTTTATGGCCCCAGCTGTAAAGAATCACCCCTCTTCAAAGGAGTTATAGTAGATCAAGGCCCACACCCGATGAGATCCGTCAAACCACACGCGTTCCTACTATCTGAAAACCATCCTGTATTGTGATTGGGGAGGGGACCGAGCCTGAAGCGGAAGATTCCAGGGATGACTCTTTGTACATCAAAGTTTTTACAATTATGTGTCACATTAAAAATATATAGCACTCCAACAAAGTAGTAGGAATATAAAACTTTAATAACTTATAAATATATACAACAAAACAAAAACAGTAAAAACATTTAAACAATGAAGAGACCGTGGCAATTTCTTTTGAATTATCCACTACATTTAATGAAATTATCTCTTGATGGCGAATTTATCGAATGTTTGGAGACCATAGAGTTACAAGAATCATCATTGCAGAGTTTTCATGAGGAGTTTCCTGATGAGATGATTGAAGAGGAAATTCCTGATGAGGACATGTTACTAGTTCTTTCAAATTATGAAAATTCAGAAGATGTTGCCTGGGGGTGGGTCGTCAGTAGCGGTCTGTTGTGCGAATAGTTCCAAGGCAGCAGAACGCGCTGAAATCTAGATGGCACGAAGGTGATGTCTAGTAAGTTGCCGCCCAGCAAATAACGGCGTGGGGTGCCGCGGGGGGGGGGAGGCAGTCCAAAGTTCCGTTAAAAGGGCAAAGGAAAGGATCGGTGGTTTGAACCATCAGTCAAAAAGGGGAGGGGGTGCAACAATTTTTCCTACCGGGTCACACCGTGCTTTCACCGGAACTGAGATCTGCAGGATTCTAGTCATTCAAACTGAGGCTGGCGCCAGCATGGGAGCGCCGACGTCCCGCGGCTACAGGTTCGTCACTCCACGGGCGATCATGGCAGTCATTCCCCATCGGGGGTGTCTGCGGGGGTCGGGGACTCCCGCGGCTCCTCTAGAATCTTCAAGGTCGTGGAGGACTACGGTGGTGGAGTCAACCAGTGACCGGGCCATTTCTTTATGCTGGGACCGCTCTTGCCAGGTCGACCGCCATTTTGAGAGTTCGGTAGCTACTGGCGATCGCGGGGTCAAATGAGCGGACGGGCTCCACCCTGCCGGGCGAGACGTTGCAGCATCGCCACAGTGGAAGAACCCTTTTCCGGGCGCCTGGAGCGCTGAGGGTGCAGCTGGGAAGCCTCCACCTGGGGAGGCGGGAGAGGCCTGTTAGCACCGTCTCTCCCACCCAGTGCACCCCACGGCGTCTCGCTTGACATTTGTTATGGCCGGACCAGGCGATGAGGACGAGGGGGGGGGGGTCGGAGGCATGTGCAAGACATCCCCCCCCAGTGTTGTCGCAGCCATTATAAAAGAAAGAAGAAATGTCCCGTCCGTCTTTGGGCCGGACCTCCGGTGGATGGCGGCCGGACGCCCTTTGCTCTGGCCCCATGAACGGGTTCCTTGGCTCATTGGCTGCAGCCGGATCCCGTCGGCCCCAGCCCCCGGCCGTTGGTGGCCGGACCGGGAGAGAGAGTGGGGGGACAACCTGCAACTCTCAAGTGCCACCGCGGCCGGACTGGGAGAGAGAGGGGAGGGTCGAGGACATAGACATTCCCCCCCCTGCAACTCTCCAGTGTTGTCAATCCCCTGGCCGGGTCCCGCTGGCCTCGGCCTTTCCTCCGGCTACACCCTACGTGATGATCTTCTGCCGACGGTTGGCAGCAGGACCCGCCTTATATGTGTTGCTTCCGGCTGGGCGTAGCCGGAAACCTGTTGCACTTTGGAAGTTTCCAGAATGGGGCGGATGTCTGCTGACTTGTATCTTTCCCAGTTTGCTGTTATTTGGCCGTGGCAGGCGGTGGGACAGACACGTTCTGGGGCAGTGAGGGGCGATGAAGCCTCGTTGCCTTGTGGCCGTTGCAATGTCACACTTGGTTTCTCTTACTGTTTTCAGGTTTCTTATTACGGGCTTACTTCTAACGTTTCTTGTTTCTAGGACAATAATAGGTTTTATCATTACGTATTGTTATCGTTTCTTTGTTTGTTATTTAATAAAAAGTTCATTAGTGGCCTACTGATTTTCGTTTTCCTATTCCTTTCTTTCCAGGTTGTTTCATGCTAAAGTTTCTGTTAACAGGATACAGTGATCACTTCGTTATTATTGCATATGTCCTTTTCACTAGGGGTGCTCTCTGGTCGGGCCAGATGACCTATCTCTAGTAAATGGTCCGGGTGAAACAGGTGCATCAATCAGTGGGGAGTAGATAGGCATGACAGATTACAACGGGGGAGAAAGGGCCGCATTACCTACCCTTTCACTACTTGCAAAGATTTTCCTACGTTTATTTGCAAACAGGGAATACCTCCAAAAAGAACCAATTCCCAAACAGTCAATGTTCGGGCAAACAATCAATCAATGAGGAACGAAATAGGCACGACGTGTTAAAGGTTTGCGTTACCTACCCTTCACTATCTGCAAAGGGAGAGAGAATATTCCTATTCTTCCTCGTTTGCAGGCAGAGAAGATCCTTAAGAGAACCAACTTCGAACAATTCAATGCTCGATTCAAACAATCAACAAGGGGTACTGTGAACACAAATGAACGCCGCTTATATACATACACATTGCTATTTTCAACAGGTTGTTCCTAATGTTTCTATTTTAGCGAGGTCAAAAAGAGATCCCATTAGTGGCCTACTGATTTTGCTCGATTCCTTTTGTTTTTTTACACGATTTTTCGCTATCTGCAAAGACTAAACAGAGTATTGCGACTCTGTGCTTGTTTGTAAATAGAGAATGAACCAAAGAGAACAATCAATCAAATGGAGAGAGAAGCAGGCACGACGGATTACAACGGGGGCAAAGGCCTGCGTTAACTACCCTTCACTATCTGCAAAGAGAGAGTACTCCTAATAGAAATGAGGGGGGGGGGCAGCATTCAAAGCAGATCAGTGTGCATAAACACGAAAATGTTTTTACTTACCACGTACTTGACATTCGACAGCTTATGATATTTGCTATTAAAAAACCATTGAAATTCACTGAAAAAACCATAGGTTATAGACCATATATAGTTAGGAATTAGCATTTACAAAACCTTGAAAATTCACTGAAAAAACCATAGGTTATAGACCATATATAGTTAGGAATTAGCATTTACAAAACCTTGAAAATTCACTGAAAAAACCATAGGTTATAGACCATATATCGTTAGGAATTAGCATTTAAAAAACCTTATTTTACTCACACAAAACCATTGAAATTCCATTTATAGTTAGTTGCACTAACTATATATCGCGCACCCGCAATCCACTGCTGATGATGTCACATATTACATCATTCATGACATGGTCAGTGACATCACTGATGACATCACTGATGACATCTCAAATGACATCACTGATGACATCACTGATGACATCTCATTTGACATCAATGACCACATCACTGATGATATCATTCATGTGACAATACAATGCATCTCCTCACACTTTAATATAACCTCTGTTACACCCAGTGTTAAATACAGAGTATAATTTTTGAAACCATTGACACACCAATACTAGTTACTACATACGCACTCACTGATTCCTACGTCTACACACACATTCACTCATTCACCCATACAATCATTCATACATACAATCACTCATCTTTACAACACTATCATATGCACTCATACACCTGTACAGACACTCACACTCTGCCACTCATCCATGGAGTTACTCACACACCTAGTCAGTCCTGTAAAGAATCAATCACACTTCCATTTTCTATTTTTTCCATTTTCCATTTAAACATAGAGTACCTTACATTTTCAAACATATACTAACACATACTTACTCTCTTATACAATCATTGATACAAGTACACATTGATCTGCACAGAGTCACACATCTCCCAGCCAGCCACACACACACTCAGTCTCCCATACAAATACTTGGACAATCAATCAATAACCCATATAGTTACTCATATAGCTACTGATCAACACATGCAGCAGTTTACAGAACAACAGACATAATGATGCACAAATTAAGACAGTTTAGTCACTAACCCATGCACTCAGTGAGACACATTTAATCACTCACTCATACAGTCAGTCACGCACCTAAATCCTTCATCCAGACACTTATACATCTACTCATTCTTCAATATGTAAAACATATTTAAACTTTACAGAAACACACAGTCAATGGATGATGTCATCAGTGATGTCATCAGTGATGTCATTTGAGATGTCATCAGTGATGTCATCAGTGATGTCACTGACCATGTCATGAATGATGTAATATGTGACATCATCAGCAGTGGATTGCGGGTGCGCGATATATAGTTAGTGCAACTAACTATATATGGAATTTCAATGGTTTTGTGTGAGTAAAATAAGGTTTTTTAAATGCTAATTCCTAACGATATATGGTCTATAACCTATGGTTTTTTCAGTGAATTTTCAAGGTTTTGTAAATGCTAATTCCTAACTATATATGGTCTATAACCTATGGTTTTTTCAGTGAATTTTCAAGGTTTTGTAAATGCTAATTCCTAACTATATATGGTCTATAACCTATGGTTTTTTCAGTGAATATATATATATATACATTTACTGAAAAACCATAGGTTTCACACACGTTATAGTTAGGAATTAGCATTTAAAAAACCTTGCAAATTACCTGAAAAAACCATAGGTTTCACACATGTTATAGTTAGCTGGACATTTCACTCATACGAAACCATTGAAATTCCCCGTTATAGTTAGTTCAGCTAACTATAACTCACGCGCCCGCAATGCACTGCTGATGACGTCACATATTACATCACTCATGACATGGTCAGTGACATCACTCATGACATCACTAATGACATCTCAAATGACATCACTCATGACATCATACAGTGAATATGTGTCTTTCTGAAAAATAAATATTTTTTTACATGTATATCTAAAGGTCGATGGAAGAATAAATGGTTAAATAACTGTCTAAATGGATGGTTTTTTTTGTAAAATGATTGTATAACTGACTTATTAACTGCATCTTAGTGAATACATGTATTAGCAAGTAATGTTTAATTATGTAAGTATCTGTATCAGTGTCTCACTTTGTGTATAAGTGGCTGCATGGGTTGAAGAGTAGTTACATGAGTGTGTATATCGTTATTAGTTGGTTTTTTGAGTATCAGTATGGGTGTCTTTATGGTTTGGTGGGGTTATTACTTAGCGCATAGATGCATGAATGAGTGACTCACTGTTTGTATGTGTTTTGAAGACAGCATGTGTGCAGGACTGTATGGGTGGATGAGTGTGTGTATGGGTGTGGTAGTGAGTGAATGACTGTCTCAATAGTAACTTTATGAGTAACTACATGTTTTAATCTAGTATATGTGAGTATTGATGTATATAAGTGATTAAATGTGAGAGTGAGAGATTGGTAGAGTTCCTGTATAAATAAGTACGTGTTTTTATAAGTGATTGTTTAAGAGAGTGAGTATGTGCACGTTTTTGTAAAAATAAGTGTAGTGGTGTGTTTAAAGATGTATATGCAAATAAATGGATGTTTGATAGTTTATTTGCATGTGTGAGTATGTGTGTGAGTAACTCTATAGATGAATGTCGGTGTGTAACAGGATCTATAGGTGTTTGAGTACATATGATGAGTGAGTACATATATGAGTGACTATATAGAACTGTTCGTGAATGAGTGGATATGTATGTAGATTTTGGAATTACTGAATAGGTTGTTGTAACTGGTATTGGTATCTCCATTTTTTGAAAACTTTAGTTTCTATTTTTGAATGTGTGTATCAAAGGTTATATTACGCTAAGAGGAGGCCTGCCACTCTTTCACAAGGATGATGTCATCAGTGATGTCATTTGAGATGTCATCAGTGATGTCATGAGTGATGTCACTGACCATGTCATGAGTGATGTAATATGTGACGTCATCAGCAGTGCATTGCGGGCGCGCAAGTTATAGTTAGCTGAACTAACTATAACAGGGGTATTTCAATGGTTTTGTATGAGTGAAATGTCCAGCTAACTATAACATGTGTGAAACCTATGTTTTTTTCAGTGAATTTGCAAGGTTTTTTAAATGCTAATTCCTAACTATAACGTGTGTGAAACCTATGTTTTTTTCAGTGAATTTCTAAGGTTTTTTAAATGCAAATTCCTAACTATAACGTGTGTGAAACCTATGGTTTTTTTCAGTGAATTTCAAAGGTTTTGTAAATGATAATTGTTAAATGCATTAATTTTTAAATTTGTTTCTTTTTAAACTTTTTTTCTTAATTTATATAATAAATTTTTACATTTTCTCTTTTTTTTATTTATATGTCATATTTTAATGTAAACTAAGAACAAAACAAAATAATTTTTTTTTAAATATAAAAATTAAATTCTATATAATTCCTTTTTTTTTAATTATCGCACCGTACGCGTACAGTGAACGCACTGCCCTTTGTACGGTAAGTCGTACTCAGCGTGTAAACGCGCATACGTCACGAATACGTATCGACAATACGCGGCGCATCAGCGCTTCCGTGTCACGTCAATTGAGTTTGCACGACGCACCGTGCGCGTACCTCGCGAAAGTTTTATAATGTTTAAAATGATATATCTATGTATTTATTGTAAAGTTTAAAGGTAGACATTATCTGGGCTAATGAAGAAAATAGATTATTTTAACTTTTAATAAGCGTATATTACTTTTTAAAGCAATTACGTACTCGCTCCGTAAGAGCAGCGTAAGTGCATCGTAAGAGCTCCGTAAGCGCACCGTAAGAGTACGTACAGTCATGTGTCTTTAAAAGAAGAGATTTCATAGGTTCATAATACTTCTTACTCCAACTGTTGAAAGACCCCTCCCATATTAGTCATTCTACTTGGTCTTTCTGAGGAGCAGGATATTATCTTTGGAGCTGAAGTCAGGTAGAACAATTTTCATCAATATGGCTGGAATGCCTCAAACACCCTCTGACCATTCATCACATGAAAATACATTTTTAAAGGAGCCTCCTCAGAAGAAAAAAAAGAAGCCTTTATATGGAAATTTTTCACTTTTCCAGAGGGTGAAAAAAAGGTAAATGCACCTAAGGTCACGTGCAAGATCTGTGACGTGACATTATTGAGAGGTGACCCAACGAAAAAGTACTCTTTCGGTACTGCGAGTATGGACTGTCATGTTAAAAACTTGCATCCGGTCAACTATGCAAGGGAGGCAACACGCAGCCTACAGGACAATCCACCACCAGCAGTGGCTAGCACCTCAAGTACACCACCACCACCACCTCCTGGAAGCAGTCCAACCCCTATTATTGTTCCCCAGTTTGCTAACATAACTTTCCACTGCAAACATTGCAGTCAATTGCTGTGCTATGGAGAGCAATCTGTGGACCTGATTGTCAAGAGGCAGGAGCAGCACCGTTGCCCGAAGCAATCATTTTTTTTACCTTTTTGTTCCAGGTCCACAGTTATTTTGTTTAAAAAGTTCAAATTTTCTGTTTTAAAAAAAAAAAAAAAAATGTTGAAAAAACTACAAATAAAACATGAAACAACAAAGACAAAAAAACTGTTCTTTTTAGAACTACCTCTACTGGTAAAAAAGAACTATATTTCTATGTTCGTCTATAAAAGTTTGTCAGAAAGAATGTGTAGTTCGTAAATGAATGAATGAAAACATTAGTAGTGTATGGTGAATGTGAAAGTGCATAACTATAAGGATATGCTACAGCATAAATCTATAAGGTGTTTACTGTAGTACCTCCGAAGCACTTGAATGTAACATATGCATATAAATATGTTACAAGTCTATGCTTCAATTTGCACTATTGGTGAAACTGCCTGGATGCATTTGTATATATTAAGGGCGGTTTTATAACCCCATTGTGCCTCTTTTACACAACTGTTGCATCACATTTGTGATGCAGTGGTGGTGCAAAAGATGTGCCACCATGTACAATGTGACGTAATTGGAAGGTGCGTCACATTGTAAAGCCCTGCGCCAGAAGGAATCTTTCTTGCGCAGGTGGGGGTTGTTCTGACGCAGGAACGCCTCCTAAAAGTAACTAAGTGAAATCTAAAAGATTTGATTTAGTCACTTTTCGGCTTATATTGCGTCAAAACCCTGCACCTGTTTGAAGCAGGTGTAAGGATTGACACAGCAATATGAACATAGTGCTCAAAGAGCATTCCTGGAGCTGCATTGCGCTTCCAATCCAAGTCAAGCAATGCACCATCTTCACAGCACAGATACATCACATATCTGTGCCATTTTTGCCTCATAGTGCACCACATTGTAAATACGATGCATCCATGGTGGTGATGTCACAGAGCACAATAACTGTCATATCTATGGGGATATACCACTTATTGTACAAGTACTAATTACTGTTTTAATGTAGTGAATGCCTTACTACACACTGATCAATGAGTCACTAGAAAACTATACCAAGAGTAACAGAGTGTTTGGTGGAAGTGAAAAACATAAATAAAACAAATAATCAGGTACATAGAACAGTGCATGCACAGTCTGTAGGAGTTTGAAACACTCTATGCCCTAAGGCCCACTTTGTACCATGAATACTTGACTACTGACATAGGCCTCATTTATGAGTTTTTTCTGTAGAAAAGTGCAGCAGGCCTTCCTACTATGCTTCCCTATAGCAAAAGAAAAAGGCAGGAATGCGCCATATCTATAAGATACAGCGCATTCCTATTCTTTTCCCCTGCGCCAGCGCACAATGGTGTGCTTGCACCAACACAGGAACCTTTGCACAATGGTGCAAGGCTGCCTGCGTTGCAAGGATGAATATTTTTGTACAGGTAAGGAAACCTTTCTGTAGAAAAATAATCACTAGAGACTTTTCCTTTTTCTATGTGTGCTGCAGAAAGCAGCACACATAGAAAACGAAAAAGTGCCTCAGATTTTCAATTTCTCATAAATGTGCGGCAGTGTAAAAAGGCCATGGGTGTTGCTGTGAACACCCTCAGCAACACCCATTGCACATCCCTTTAACGCAGAACACTGCATTAAAGGAGCTGATATTTATCAGGCAACAGTACACCCAAAAAAGTGCCTTAGTGCTGCCTGATAAATATCAGGCTGACAGCTGTGACACAGAACATCACAAAAAGTGACGTTCCAATGGTGCAAGAAGTCTCATTAATGAGGCCGTGAATGATTACAATTCTGCAAGGAGAGTGTCTAGGTGAAAGAGTTTTTGCTGCAAGTGTAAGAAGAGAGACTAGGGAATTGAAGGTATAAAACACAAATTTGCCGGTACACAGAACAGTGCATGCATAGTCAAAAGGGGTTTGAAACAGTCCATACCCTAAGCCCACTTTACCGCATAAACAGTTTTATAGACACTTTTGGGCTTATACTGCGTCAAAACCCTGCACCTGCTTGAAGCAGGTGTAAGGATTGACACAGCATTATGGGCATAGGACCCCAACAACATGGCTGGAGCTACGTTGCGCTTGGAACGCAAGTCAAGCAATGCACCACCTTCACAACACAAATGCATCACATATCTGTGTCATTTTTGCTCCATAATATGCCACATTGTAAATACGGTGCATCCATTGTAGTGATGTCACAGTGCACAATAACTGACATACCTCTGGGGATCTACCACTTATATGTACATCTGCTGATTACTGTTTGAATGTAGTGAATGGATAACGGCACATGCCTCTCCTTGCCCACTCCACCATAACTCAATGGTGTGCCTGTGCCAACCTGTGAAGTGCAGCAGTGCTAACTGCTCTGATCTCCAGGCTAGATGAAGGGAAATGCCGCCTGTGTATCAGCTACAAAAAAAGCACACTAAATGCTTTCAGTGTTAATCGGGGCTCTTCAATTCCTTTTGTGGAAATTTCTACGGTGTCTCGAACTTGCTGCACAAAGCCTTAACCTTGGCCTAGGCTGCCTGCACACAGGGAAGCCAGGGAAGCCTCTTGCAGAGAAGCTGGATGTACAATATGCATGCCAAGTTAAAAATGTGTGTGCATGCGTTCATAGTTTATCATCACTTTTGGTGCACCCCTGTATAGAACCATTAGAGAGACGTTCCATGGCTGCTCTCTGAAAATTCAAGGCACGTTCTCTCTGTTTGCTCTCTCATTTATTGATGATAAAATATTCATGATGTGTTATAAGCTAAAACTGTGCACAATTTAGCGAGAGTAAACCCTATTGAAGAAGTGCTCTGTGTATGGATCAAGGGTTGGCTTTTCTTGTGTTAGTGGTCTCTACACGGCAGACATCTTCTCTTGCAAAGGGCTCTAGTAAACCCCTTTCAGGGTAGAAACCAGTATAGAACTCAACTTCAGTTGGGTGTAAGGGAGAGTTTCTTGCTGGAAGAAAATTGCAAAACGTGCTGGCTTCCCCCTCTGCGGTCTTGTAGCAACAGAGATAGAGGGAAACAGAGAGAGTGAGTGACACAGATGAAGAAAGAGTAAGAGAGAGTTAGAGAGCAAGCAAGAGGAAGGTAAACAGAGAGAGAGAGACGAAGGGAGAAAGAAAAAGACAGAGAGAGAGGGAGATAGAGAAAGAGAGAGGCAGAGAGAGGGTGGGTGAAAGAGATAAAGACAGAGACAGACAGATATAGATAGATACAGGGACAGGGGCAGAGAGATAGAGGCAGAGACAGACAGAGATAGAGAGACAGAGAGGGAGACAGAGGGAGGAAGACAGGGACAGATAGAGATTAACATAGAGGATGACAGACAGAAGGAGGGAAACAGATAGAGGGAGGGAGACAGAGAAAGAAGAAAACTATGGGATACAAACAGAAAGGGAGAATGAGGGAGACAGAGGGAGGGAGACACAGGAATATAGACCTAGAAATAAAAGCTATAAAACACAACTTTGCTAGTGCATAGAAGAGTGCATACATAACCAAAAGAAGTTTGAAGCAGTACATGTCCTAAGGTTCACTTTCCACCATGAGTACTTAGATACTACCTGAATGATTACAATTCTACAAGAAGAGTCTCTCAAACCATTTTTAATTTTAAACCATAAATTTATTCCTGTAACATTTCATAATTTAATAGAGCTTCTAACATCATTTCGTCTGAAATTTCATGTTCTGGATGATCAATTTCAAAAGTAATTTCATGAAACTCGATGTCGTCTAATGCTTGAACAAAATAATCATCCAATGTTTCGTCTAAAAAATCGCACATGACATCTCCAGCAGCAATACCTTCATCTTCATTCTCGCTCCCCATGAAAGGTATATTTAGCTCCTCAATCAAAGTGTTACTAATTTCAAAACTAATTTCCGTATTGATCTGTTCTTCTTCCATAGTGAATTTTTTAATGTTGTTATTCCTTGTAGAAAAACATAAACACTTCATTTTATAATTTTTCCTAATACATAATGCAAAACTAGGTTTATCAACTATTTTGCCATTTAAAAAATATTATACAAAAACCATTCTCAACTACTTTATATGATTATATCAATGAATTTGCTTATATGAATTTTTTAGTTTAAAATTTTTCCTACATTTTCAAACCAGTCCCTTTTTATCACCATAGAAAAAAACTAGGGCTAATATAATAAAATGCAGTACTAAAAATAGTACAAAATATCTATTCACCTTACCAATTTCAAAGTAGTTGATGTGTTATAGTTAAATGCAAAGAATACAGGTACACTCTGTATTTATTTTTTTAATTTCTTGAAAAATGTTTAAAAAATACAAACCGTCTTTACAAACGTATGTACACCATGGACGTTATCTTACTTCAGCTCTTTCGAAGTACATCGCATCGATAATTTTTAACACTTAGTTATACTTACCTTCAAAATAATAAAAAAAATCTTAACCCCGGGCGTAAGCACACAAAGTCAGGGTGGCGGCGACTGTGCGGATCCGAGATTGATTTTATCTACAAACCGGCGCAGAGTTTGCTGGTCCAAAATTGCAGAAAATCCCCAGGACATCCAGAGGCTATATGCAAAGGCTGTGCCTGTCTTGCAAAAAGTTGATAATCTTATGTTCCACCCCTTCTCGCCTGAGGAGACCCATAGAGAACTTGGCATATTACACCTACAGATGTGCACCACTTTAGCTGATGTTCTGTACCCGGAGCAGAAACAACGTAAAGGCAATGGATGGGGGACTTGTGCCTCATGGTTCAACGCCGCCTGTAGAAAGGCCAAAATGGATCTGCTAGCGGCGATGAAGCAGCAGCACAACATCGCCCTGGTAAGAACTAAGAGAAGGGAGTATAAATGCCTCATTGCCAACGCGAAGATTAAATGGGATCATGACTGATGCGCTCAAGTACTGAGACGGCAGAAAATGTTGGCAGATTGTCAAAAACGGGTCGGCTGACACAACCCCTGCAGCGGAGGCCAACATCGCACCTAGTGTGTGGAAGGAACACTTTAGATCTCTATATACTGAGGCTGACATGGACCTAAATCAGGCACAAGTAGATCTGAGGATGGGCTTGATCCCTACGCCCCTCCTGGATATGGACAAAATCAGTGTGGCAGAAGTTGGCGTGGCTATTGCTAGACTTGCCACTAAAAAAGCTCCTGGGTTGGACAAACTCCCTGGTGACTTATTCAAAAGTGAACCCATGATCTGGGCCCCATATCTGCAGGTTCTTTTTAACGCAATCCTGGAGGAGATGGCGGTGCCTCCTACTTGGTTTGGGGCAGAGATTGTGCCCATCTTCAAGCGGGGCTCTTCTCTGCTCCCAGCCAACTACAGTCCCATCAGTTTAATAGACGTCCCCCAAAAGATCTTTGCTAGGTTGATCTTGGACCGTTTATTGGAATGGACTGAAGAGCATTCAGTCCTGAGCCCATATCAGGCGGGTTTCAGGAACAAAGTGTCCACTGTAGATCAAGTCTTCCGACTTTCCATGATATTTTGGAAAACGGTACAGCTGGAGGGTGGCAGCCTCTATACTGTATTCGTTGACCTAAGAGCGGCCTTTGACCTAGTACCGGACATGAAACTTTGGTCCGTGCTCTCTGGCCTGGGGGTCCCACAATATCTGTTAACCATGATCATCAGATTACATACTGATAACTACGCTCAGGTCAGATGTGGCCGGGAGGGGACACTTTCTAATAAATTCCCCGTTGACAGGGGGTTAGGCAGGGCTGTGTGCTTGCACCGACCCTGTTCTGCCTCTTTGTCAATGGGGTAATAGCGCACCTGAATGGTGTTGAGAACACTGATGCTCCCAAACTTGGAGGCAGCAGGGTGCCCGCAATTATGTTTGTGGATGACACCCTGCTGCTCTCAAAGTCCCCAATGGGGCTCCAACGAGTTCTTGGTGGTTTTGAGGCATTCTGCAAAGATCATGGCCTAGAGATTAAGGCCTTGAAGACCAAATATATGGTATTCAACCCCCCATCCCGAGTCCGCTCTAATCCATGTATTGGGACTAATACGTTAGAGAGGGTCCGAACCTTTGACTACTTAGGGATCACCATAAATGAAAAAATGTCGTGGGGCCACCAACAGGAGAAAGCGCTACTAAAGCTGGCCTAAATAGCAGGTGGAATCACCAAGTTAGTCGCCAAGAATAAATCCACTTTTAAGCCGGTGGGCCCCGCTTTAGAGATTTACAGAGCACAAGCCAGGGGAGCGGCTATGTATGGTAGCGAACTCTGGGGCCACACGTGCAATCATGATTTGGTAGTAATCGAGAACAACTTTATTAGAAAACTCTTACTACTTCCTTCCAGCACACCCCTGCTGCCTGTTAGACTTGACATGGCCCTGAGACCTCTGGACGAAGATATGGGTCTGCGGCCACTGTTATTCTGGCTTAGGATTTGGTCAGTTCCTGAGCTACAAATAAACAAAAACAGAGAGGTCAAATCAATCTCAGAAAACCACAAAGACTGAGTCAAATAAGAATCACAGACCCACTTTGGGTGGGAAGGAAAGCCCTCACACACCGACCTAGTCAGTGTCATGCTTCATCATCGGGCCCCACCAAAGAGGCCGAGTGCCTCTTCGGTGTGCTGCGACGCCAGAAAGACTGCAGAGCTGGTTGTGTGAGGAGGGCGTGCTGTGAGGTAAAATTAAAAGTGCCTAAAAAGGTATCAAAATAACAAATTTTAATAAGTGATCCCTGAGGCACAAAACAAAGAGTATTATGTGTCTGAATTTAGCTGCCAAGGTTTTAGGATTGGTTAAATTCAGAAATACTTACATCAGTCAACATGTTTCTGCCATATGGGTGGTTTCAATTTACCAAGGCATTCATCAGGACTAAACCCCGGCGGTATGGACTCTCTAATCATCCACCCTGACCTGGGGACGTGAAAGTGAAAATCTAAAAAAGGTGAAAAAGTGCTAAAAATAGAAGAGCGAGTTGCTCATTCCAAAAAATTCTCCAAATTGTGGAGTATCTCAGCACTTTAAAACAGGGCGCTACTTGCACCATGGGTCTCGGGAGGGGGGTTGGAGCGTGCCTGGCACATCGCCCTCAATGCTCTCAGCCCGCTATGAACCTGGGTGTTGCCTCAATAACGGACACCAACTATAGGGCAGAATTGCAAGAAATTCTTGCTTTCCCAAACATCGGGAAAATCCCCTGGTTAAATTTTATTAAAAAATAACTATTTAAAATGGGTAATTCCACCCTATGGTCTGACCCGCTGGGATCTTGCCCCGGGATTACAAGGAGGCAGCTTATCATCCAGTACCAGGAAACCAAACTGGCTAGCCATATGCAAGGAACTTCTCATGGCACCTTAACGTCATCTTTTTTAATAATTAAGGACAGATATAGGTTTGAAACTACACTAGACATTATAGCTCCAACATCAATTAGGAAACTGTACCTCCAATGGAGGTATGGTAGCTTACCGCTACGCGCCCTTACTAGTAAATGGGCCGATTTATCCCCGTCCTTTTGCCCCGGATGCAAATCTGACCAAGAAACTGATTTGCACATATTGTTTTTTTGTAAAGCGTATGTCCAGGCGCGGAGAAAATGGATTGTCCCACTGTGCAAAAACCTGGGCTTCTCTCGCTGCATACAAGCTTATAGGGTTTTAAAGACTGATCTCTCTGGTCATATTGTCTTTGCTTTAGCTAAATATATGGGGTCTGTTTGGCACAAGAGGAGATATTTTTGCCATAACGAAAAATCCCGAGTTAGATAGTTTGAGAATGTCTATATTTGCATATTGTGTCTTATGTTTTTATGCCTGTACATATCTTAATAGTTACTGTTTTATATTGCATGTTATCTGTACCTTTTATGGCACATGCTGCCGAAATAAAGATGATAAAGAAAGAAATAAAAAAAAATTATTATATATTTAGCATCTGTAGAAGACAAAAAAATACAATTACAATGTATCTTTTACAACACAAAATCATTTGTAAAGCATTTCAGATGCCTTTTTGCTGTTCTCAGAATATATTGAAATTCACTAGAAACAGTGAGTTCAATAGTACTCATCACATAACAGCAGGCAAAAAAAAGACAATCAAGAAGATAATCTAAAAAACAAACAAACAACAATCTCAATAACAATCTTAAATATTGTTTTCAAAGACAAATTTCTTACGTAACTATGAGATATGACAAACAATCTTGACAAAACAAAACGCCATCATTAATTTTCTTCCATTGTAAACAATATTACTTACAAATATATGCAGTCAAAATTTACAACAAAAAGTCATTAAGAGTTTCACAAACTTTTCCCCATGGCCAAATAGCATGTGTGAAATTCTTAGTTTAAAAGGTGTTCAATAGAAACCTTGAGCGTCTGCCTCCCAGCATTCAGATCCAAAACCACTGACATCATTTGCACCATCTTCCACTGCTCATTCTTCAGTCCAATGCTATTCAACATCGACATGGCCACCCTTACACAAATGGCCCACCAACTGAAACACAACATTATCTCCTTCATCGACGACACTCAGCTCATCCTCTTCCTCACCAAGGAGCCACATACCACCAAAACAACTTCCTCGACACAATTAAGCACGTCACCAAGTGGAAAAGGACCAGCTCTTTAAACATGAATTCACACAACATGAAGATACTCTTTCTCAAACTCACCCCCTTAGCTTCAGATAACTCCTGCTGATCAACTACACAGTGAACAGTACCAACACCTACTGACCATGTACACAACCTATGATTCATATTGAACTCCTCCTCCTACATGTGTAAACATGTCTACAGCATTTCCTCATACTGCTATAACACCCTCAACATTCTCCACAACATTTACAAGTACATCCTAAAGAAAACAAGAAAAAAAAACCTACACTGTAGCAACACACTCTACACAAGAATTACAGCCAAACACCTATAATGACTACAACCAATCCAAAGCACCTCCACCTGATTGATCTTCAATGTCCCCTGCTACAGCCACATCACCCACGACATGATACACTTACTCTGCCTCAACATCAACAAGAGGATTACCTTCAAGCTCCTCACCCTCACTTACAAAATACTGTACAACACCAGATGAATCTACCTTAACAGCAGTAATCCTGAAAGACCAAATTTTGATCTTCAAATTTTAGATTTAAAAATATTAGGTGAGAATTTGGTAACTCTTTAGGCAAACATTGCTTAAAAACGAATTGAGTATCATTACAATGTATCCAACCTTTCAGACATTTTAAATAAACAGTGTAATGTCCAAATTTTGAAGAAGGTCCATAATGAAAAATAATTGAAACAGCTACAAAAGTTCTTCCTGATTTTGAAACTTGACCAGCTACAAAATTTTGATTTAAAGTTTCCAATTTTCTTCCATCAGCTCTACAACGTTGCAGCATTAACATACTGACCATATCTTTGTATAAATAATATTGATGACATTTCTGATTTACATTGGCTACACTCCATGTTTTGACTTTCTCCTCTAACTAGATTGTTAAAGGACACTGAAGATATGAATCTTTCACTGTCTATGTTTGTGTTACATGTAAACAAACAATTTTGACAGTCATGTTGCCATTTATAAGAAAGGCCAAAAAGATTTTCAATATCTATAACTTCATCTTCCAGTACACCAAGCATAAACATTAAAAATTCCTGACAATCTTGTTGAATATTCTGCGTAAATTGAGTAGAACCAGAACACATGTCCAAAACATTTCGAATATCAGAAACACTTTGTATTTTACTTTTATCACTACTACATTTCTCATATCAGAATACAACAATGAGCAGAATCTTTTGTCCAGATTTTCAAAAATTTGCTGTTGCAAACTTTCAAGAAAGAAAACAACATTAACTACTACATTAGCATGGCAGTTGACACCACAACTATTTTCAAACCGATAACCAACATTCTCTTCAACACTGTCCTATTTCTTTTTGCTTACAGGCGCAACTTCATCTTGTTTTTTTTCTTTCTCTACAATTTCACTACAGAGATTCTCAAATCTTCTTTTTCTACCTATCACACGCTTTTCAAATAGTGAATTTTGACCTAAATTGGGAGCATATTCTCTTCTTAACCTATTATACTCTTTCACACAATTTGCATCTGCACTAACCTTTGTCTCATCAAAATCAATCAAGTACAATCCAGATAATGTTCTGACTCGGGACAAAGCAACATATGCCATTCCCTCTTTAAACACGGTACTTCTAATATTCACTAAAGCAATATCTACACTTAAACCTTGAGATTTATGAATGGTCACCGCATATGCCAAACAAATAGGAAACTGTTTTCTGCGTACATACAAATCTTTTACTTGCAAGAACCGAGATGAACAACAACTAAATTGTTGTATTTCAGGAATTTCATCAAATTTGATCTTCAAAAATTCAATCCCATCTCTATCTACATAATTAACAAAATCAACAATTTTACCCATTGCTCCATTTACTAAACCTTTTTCCACATTCAAATTACGGCGTAAAATTACCCTACAGTTTACACATGCATATAAATTCTTTTCTAAACCAGCAGTTTTACTTATCGACTTCTCCAAAGAATCCAATTTCCTCTTCAACTTTTCAGTCAAAATAAGAGTGATTCCTTCATGCTCTATTTTATCAATAGCTTCCAATTTTATAATTTCTTCATTTTTCAACTTTAACATTTCTTCATTGAATACAGAACATTCATGCAGTGTTGGCATTAAGCAGATTACAGACTTGTTTTCTGCAATTTTCATATATATTTTCTCTGGAAAAATATTTTCATTTGGAAACAAATTGGGAAGTAATCGTCTCAGTAAAGCTTGTTTGCCATGTTCTGTCACTTTTCTAATTCTTACATCTTGAAGAATTTTTCAATAATCTGCATCATTTGCCTGACGCATATTTGTAATAAGTTCCTTATACTCAAAATATGTGCCAGTGTTTTAAACACTGGTTGTCCTTTTACAGGAGTAAGTTGTAGTAGATCTCCAAAAACTATGACGTGTTTTCCTCCAAATAATACATCATAATCTGTTTTAAGAATTTGCTGCATTCTTAAATGCACAAAGGCAAGCACTAAGTTTGATACCATGCTTACCTCATCAATAATGAGAACTTTCATTTTCTTCAAGACTCATGCAAATTCAAAACAAGCTTCTCCAGATAGCTTGTAGTATTCTAATTTGTTTTCATGCTCTACTGGTAGCATTAATAAACGATGTTAAGTAACTCCCTTAATATTGTGTGCCACCAACCCAGTTGAAGCAGTGACAACACAAGACAAATACAAGTCAGTTGTTTTGTGTAAATAAGTTGAAATTACTTTAATTAAAAAACTTATTTTTCCTGTTCCAGCTTGTCCACTCACATACAATCGGATAGGTTGAAATAATGAGCAAGAGCACTCTTTCTTTTCATGAATTAATCCATGGTTAATCTGTTCTCTCACTTGCTCATATATCTGTTTCTGCTCAACATTAAGTTGTTCTTCCAAATATCCTAAATTTCTTACATCTTCTTGAGCTTGATACATTGCTGTTTCCACCTCTTCCATAGCACTTGCTGCTTCATTTTGAGGAATTGGTTCTCCTAATTGATCCTGACTTTACGGAGCAGAAGTTTGACTGTCCTGAGAACTGTCTCCAGCAATCTCAGCTGCAATTGTAGCTTCTTGTTCAATTTCATTGTTCAACATTTTCACATAATTAGCAAAAACAGGACAGTCTATACTATCTTTAGTTGCATTGAAAGAATCTTCATACCTGTCAAAATCTCCAAGTAATTCTAATTCTGAAGGCCATGGCTGGAAAAGTTGAAAAAGAGCAAAATACTAAAATTCCCTTTTGTCAGGTGTTTAGCAACTCAGTTTACGGTGATTAATCAAATGTCCTTTTCTTTGTTTCACCAGACATCCTTCAGAACCAATCACGGCATATACACCATGATTAATGTTTTCTGTAATATTCCGTTCAAAAATATAGTTTTGCAGCACTTCATAGAGACTAATGTTCTCCAGATGGTGACTTCTGTTTGGATAATATGTATCCAACATATTTGTTTTCACAATACCTGTACTTTCTGGCTCCTTTTCAGCTAAATATTCAATTGATTGTACAGATTTCAGTGCTCGGTTTCGTGTTGCAGCAAGACCTAGAGTCACCCAAATGATTCTTCTAGATTTGGAGTATAGATTTGCAGATGATAAGCGATGCGAGCATTCATACGCTCCAAACTATTAGATAACATCTTCAAACTGTAAGTATATAATTTCTTACTTAGACCCTTCTCGTGGGAAATCTCTTCCCACATTTCCTTCAATTCCTTCTTTTCTGATTTCTTTATGTACGATGTTACATATTGAGCAACAGCAATGGAATTGTCTGCAACATATTGAATATCCATGTTAGCATTCCACATAGACAAAATGACTGGGTTGTAGTCATTTATATATTTTGAGTCTTCATTTCTTCTTAAATTGTAGCTATTTTTAGGAGACTTTCTTGTGATAGTATGTCGCAAAGATTACATAAAACTGTTCACTCTTCCTTTCGATATTACTGGACATGGAAATGCAAAACGGCATTTGGTGTAGAATTTGTCTTTAGATTTGTACTTTCGACGACAGCATTTCCCACAACGATGGATTTGGAATTCTAAGACCTGTTGTCTTAAGTCCTTATCCTGTGTGCTTTTGGGTATATCACATGTAGTGTATTCTTCAATAAAAGACATCACAGTTTCATCTGACTCTGTTCCAAATTTGGGAGAATCTTTGATCCATAGTAGCATGTGTATGTGAGGAGCACCTCTTGCTTGATACTCCTTTCTCCAAAAGAAGTCCACAACCTCTCCAAGAGGAGGATTTGTTTTTATTGGTGATAAAAGACACCATAGCTTCAAATCTATGATTGAAATACCTGCATACATTAACTGGATCCAAAGAGCACAATTCTCCAGGTGTTTTGTATTCAATATTTATTATATTTGGATTTGCCTCTCGAATAAATTGAAGTAAATCATCCCAAGCATATTCACCACAGCTTAGAGTAAGGAACCATGTAGGAGTACCTAAGTTCCTTAACATACATTTAAGTTCTCCATGACGACGGTACCAGTACTCATTAGTACCACGCTGACATGCCATGAGATTAATTAGCTGAGATTCCAAAACATTATCTTTCTGGTGTACTTTATCCATAAAATCCTTTGCCGAAACATTTTGCAGATGTACATCTGTTTTCAATATACGGTTTACTGCATAAGAAAGTCCAGATAAATCACTCTCATACAAAAGAGGAAACAAATACGGAATACATTGTTGAAATTTTGGTATCTTCTGTATACAATCTTAATGTCCGGTATTCAGATGCAGGAATCTGCACAAGTCGGTCATCATATCGTCCTCCTTTTCCTGTAGTAAACAAATGAGGGAAACAACGAGCTTCCAAGCTTTTTTCCCATACACTAATGGGACTTCCCTTTGCTTCTTTCATTTGGAATAACTCTATAGTATTCACCATCACTTCTTTGGAATGCAGTGGATGAACACTATAATGTTCATATATTTCGTCACTTCTGGACACATCCACTTTTTCAATTTGTCCAGATGGCAAGTCACTATCTTCTTCTACAGTTATTTCTTCTTCACTCATAAACACGTCTTTATAATATTGATTATTTTTTATCAGATACAATGTTGCCTTTTTCACTTTCCTAACATCCACTCATTCTTGCCAGATTTTCTTACTCTTTGTAGGTACGCCATTAACAAGAATAACTAAAGGTTCATCTTTTACATTTACTACACCAACTGTTTCAATATTTTTCTTTAAATCTAATGGCAAATACACAACTCTTCCCTTTAATCCTCTCTGTAAATCTGAAGGAGGCAATTTCCCTGTCTTAGGCTCCTTACGAACAATAGCCTGAAAAGGATGCATACATTGAATAAGAATAGACTATTAAGTATTTAAATCCACCAGTTTAGAAGGAATTTTTACCAACTCAAAATTATTATGCAAAGCTCTAGCAGGCATTTTATTTTTGTCTAATTTGTTATAACAATATTTTCAAATACGCTGATCACAACCCAAATCAAAAGTATTCTCTACCAACAAATAAGTTACAAATTCCATTCACTCCTTAATATTTTCCTTTTCGCATTTTAAATACAAAACAGTCCTAGTCTGATTTTTATAATGAGGACGTCAACAACAAATACAAGAATAATTTGGTGTTTCACCTGAAATCACCTTGAACTTTGTAATTTCTTGCTCAAATTTTTCTGTACTACAATGTTGTACATTCTCTTCTACATTTACTTCTACTAACATATCAACTTCTGCACTATCTTCTTCTGCACCAAAGTAACTAACCTGAATTTCATCACAAACGTTCTTTACATCTGACACAGATCCATGCAAAAGAGCACTGTTCAACTTCTTTAACATTAGAGCTGGACTTTTTGCATAATACAACGTTCTGACTAATTACCTCATTTCAGTATGATGTACTGCCAACATCCTGAAATGGTGAAAAACACTTCTACATACTTTTTTAGAAAGACAAGCCAAAGAATGTCCTTGCAAACCAGTATTTTTTCTCACTCTGCAAGGGTCTAATCCTTGCAACATCTTAATCTTTTGTTTAACACTTTTCTTAGTATAGTTACGTAAGAAATTGCGTAAAAAATCAATAGATTACTGCCGTACACTACTAATACTACTGCAATTCCAAGTGTACACTGGAGCTTTAGGCCTTCTCCCTAATACTTCATCAGCTAACACCTCTTCTACATTTCTAGGAACAATTTTCTCTTTCTCAATATGACAACCATTTTTAACCGCATAACCACGACCTGTAGTGTCATATGCATGCAACAACTCATAACTCTGAAAATAGCTATACTCATTAAAAAAAGGCTCAGAACTTGAACTATGTTTCCATTCACCCAAAAAAAGTCAGAAAAATTACTTCTAATAATTACTCTTGATCGAATTCTATTGATTACTAAAACAAAAAGTTTTTTAATTCAAAAGCTTTCTCAATTACATGTTCGATACATTTATTTTCTCTTCTTACAAAATGCGGGTTTCTTCTTACAATTCTTTATTAACTTAGTCAAATTAAACAAAATTCTATTATAAAACATCTTCTTCCTTATTTCCTGAAATTGGTTTTTCCTCCTTTTACTATATACCTTTTTTTCACAAGTTTTTCCATGGATCTTGTCTTTTCTCTTAGTTGGAGAAACAGTCACAGTATTTTTTACTTCGCGCACACTACTATTACCGGTTGACAATCTTCGCAGAAAAGTCTTAGTTTTCTTACCAGGACTTTTTTTCTTTCTGCTAACACATTGTTCTTTAGGTAAATGTTGTACATGAGATCTCTTGAAATAAACTGCTTTCTTTCGTCCTTTCTTCTTTTCAATTTTAGAAGTCATGATGATTTTTTTTCAGTGATGATCAAAAGAATCTATTATAAAAAATATATATCACTTTAGAAAAATAAATATATCAAATAGACTATTATATTGCTTATAAGAAGAGAGGAGAAATTATGACAACAAACATAAGAGTATGACAATAGAAGGACTTACAACAAGAGAAAGAGGACTATGAGACAATAGGAAATATAAATACAAAAGAGGATATAAGCAGACACTGCGTTATAAAAGGATAGAGTATGAAAAGACTGGAGATAATGAGCAGTATGAGGACAAAGATAGTAGTATGAGGAGAGAAGGGAGAGAATAAGAAGAAAAACACAGAGTATAAGGAGACAGGGGGCAGTATAAAAAGAGGTTAGACAAGGAAGTATGAAAAGAAGTAAGACTGATAGGAGACAGACGAGACAATGAGGACAGAGAGATTCTAAGGGGCCCAATAAGATGGCAGACAAATTGCCCCCGCCCGGCTGGCGGTACCCACCACCTGCCTGGCGGGAGCAATCCACCCACCAACCCAACCAGAATGACCCCCCGCCATATTAGCATGGCTGGGGGGTCCACAGCGGGCAAAAAGACCGCCCACTGCTAATACACACTGCCAGACATATCATAATGGGCCTCTACAGATGCCTTTCCGTAGTAGCGATGCCGCCACGGAAAAACAAGCAGTCTTTACTGTGAGGGCCCCCTGCGGGCCCCCGGAGTGAAGGTGGGATTGAGGATGCACACGGGGGTACCTGTGGTATCCACCAGAATTTTCATACACAAAGCGGCACGCACCGCACGGTGCCTGCCGCATTGTGTATGCAAATGCATACATGCATTTTTAGCATTGTGGCAGGCGAACCTGAGAGCACCACCCACCACAATGTTAAAAATACAGGATGCCTTCGCCACTGTGGCGGGCGCATCCTAATACCCCCCATAGGACTCCCACCCTTATGGCAGGCAGTCCCAACTACCGTGAGGATGGCAGGCGAACTAAGACCCCCTAAGAGTACAGAAGACACTATGACAACAGGCAGCACTATAAGAATATACAAATAAAAATAAAAAAAAGAGGGAAAATATCACAAGAGAGGAGACACTATAAGCAGAGAGAGGTAGACTGTGAGAGAGACAGCGGACATTATGGAAAAAGGTGAAAGAGTAAATCTTGAATTTTCACAGAAGCTCAGTGTGATTCTAGACAAAAATGTCAAACCATACATTTCACCAAAAGACATTTACCACACTAAAACATTTTAGTGACTAAACACATTCCATGTATATGACCACTACATTTCAATAGACAATCCTGACTCATTTTGCAAATACATTTTCAATTTGCACCATTATTTTTTTTGCCAACATTACATCCAAATATGAAACACAATAGAACAAGAAAGAGGCCCAAGGGGCATGTAAATCTGTCCAAGAATGTATGTAGCAGTCTATGTATACTGACTGCAGGATTATTAAGAGAGAGATATGATGAGAAAGAGAGGAATAAGAGGTCAGAGGAGAGACTATAAAAAGAAGGGGCATAATTAAGAAACAAAAGGAAACAATAAAGACAGAGGGGGACTAAAAGGACAGGAGGCAGTATGAGAAGAAGTGGCACTGTGAAGAAAGACACATTAAAATAAAGAAAGAGGGAAAATATCACAAGAGAGGAGACACAATAAGCAGAGAGAGGTAGACTGTGAGAGAGACAGCGAACATTATGGAAAAAGGTGAAAGAGTAAATCTTGAATTTTCACAGCAGCTCAGTGTGATTCTAGACAAAAAATGTCAAACCATACATTTCACCAAAACACATTTAGCACACTAAAACATTTTACTGACTAAAGAAAATCCATGTATATGACCACTACATGTCAGTGGACAATCCTGACTCCTTTTGCAAATACATTTCTAATTTGCGCCATTATTTTTTTGCCAACATTACATCCAAATATAAAACACAATAGAACAAGAAAGAGGCCCAAGGGGCATGTAAATCTGTCCAAGAATGTATGTAGCAGTCTATGCATACTGACTGGAGAATTATTTAGAGAGACATATGATGAGAGAGAGAGGAATAAGAGGTCAGAGGAGAGACTATAAAAAGAACGGGCACTATTAGGAGACATAAGGAGATATTAAGGACGAAGGGGGACTAAAAGGACAGGAGGGAGTATGAGAAAAGTGGCACTGTGAACAAAGACAAATTAAAATAAGAAAAGAAGGGAAATATCAGAAGAGACGGGACACTATAAGCAGACAGAGTTAGTCTGAGAGAGAGACAGCGGAGATTATAGAAAAAGATGCAAGTGTAATTCATTAAATTACACAGACGCTCAGTGTGATTCTAGACAAAAAATTTTAAACCATACATTTCACCAAAACACATTTACCACACTAAAACATTTTAGTGACTAAACACATTCCATGTATATGACCACTACATTTCAGTAGACAATCCTGACTCATTTTGCAAATACATTTCCAATTTGCACCATTATTGTTTGGCCAACATTACATCCAAATATGAAACACAATAGGACAACAAAGAGGCCCAAGGGGCTTGTAAATCTGCGCAAAAATGTATGCAGCAGTGTATATATACTGACTGGAGAAATATTAAGAGAGACATATGATGAAAGAGAGAGGAATAAGAGGTCAGAGGAGAGACTATAAAAATAAGGCGGACTATTAAGAGACAGAAGGAGACAAAAGGGTTAGAGGGAGACTAAAAGGACAGGAGAGAGTATGAAAAAAAGTGAAACTGTGAACAAAGACAAATTAAAATAAGGAAAGAAAGGAAATATCAGAAGAGAGGGGACACTATAAGCAGAGAGAATTAGACTGAGAAAGAGACAGTGGAGATTATACAAAAAGGTGCAAGTGTAAATTTTTAATTTTCACAGACGCTCAGTGTGATTCTAGACAAATAAATGTAAACCATGCATTTCACCAAAACACATTTACCACACTAAAACATTTTAGTGACTAAACACATTCCATGTATATGACCACTACATTTCAGTAGACAATCCTGACTCATTTTGCAAATACATTTACAATTTGCACCATTATTTTTTTGCCAACATTACATCCAAATATGAAACACAATAGAACAAGAAAGATGCCCAGGGGGCTTGTAAATCTGCGCAAGAATGTATAAAGCAGTCAATGTATACTGACTGGAGAATTATTAAGAGAGACATATAATGAGAGAGAGAGGAATAAGAGGTCAGAGGAGAAACTATAAAAAGAAGGGGCACTATTAAGAGACAGAAGGTGACAATAAAGACAGAGAGGGATTAAAAGGACAGGAGGAAGTATGAGAAAAAGTGTCACTGTGAGCAAAGACAAATTAAAATAAGGAAAAAAGGGAAATATCAGAAGACAGGGGACACTATAAGCAGAGAGAGTTATACTGTGAGAGAGACAGCGAAGATTATAGAAAAAGATGCACGTGTAAATTTTTAATTTTCACAGACGCTCAGTGTGATTCTAGACAAAAAATCTTAAACCATACATTTCACCAAAACACATTTACCTAACTAAAACATTTTAGTGACTAACCACATTCCATGTATATGACCACTACATTTCAGTAGACAATTCTGACTCATTTTGCAAATACATTTCCAATTTGCACCATTATTTTTGGCCAACATTACATCCAAATATGAAACACAATAGGACAAGAAAGAGGCCCAAGAGGATTGTAAATCTGCGCAAGAATGTATGCAGCAGTGTATATATACTGACTCGAGAATTATTAAGAGAGACATAGGATGAAAGAGAGAGGAATAAGAGGTCAGAGGAGAGACTATAAAAAGAAGGGGGACTATTAGGAGACAGAAGGAGACAATAAGGTTAGAGGGGGACTAAAAGGACAGGAGGAAGTATGAGAAAAAGTGTCACTGTGAGCAAAGACAAATTAAAATAAGGAAAAAAGGGAAATATCAGAAGACAGGGGACACTATAAGCAGAGAGAGTTATACTGTGAGAGAGACAGCGAAGATTATAGAAAAAGATGCACGTGTAAATTTTTAATTTTCACAGACGCTCAGTGTGATTCTAGACAAAAAATCTTAAACCATACATTTCACCAAAACACATTTACCTAACTAAAACATTTTAGTGACTAACCACATTCCATGTATATGACCACTACATTTCAGTAGACAATTCTGACTCATTTTGCAAGTACATTTCCAATTTGCACCATTATTTTTGGCTAACATTACATCCAAATATGAAACACAATAGGACAAGAAAGAGGCCCAAGAGGATTGTAAATCTGCGCAAGAATGTATGCAGCAGTGTATATATACTGACTCGAGAATTATTAAGAGAGACATATGATGAAAGAGAGAGGAATAAGAGGTCAGAGGAGAGACTACAAAAAGAAGGGGGAATTTTAGGAGACAGAAGGAGACAATAAGGTTAGAGGGGGACTAAAAGGACAGGAGGCAGAATGAGAAAAAGTGGCACTGTGAACAAAGACAAATTAAAATAAGGAAAGAAGGGAAATATCAGAAAAGAGGGGACACTATAAGCAGAGAGAGGTAGACTGTGAGAGAAACAGCGGAGATTATGGAAAAAGGTGCATGTTAAACCATACAGTTCACCAAAACACATTTACCTAACTAAAACATTTTAGTGGCTAAACACATTCCATGTATATGACCACTACATTTCAGTAGACAATCCTGAATTATTTTGCAAATACATTTCCAATTTGCACCAATATTGTTTGGCCAACATTACATCCAAATATGAAACACAATAGGACAACAAAGAGGCCCAAGGGGCTTGTAAATCTGCGCAAAAATGTATGCAGCAGTGTGTATATACTGACTGGAGAATTATTAAGAGAGACATATGATGAAAGAGAGAGGAATAAGAGGTCAGAGGAGAGACTATAAACGGAAGGGGGACTATTAAGAGACAGAAGGAGACAATAAGGTTAGAGGGGGACTAAAAGGACAGGAGGCAGTATGAGAAAAGTGGCACTGTGAACAAAGACAAATTAAAATAAGGAAAGAAGGGAAATATCAGAAGAGAGGGGACACTATAAGCAGAGAGAGGTAGACTGTGAGAGAGGCAGCAGAGATTATGGAAAAAGGTGCAAGTATAAATCTTTAATTTTCACAGATGCTCAGTGTGATTCTAGACAAAAAATGTACACCATACATTTCACCAAAACACATTTACCACACTAAAACATTTTAGTGACTAAACACATTCCAGGTATATGACCACTTCATTTCAGTAGACAATCCTGACTCATTTTGCAAATACATTTCCAATTTGCACCAATATTTTTTTTGCCAACATTACATCCAAATATGAAACTCAATAGAACAAGAAAGAGGCCCAAGGGGCTTGTAAATCCGTGAAAGAATGTATGCGGCAGTCTATGTATACTGACTGGAGAAATATTAAGAGAGACATATGATGAGAGAGAGAGGAATAAGAGGTCAGAGGAGAAGCTATAAAAAGAAAGGGGACTATTAGGAGACAGAAGGAGACAATAAGGTAAGAGGGGGACTAAAAGGACAGGAGGCAGTATGAGAAAAAGTGGCACTGTGAACAAAGACAAATTAAAATAAGGAAAGAAGGGAAATATCAGAAAAGAGGGGACACTATAAGCAGAGAGGGGTAGACTGTGAGAGAGACATCGGAGATTAAGGAAAAAGGTGCATGTTAAACCATACAGTTCACCAAAACACATTTACCTAACTGAAATATTTTAGTGACTAAACATATTTCATGTATATGACCACTACATTTCAGTAGACAATTCTGACTCATTTTGCAAATACATTTCCAATTTGCACCATTATTTTTGACCAACATTACATCCAAATATGAAACACAATAGGACAAGAAAGAGGCCCAAGGGGATTGTAAATCTGCGCAAGAATGTATGCAGCAGTGTATATCCCCTTCAGTGCTAATGACAAGGGTAACTCGTCATGGAGTTTCCATTGATTTCAATGGAAAGTGGTTGTAAATCTTTCCAGGGCCTTAGCATCCAAGTGGATATATACTGACTCGAGAATTATTAAGAGAGACATATGATGAAAGAGAGAGGAATAAGAGGTCAGAGGAGAGACTATACAAAGAAGGGGGACTATTAGGAGACAGAAGGAGACAATAAGGTTAGAAGGGGACTAAAAGGACAGGAGGCAGTATGAGAAAAAGTGGCACTGTGAACAAAGACAAATTAAAATAAGGAAAGAAGGGAAATATCAGAAAAGAGGGGACACTATAAGCAGAGAGAGGTAGACTGTGAGAGAGACAGCGGAGATTATGGAAAAAGGTGCATGTTAAACCATACAGTTCACCAAAACACATTTACCTAACTAAAACATTTTAGTGGCTAAACACATTCCACCCACCCACCCACCCACCCACATTCCACCCACTTTCAGTAGACAATCCTGAATCATTTTGCAAATACATTTCCAATTTGCACCATTATTGTTTGGCCAACATTACATCCAAATATGAAACACAATAGGACAACAAAGAGGCCCAAGGGGCTTGTAAATCTGCGCAAAAATGTATGCAGCAGTGTATATATACTGACTCGAGAATTATTAAGAGAGACATATGATGAAAGAGAGAGGAATAAGAGGTCAGAGGAGAGACTATAAAAAGAAGGGGGAATATTAGGAGACAGAAGGAGACAATAAGGTTAGAGGGGGACTAAAAGGACAGGAGGCAGTATGAGAAAAAGTGGCACTGTGAACAAAGACAAATTAAAATAAGGAAAGAAGGGAAATATCAGAAAAGAGGGGACACTATAAGCAGAGAGAGGTAGACTGTGAGAGAGACAGCGGAGATTATGGAAAAAGGTGCATGTTAAACCATACAGTTCACCAAAACACATTTACCTAACTAAAACATTTTAGTGGCTAAACACATTCCATGTATATGACCACTACATTTCAGTAGACAATCCTGAATCATTTTGCAAATACATTTCCAATTTGCACCATTATTGTTTGGCCAACATTACATCCAAATATGAAACACAATAGGACAACAAAGAGGCCCAAGGGGCTTGTAAATCTGCGCAAAAATGTATGCAGCAGTGTATATATACTGACTTGAGAATTATTAAGAGAGACATATGATGAAAGAGAGAGGAATAAGAGGTCAGAGGAGAGACTATAAACAGAAGGGGGACTATTAAGAGACAGAAGGAGTCAATAAGGTTAGAGGGGGACTAAAAGGACAGGAGGCAGTATGAGAAAAAGTGGCACTGTGAACAAAGACAAATTAAAATAAGGAAAGAAGGGAAATATCAGAAGACAGGGGACACTATAAGCAGAGAGAGTTATACTGTGAGAGAGACAGCGAAGATTATAGAAAAAGATGCACGTGTAAATTTTTAATTTTCACAGACGCTCAGTGTGATTCTAGACAAAAAATCTTAAACCATACATTTCACCAAAACACATTTACCTAACTAAAACATTTTAGTGACTAACCACATTCCATGTATATGACCACTACATTTCAGTAGACAATTCTGACTCATTTTGCAAATACATTTCCAATTTGCACCATTATTTTTGGCCAACATTACATCCAAATATGAAACACAATAGGACAAGAAAGAGGCCCAAGAGGATTGTAAATCTGCGCAAGAATGTATGCAGCAGTGTATATATACTGACTCGAGAATTATTAAGAGAGACATAGGATGAAAGAGAGAGGAATAAGAGGTCAGAGGAGAGACTATAAACAGAAGGGGGACTATTAGGAGACAGAAGGAGACAATAAGGTTAGAGGGGGACTAAAAGGACAGGAGGAAGTATGAGAAAAAGTGTCACTGTGAGCAAAGACAAATTAAAATAAGGAAAAAAGGGAAATATCAGAAGACAGGGGACACTATAAGCAGAGAGAGTTATACTGTGAGAGAGACAGCGAAGATTATAGAAAAAGATGCACGTGTAAATTTTTAATTTTCACAGACGCTCAGTGTGATTCTAGACAAAAAATCTTAAACCATACATTTCACCAAAACACATTTACCTAACTAAAACATTTTAGTGACTAACCACATTCCATGTATATGACCACTACATTTCAGTAGACAATTCTGACTCATTTTGCAAATACATTTCCAATTTGCACCATTATTTTTGGCTAACATTACATCCAAATATGAAACACAATAGGACAAGAAAGAGGCCCAAGAGGATTGTAAATCTGCGCAAGAATGTATGCAGCAGTGTATATATACTGACTCGAGAATTATTAAGAGAGACATATGATGAAAGAGAGAGGAATAAGAGGTCAGAGGAGAGACTACAAAAAGAAGGGGGAATATTAGGAGACAGAAGGAGACAATAAGGTTAGAGGGGGACTAAAAGGACAGGAGGCAGAATGAGAAAAAGTGGCACTGTGAACAAAGACAAATTAAAATAAGGAAAGAAGGGAAATATCAGAAAAGAGGGGACACTATAAGCAGAGAGAGGTAGACTGTGAGAGAGACAGCGGAGATTATGGAAAAAGGTGCATGTTAAACCATACAGTTCACCAAAACACATTTACCTAACTAAAACATTTTAGTGGCTAAACACATTCCATGTATATGACCACTACATTTCAGTAGACAATCCTGAATTATTTTGCAAATACATTTCCAATTTGCACCAATATTGTTTGGCCAACATTACATCCAAATATGAAACACAATAGGACAACAAAGAGGCCCAAGGGGCTTGTAAATCTGCGCAAAAATGTATGCAGCAGTGTGTATATACTGACTGGAGAATTATTAAGAGAGACATATGATGAAAGAGAGAGGAATAAGAGGTCAGAGGAGAGACTATAAACGGAAGGGGGACTATTAAGAGACAGAAGGAGACAATAAGGTTAGAGGGGGACTAAAAGGACAGGAGGCAGTATGAGAAAAAGTGGCACTGTGAACAAAGACAAATTAAAATAAGGAAAGAAGGGAAATATCAGAAGAGAGGGGACACTATAAGCAGAGAGAGGTAGACTGTGAGAGAGGCAGCAGAGATTATGGAAAAAGGTGCAAGTATAAATCTTTAATTTTCACAGATGCTCAGTGTGATTCTAGACAAAAAATGTACACCATACATTTCACCAAAACACATTTACCACACTAAAACATTTTAGTGACTAAACACATTCCAGGTATATGACCACTTCATTTCAGTAGACAATCCTGACTCATTTTGCAAATACATTTCCAATTTGCACCAATATTTTTTTTGCCAACATTACATCCAAATATGAAACTCAATAGAACAAGAAAGAGCCCCAAGGGGCTTGTAAATCCGTGAAAGAATGTATGCGGCAGTCTATGTATACTGACTGGAGAAATATTAAGAGAGACATATGATGAGAGAGAGAGGAATAAGAGGTCAGAGGAGAAGCTATAAAAAGAAAGGGGACTATTAGGAGACAGAAGGAGACAATAAGGTAAGAGGGGGACTAAAAGGACAGGAGGCAGTATGAGAAAAAGTGGCACTGTGAACAAAGACAAATTAAAATAAGGAAAGAAGGGAAATATCAGAAAAGAGGGGACACTATAAGTAGAGAGGGGTAGACTGTGAGAGAGACATCGGAGATTAAGGAAAAAGGTGCATGTTAAACCATACAGTTCACCAAAACACATTTACCTAACTGAAATATTTTAGTGACTAAACATATTTAATGTATATGACCACTACATTTCAGTAGACAATTCTGACTCATTTTGCAAATACATTTCCAATTTGCACCATTATTTTTGACCAACATTACATCCAAATATGAAACACAATAGGACAAGAAAGAGGCCCAAGGGGATTGTAAATCTGCGCAAGAATGTATGCAGCAGTGTATATATACTGACTCGAGAATTATTAAGAGAGACATATGATGAAAGAGAGAGGAATAAGAGGTCAGAGGAGAGACTATACAAAGAAGGGGGACTATTAGGAGACAGAAGGAGACAATAAGGTTAGAAGGGGACTAAAAGGACAGGAGGCAGTATGAGAAAAAGTGGCACTGTGAACAAAGACAAATTAAAATAAGGAAAGAAGGGAAATATCAGAAAAGAGGGGACACTATAAGCAGAGAGAGGTAGACTGTGAGAGAGACAGCGGAGATTATGGAAAAAGGTGCATGTTAAACCATACAGTTCACCAAAACACATTTACCTAACTAAAACATTTTAGTGGCTAAACACATTCCACCCACCCACCCACCCACCCACATTCCACCCACTTTCAGTAGACAATCCTGAATCATTTTGCAAATACATTTCCAATTTGCACCATTATTGTTTGGCCAACATTACATCCAAATATGAAACACAATAGGACAACAAAGAGGCCCAAGGGGCTTGTAAATCTGCGCAAAAATGTATGCAGCAGTGTATATATACTGACTCGAGAATTATTAAGAGAGACATATGATGAAAGAGAGAGGAATAAGAGGTCAGAGGAGAGACTATAAAAAGAAGGGGGAATATTAGGAGACAGAAGGAGACAATAAGGTTAGAGGGGGACTAAAAGGACAGGAGGCAGTATGAGAAAAAGTGGCACTGTGAACAAAGACAAATTAAAATAAGGAAAGAAGGGAAATATCAGAAAAGAGGGGACACTATAAGCAGAGAGAGGTAGACTGTGAGAGAGACAGCGGAGATTATGGAAAAAGGTGCATGTTAAACCATACAGTTCACCAAAACACATTTACCTAACTAAAACATTTTAGTGGCTAAACACATTCCATGTATATGACCACTACATTTCAGTAGACAATCCTGAATCATTTTGCAAATACATTTCCAATTTGCACCATTATTGTTTGGCCAACATTACATCCAAATATGAAACACAATAGGACAACAAAGAGGCCCAAGGGGCTTGTAAATCTGCGCAAAAATGTATGCAGCAGTGTATATATACTGACTTGAGAATTATTAAGAGAGACATATGATGAAAGAGAGAGGAATAAGAGGTCAGAGGAGAGACTATAAACAGAAGGGGGACTATTAAGAGACAGAAGGAGTCAATAAGGTTAGAGGGGGACTAAAAGGACAGGAGGCAGTATGAGAAAAAGTGGCACTGTGAATAAAGACAAATTAAAATAAGGAAAGAAGGGAAATATCAGAAGACAGGGGACACTATAAGCAGAGAGAGTTATACTGTGAGAGAGACAGCGAAGATTATAGAAAAAGATGCACGTGTAAATTTTTAATTTTCACAGACGCTCAGTGTGATTCTAGACAAAAAATCTTAAACCATACATTTCACCAAAACACATTTACCTAACTAAAACATTTTAGTGACTAACCACATTCCATGTATATGACCACTACATTTCAGTAGACAATTCTGACTCATTTTGCAAATACATTTCCAATTTGCACCATTATTTTTGGCCAACATTACATCCAAATATGAAACACAATAGGACAAGAAAGAGGCCCAAGAGGATTGTAAATCTGTGCAAGAATGTATGCAGCAGTGTATATATACTGACTCGAGAATTATTAAGAGAGACATATGATGAAAGAGAGAGGAATAAGAGGTCAGAGGAGAGACTATAAAAAGAAGGGGGAATATTAGGAGACAGAAGGAGACAATAAGGTTAGAGGGGGACTAAAAGGACAGGAGGCAGTATGAGAAAAAGTGGCACTGTGAACAAAGACAAATTAAAATAAGGAAAGAAGGGAAATATCAGAAAAGAGGGGACACTATAAGCAGAGAGAGGTAGACTGTGAGAGAGACAGCGGAGATTATGGAAAAAGGTGCATGTTAAACCATACAGTTCACCAAAACACATTTACCTAACTAAAACATTTTAGTGGCTAAACACATTCCATGTATATGACCACTAGATTTCAGTAGACAATCCTGAATTATTTTGCAAATACATTTCCAATTTGCACCAATATTGTTTGGCCAACATTACATCCAAATATGAAACACAATAGGACAACAAAGAGGCCCAAGGGGCTTGTAAATCTGCGCAAAAATGTATGCAGCAGTGTATATATACTGACTGGAGAATTATTAAGAGAGACATATGATGAAAGAGAGAGGAATAAGAGGTCAGAGGAGAGACTATAAACAGAAGGGGGACTATTAAGAGACAGAAGGAGACAATAAGGTTAGAGGGGGACTAAAAGGACAGGAGGCAGTATGAGAAAAAGTGGCACTGTGAACAAAGACAAATTAAAAGAAGGAAAGAAGGGAAATATCAGAAGAGAGGGGACACTATAAGCAGAGAGAGGTAGACTGTGAGAGAGGCAGCAGAGATTATGGAAAAAGGTGCAAGTATAAATCTTTAATTTTCACAGATGCTCAGTGTGATTCTAGACAAAAAATGTACACCATACATTTCACCAAAACACATTTACCACACAAAAACATTTTAGTGACTAAACACATTCCAGGTATATGACCACTTCATTTCAGTAGACAATCCTGACTCATTTTGCAAATACATTTCCAATTTGCACCAATATTTTTTTTGCCAACATTACATCCAAATATGAAACTCAATAGAACAAGAAAGAGGCCCAAGGGGCTTGTAAATCCGTGAAAGAATGTATGCGGCAGTCTATGTATACTGACTGGAGAAATATTAAGAGAGACATATGATGAGAGAGAGAGGAATAAGAGGTCAGAGGAGAAGCTATAAAAAGAAAGGGGACTATTAGGAGACAGAAGGAGACAATAAGGTAAGAGGGGGACTAAAAGGACAGGAGGCAGTATGAGAAAAAGTGGCACTGTGAACAAAGACAAATTAAAATAAGGAAAGAAGGGAAATATCAGAAAAGAGGGGACACTATAAGCAGAGAGAGGTAGACTGTGAGAGAGACAGCGGAGATTAAGGAAAAAGGTGCATGTTAAACCATACAGTTCACCAAAACACATTTACCTAACTGAAATATTTTAGTGACTAAACACATTTCATGTATATGACCACTACATTTCAGTAGACAATTCTGACTCATTTTGCAAATACATTTCCAATTTGCACCATTATTTTTGACCAACATTACATCCAAATATGAAACACAATAGGACAAGAAAGAGGCCCAAGGGGATTGTAAATCTGCGCAAGAATGTATGCAGCAGTGTATATATACTGACTCGAGAATTATTAAGAGAGACATATGATGAAAGAGAGAGGAATAAGAGGTCAGAGGAGAGACTATAAAAAGAAGGGGGACTATTAGGAGACAGAAGGAGACAATAAGGTTAGAAGGGGACTAAAAGGACAGGAGGCAGTATGAGAAAAAGTGGCACTGTGAACAAAGACAAATTAAAATAAGGAAAGAAGGGAAATATCAGAAAAGAGGGGACACTATAAGCAGAGAGAGGTAGACTGTGAGAGAGACAGCGGAGATTATGGAAAAAGGTGCATGTTAAACCATACAGTTCACCAAAACACATTTACCTAACTAAAACATTTTAGTGGCTAAACACATTCCATGTATATGACCACTACATTTCAGTAGACAATCCTGAATCATTTTGCAAACACATTTCCAATTTGCACCATTATTGTTTGGCCAACATTACATCCAAATATGAAACACAATAGGACAACAAAGAGGCCCAAGGGGCTTGTAAATCTGCGCAAAAATGTATGCAGCAGTGTATATATACTGACTCGAGAATTATTAAGAGAGACATATGATGAAAGAGAGAGGAATAAGAGGTCAGAGGAGAGACTATAAAAAGAAGGGGGAATATTAGGAGACAGAAGGAGACAATAAGGTTAGAGGGGGACTAAAAGGACAGGAGGCAGTATGAGAAAAAGTGGCACTGTGAACAAAGACAAATTAAAATAAGGAAAGAAGGGAAATATCAGAAAATAGGGGACACTATAAGCAGAGAGAGGTAGACTGTGAGAGAGACAGCGGAGATTATGGAAAAAGGTGCATGTTAAACCATACAGTTCACCAAAACACATTTACCTAACTAAAACATTTTAGTGGCTAAACACATTCCATGTATATGACCACTACATTTCAGTAGACAATCCTGAATCATTTTGTAAATACATTTCCAATTTGCACCATTATTGTTTGGCCAACATTACATCCAAATATGAAACACAATAGGACAACAAAGAGGCCCAAGGGGCTTGTAAATCTGCGCAAAAATGTATGCAGCAGTGTATATATACTGACTTGAGAATTATTAAGAGAGACATATGATGAAAGAGAGAGGAATAAGAGGTCAGAGGAGAGACTATAAACAGAAGGGGGACTATTAAGAGACAGAAGGAGTCAATAAGGTTAGAGGGGGACTAAAAGGACAGGAGGCAGTATGAGAAAAAGTGGCACTGTGAACAAAGACAAATTAAAATAAGGAAAGAAGGGAAATATCAGAAGAGAGGGGACACTAGAAGCAGAGAGAGATAGACTGTGAGAGAGGCAGCAGAGATTATGGAAAAAGGTGCAAGTATAAATCTTTAATTTTCACAGACGCTCAGTGTGATTCTAGACAAAAAAAATAAACCATACATTTCACCAAAACACATTGACCACACTAAAACATTTTACTGACTAAAGACAATCCATTTATATGACCACTACATTTCAGTAGACAATCCTGATTCATTTTGCAAATACATTTCCAATTTGCACCATTATGTTTTTGCCAACATTACATCTAAATATGAAACACAATAGGACAAGAAAGAGGCACAAGGGGCTTGTAAATCAGGGCAAGAATGTATGCAGCAGTGTATATATACTGACTGGAGAATTATTAAGAGAGACATATGATGAAAGAGAGAGGAATAAGAGGTCAGAGGAGAGACTATAAAAAGAAGGGGGACTATTAAGAGACAGAAGTAGACAATAAGGTTAGAGGGAGACTAAAAGGACAGGAGAGAGTATGAAAAAAAGTAAAACTCTGAACAAAGACAAATTAAAATAAGGAAATAAGGGAAATAGCAGAAGAGAGGGGACACTATAAGCAGAGAGAGTTAGACTGAGAGAGAGACAGCGGAGATTATAGAAAAAGGTGCAAGTGTAAATCTTTAATTTTCACAGATACTCAGTGTGATTCTAGACATAAAATGTACACCATACATTTCACCAAAACACATTTACCACACTAAAACATTTTAGTGACTAAACACATTCCAGGTATATGACCACTACATTTACAACCCTGACTCATTTTGCAAATACATTTCCAATTTGCACCAATATTTTTTTTGCCAACATTACATCCAAATATGAAACACAATAGAACAAGAAAGAGGCCCAAGGGGCTTGTAAATCCGTGAAAGAATGTATGCGGCAGTCTATGTATACTGACTGGAGAAATATTAAGAGAGACATATGATGAGAGAGAGAGGAATAAGAGGTCAGAGGAGAAGCTATAAAAAGAAAGGGGACTATTAGGAGACAGAAGGAGACAATAAAGACAGAGAGGGATTAAAAGGACAGGAGAGAGTATGAGAAGAAGTGGCACTGTGAAGAAAGACAAATTAAAATAAGGAAAGAAGGAAAATATCAGAAGAGAGGGGACACTATAAGCAGAGAAAGTTAATCTGTGAAAGAGACAACGAACATTATAGAAAAAGGTGCAAGTGTAAATCTTTAATTTTCACAGACACTCAGTGTGATTCTAGACAAAAAAATTGTAAACCATACATTTCACCAAAACACATTTACCACACTAAAACATTTTAGTGATAAACACAATTATTAAGAAAGAGATATGATAAGAGAGAGGTATAAGAGGTCAGAGGAGAGACTATAAAAAGAAGGGGCACTATTAGGAGACAGAAGGAGACAATAAAGACAGAGAGGGATTAAAAGGACAAGAGGGAGTATGAGAAAAAGTGGCACTGTGAACAAAGGCAAATTGAAAGAAGGTAAATATCAGAAGACAGGGGACACTATTAGCAGAGAGAGGTAAACTGTGAGAGAGACAGCAGAGATTATAGAAAAAGGTGCAAGTGTAAATCTTTAATTTTCACAGACGCTCAGTGTGATTCTAGACAAAAAAATGTTAAACCATACATTTCACCAAAACACATTTACCACACTAAAACATTTTAGTGATAAACACATTCCATGTATATGACTACTACATTTCAGTGGACAATCCTAACTCATTTTGCAAATACATTTCCAATTTGCACCATTATTTTTTTGCTAACATTACATTCAAATATGAACAAGAAAGACGCCCAAGAGGCATGAAAATCTGCCCAAAAGTGTATGCAACAGTCTATGTATACTGACTACAACATTGTAGATTTAGAACACAAGCCTAATTCTAAACAATCAACACTATTAAGTATTCTACAACTAAAAAAGTGACTGCAAACATTCTACATTCTAGTACTGTACTTTATTGCACAAAGATGACTAACTAAACACATTAACTTACCAGATGATTTTATCACAATAGTTATCCAAATGCAGACACACTCAGAATATGGTTCTACAAACCTTACAGAAATAAACACATTACTATTACTAAAAATAAAATGCAACACATACAGTCCCTTACAAGTAATCAACTCACCTTTCAAACTGATTGGAAGATTAAGAAGAATGCCACTCACTTAGGAGATAGCCTCACACAGAATCTCTCCGCTTCAGTGTGTGCAGCAGAACCAAACAAATGGCACATTTTCCCTCTCAATTTACACATAAATACAAATTAATAACAAATCAAATTCCTTCACACAATAATTCAAAACTACAGACACATTTCCATTGGTTCAACATTTCAAACCTTTCCAACTGACATAACTTTCCACCCTCCCCCCAGCAGATGATGCAAAAGTTAACTGTCAACAGAAGTCAAAAGTTCAGCACTCTATAAAACACTGCAACTCAACAAGTTTAGACTATGCATAAGTACTTACATATAAGTACCAATAAATAGAAAAGGTATAATTAGAACCAACCAACACATAAACTTGATAGATATTTGTAAAAAATTGTATTCAGTTTTCCATGCTTACAGTCTTACAGACTTTGCACCGTACGTCGTATGTGCGAGCATGGTACACGTACGGTAAATCAACCGTAAAAAATAAATGCCTCTATCACTCATTTTTTTTATTCCCCGGGGACCCCATCCCCGGGTCTAAAATATAACATTGGGGACCGTGGGGGGAGCCCCCTGGGTCCCAGCCGGCTCCCCGCGTCCTTTGGGAGCCGGCATTGCTATTCGTCAGAGAGACCAGCTAACATGCTGCTCTCTCTGACGAAAAGCAGTTTGCTATGCTCCTGCCCTACCATACCAAACAGCAGTGTCCCGGGGGGTAGGCACCCCGGGACACTGCAGGAGCCGGCCCTGTGGAGGTGGTGGTCCCCAGGGCCACACAATGCTCCAGGAGGGGGGCCGCACGGCCCCCTCCCAATATTGAAAAGCCCCGGGGGCGGTAGTCCCCGGGGCTGGGGGGTCTGTCACGGACCTCCCTATTTTATATATTAGTGCCACTGGGAGGTGGCGGTCCCTGGGGCGTGTGGTGGGGTTAAGCCCCCCACACAGGTTTTTCTTTTTAAACGAAGCTCCGGGGGTTGGCGGTCCCCGGGGCTGCGGGGGGCGTGAGCCCCCTGCATACTTAGAAAGAAAGCCCCGGGGGTGGCGGTCCCCGGGGCTCGGGGGCCTTAGAGGCCCCCCATCACTAATATCAAAGCTCCGGGGGGTGGAGGTCCCCGGGGCTGCGGGGGGGCAAAGAGTCCCCCCGCAAACATATACCTTAAGCCTCGGGGGATGGGGTCCCCGGGATTATAAAAAAGTTAGTAACAGAGACTATTTTTTTTTACGATAGATTTTCCATAAGCGTACGGTGCGAGGTCCGTAAGTCATACCGTGAGCGTACAAAACCAAGAAAGAAAAAAAAATGGACTTTGGAGATCATTGTAAAACCCCCTAACTAACCCAAGGGAGTCAGCAAGTCCTATAGCAAACAGAAAATATTTCCTGTCAATCTACACATTCAATCCACACACATATACAAATAAATAACAAATCACATTTATTCCCACATTAAATCAAAATGAAACACACTTTTCTATTGCTTGAACTTTTGAACCTTTTCCAACTGTCACCACATTCTGCCAGTTACCATGGAAACACTTCAGGAAACACCTTACTGACAACACAGGTGAAAAGTTCATCATACATTGTTGCAAATCAAAACAGCAAGTGTGCTTGACTTCTCAATATACCAGCTTATCTTAAGTAATATTCTTTTCTATCACTTTTTCTTAACCAATAAATGACAGGCTTTTAAAAAACAGAAAATTGCATCCTACTTTTCTACCTAGTAACATTTAACACAACCAATCACTTCTTTGCTTTTTTCCAAAACTGCACTTATCCAAGAAAAAAATCTTCAATCTGCCCTTTCATTTACAGAGACCATCTGAGTGCATCAAGACCTCTCTTCAAGATGCTTACAGTGTGGATTGTGGGACACAGCTATATTTCCTGGAGTGAAAGGTATGCACAATAGAAAGAAATTCACAAAGACCCAGGTTTACCAAATGTAGACATTAAATGGATTGGACAGAGAGGGTTAAAGTGGCACCAATTTATGCCATTAGTGAAATCCTTTATGCATCTCCAACACCCTAACCTCATAATTGTGCACTGTGGTGGCAATGACCTAGGCAATTTAACTGGGGTAGGACTGGAAATGTTTATGAAGGACACCTTTACAAAACTGAAGTCACTTTTCCCCCAAACTGCCTTTGTCTACTCTAATATATGTCAAAGGCAAAAATGGAACTGGTCCAATCAATTTTGTCCACAAATTGAGAAATCTAGGAAACATGTGAATAAATCTGTTTCTGCTTTTCTCCGAGACTATAAAATGGGGTCCATTTACCACAACAATCTGCCTTTCAATATGCAAAACATCTATAGGAGAGATGGTGTATATTTTACAGATGAAGGGAGGAGAGTCTTCCTCATAAACTTTAGACTCTGCATCGGTACTTACTTGTAGGTACTAAAATATCCCAATAAAAACAAGGGCTCTTTTTAGAGCCACCCAACATGTAAACACATACACTTCACAAATATCTAAAAATATTTGACATTTTCTAGCTTAGGTACGCTTATGGGATGACTTATAGACTTTGCACCGTACGTCGTACGTACGAGCATGGTACACGTACCGTAAATCTATTGTAAAAAAAAAAAATTGCGTCTATTACTAATTTTTTATAATCCCCGGGGAGCCCACCCCCCGGGGCTAAAATACAATGTTAGGGACCATGGGGGGAGCCCCAATGCCTCTACGGTCCTAGCCGGCTCCCCACATCCTTTGGGAACTGGCTCCCGTCCTACCATACCAAACAGCTGTGTCCTGGGGGTAGGCACCCAAGGACACTGCAGGAGCCGGCCCTGGGGAGGTGGCGGTCCCCAGGGCCACCACAAGGCTCCAGGAGGGGGGCCGCACGGCCCCCCTCCCAATATCTACAAAGCCCCATGGGGTGGTGGTCCCCGGGGCTGTGGGGTCTGTCACAGACCCCCCTATTTTACATATTAGTGCCCCGGGGAGGTGGCGGTCCCTGGGGCGTGTGGGGGGTTAAGCCCCCCACACAGGTTTTGTTTTTTAACAAAAAATGAAGCCCCGGGGGGTGGCGGTCCCAGGGGCTGCGGGGGGGCCTTGAGCCCCCCGCATACTTAGAAAGAAAGCCCCGGGGTGACGGTCCTCGGGGCTTGGGGGGCCTTAGAGGCCCACATCACTAATATCAAAGCGGCCCCCGGGGCTGTGGGGGGGTTTGGGACCCCCCCACACTTTTTTTCTCATTTTGCCCCCGGGAATTGGTCCCCCAGGGGGCTAATTTTTAAAAAAGCAGACCGTTTTTTTATTTTTCTCGCGGAGTTCGCGTACGTACGCGTACTCCACGATTTTTGAATCAGGGGGTCCTTGTGGGACCCCCTGAGCAGGCCTAGGGGGTCAGGGTTTACGAATCATCCCCAAACTTTCAGGGAAGAAGCGGAGCAGGCCATTTTCTTGGAGAAATTCGTGAAGATTCGTCCACCGGCACCAAAGTTATTCTAAATAGAATGTTGCGGATTTCCTATGAAAAGTAGGTCCTAACTATAACTACCTACTGGCGACCACCAGTAGGTAATATATATATATATATATATATATATATATATATATATATATATTCACTGAAAAAACCATAGGTTTCATACCAGTTACAGTCTTATGGCGCACGGCGTAAGCGCACCCGGAAGCACCCTAGCGCATACGATTGCGCAACGTAAGCACCGCCGGGCGCGCCCCGGGGCGCGCATCCGGGCACGCACCGGGGCACGTAGCGTAAGCGTGTCGGGTCATGAGATCTGAAAATAACACTTTTCATTGGTTCAGATCAGTTTTGGTTTCCAAATGATGAAAGCCTGGATCATGTGACAAGAAAATAACACTTTTCATTGGTTCAGAATAGTTTTGTTTTCCAAATGATGAAAGCCCCCACCTTTTTTCCTGATTCTCACTTTGTTATTTGAGTGAGGAAGACCTGCTTTTCCCTTACAGAGATGGCTACAGTCATATCAGCAGCTGGAGCATCTGCCCCACCTCCACCACCAGCACCACCATCAAAAGGACCACCAGAAGATTACATAGGTGGTCAAGAAGAAGAGGAGGAGGAGGATGAAGAGGAGGGAGAGAGAAGGCAGTTCCTGCCTGAAGATAATCCCCCATACAAACCAAAAGAGCACTTTGTATGGGAGTTTTACAAAATCCCAAGGGGTTTCAAAAAAGTCAATGCTGCGAAGGTGACTTGTCTCATCTGTGGTGCTGTGCTATCCAGGGGGAACCCTAAAAATAATATTCCTTGGGAATCACACTATGATTCGGCACATGATGCGTTTGCACCCTAACAACTATTCTGCAGCAGAGGTAAGGGACCTCTGCAGAAACCTACCCCAATCATCATCCAGACCCTCAACATCCAAAGAACCCACTCCATCGGGTCCAGAGGCAAGGGAGACTGTCCCAAATATACAAACAAAGTTTGGGGGATACAAACTTGTTTGTATATATTGCACCAAAACAATTAGTTATGGTGAGCAAAGCATTACACTAATCAATGTTGCTATGGATAACCACAAATGCCTGAGGAAACCATAATTTTTCCTGATTTTTTTTGTGCTCCAGTTGAGCCGTTTTCAATTCCCTGTTTTTTGTTTCTCCCCATAAAAAATACAAAAAAAATATAAAACTGTTCAGATAAGCCAAAAAAAGTAAAAAATGATCAAAAAAACAATAAAAAAATATAAAACAACAAAAAGAATTAAAAAAACAGTTCTTTTTAGAACTACCTCTAATTTATAAAAAAAAAACATTTTAAAAAAAACTCTGTCATTCTTTTTTCTCCAGGGTACGCGTAACGGTACGCTGCCCGGTACGCGTACCGGGGAGCGTACCAAAAAAAAAGAATGAAAGAGTGAGCATGAGGGAAAGGGACAGAGAGAGTGATGTTAAGAGAAAGAGAGCTAGAGGCAGCAACACAAAGGGACTGTGTATTAGATAGTAAAACAGTGAGGGAGGATTAGAAAAGAGCAGTGACTCTAAGTAAAGAGGGGTGAAAGAGGGTGGATAAAAGTGAATAAGGGTAAGACATGGGGAGTGACAGGGAGAAAGGAGAGAGAGAGTAAAGGAAGGAGTGACTGAAAGGGAGTGAGTGAAGCAGCAAACAAAGGTAAGTGAGGGAGTGTGGGTGAGTTGTAGGGAGTGAGCATGACGAAAGAGTATTGACAGAATGAGAGGAGAGAGACAGCGACGATAAGAGAGACAGAGTGACACAATGAAAGTGAGGAACTGTGAGTGACAGGAGTGAAGTAAATGATTAAGGGAAAGGGAATGAGTGAGGGAGCAAAGGAAGGGAACAGAGGGTAAGGGAAGTAAAGCAGGGGGGCTGAAAGAAGTTGAATGTGGGAGGGGAGTTAGGGAAAGGGGTGTAAACATTGAGGATAAGAATGAGTGAAGGAAGCAGAGTAAGGAAACAGGAGTGAGGTAGGGTGAGAGAATAATAGTGAGGTTAAAGGAAAGGATGATGACAAACTACATTTTTTTAGTCACACTTACCATATAATTAATGTAACTTTAATTACATTTTTTTACTACACTTTGTATCTGTGAAAGAGAGAAGAAAAAATAAGTTATAATTAGTAAAATATATATTTTAAAATAAAAGATACAAATGAAGAGGTTAAAAATCATAACAGTGTATTAAGAAATAAAGTACGGGTGAAAGACACAGAAAGGGAAATAAAGTGATGTAAAAGGACAAAAAGAGGGTAAAAGAAATAGAAGGAGAGCAAATTACTAAGAGTAAGGCATATAGATTCACTAACAGAGAGGAAGATAAGAACAGAGAAATGAACTGAAGGTAAGAAATATACTAAAAGAATGTGAGTTAGCAAAACTAAATCAGGAAACAGGAGTAAATAAAAAGACAATGACTAAAAGGGAAAAAAGTCTAATTAAGGATATATTTAGAAGAATGTGGAATGGGAGATAACTGAGAGTTAGTGAAGCAGTGGCATAGAGTGAAGGGATGAAGGGAGAGAGGATAATATAGAAGGAATGAGAGAAAAGGAGTGAGGAATTTAGTACACAGAGAGACTAAGGGAAGGACTGAGTGAAGTGGAGTACAATGAGTGAAGACAGGAAAATGTGTAAGGGAGCAAAAGAAAGAAAGAGAGGAGAAGAGGACTAAAGCAGTGGTACTGAGAGAAAGTGATTCGGTGATGAAAGTATAGAGAAGAACATTGAAAGATAGGAAATGAGGGGTAGTAATGGAACCGGACTAAAATAAATGGGGTGAAGAACGATGAGAGAGGAGCAGTGGAGTTGTTCTAAGAGAAATGATAGAAGGTAGATAAACACAAGTGAACATAACACAAGGAGAGTGAGGGACTGAGGACATAGAGGTAGTGAACGGAAAATAGAGAGAAGAGGTCAAAAAAGGAGCAAACAAAGATAAGCGAGGGAGAGTGGGTGAGTTATAGTGACAGAGTGTGACAATACTGTTGAGTGAGTAAAGAGGAATTACTAAAAGAGCAAACGAGGAAAAGACGGAAAAGGGAAGTAAAACAGAGAGACTGAAAGCTGAAAAGTGGCGCAAGGGAGAGAGGGGATGCATACAGTTGAAATGGAAATGAGGGGTTGTGAAAGAAGTTGAGTAAACGAATGGGTGTGAAACAGAATGAGAGAAAGTCAGTGTGAGTGACTAAAGAGAGCTGAAAGAGAGAGGAAAAAGGAAAATGAGTGTGAGACAATGGGAATACAATATAAATTACACAATACAAACTATAGAATAATTTGTACAACATGTTAGATAGTTTATTTTTGCTGTTCTCAGAACATATTGAATTTCACTAAAACAGTGAGTTTAAACTATTCATCATATAACAGCGGGAAAAAAAACCACAATCAAAAAGATTGTGTTTAAAAAAAAACATATAAACTTACAAATCACATATGTACACTAATCTTTGATTCACTTACTTTTCCTTTAGGCCAAATAGTACATTATGAAGGTCCTTTTCGTTGTAAGGTACTCTGCTGTTCTCTAAAAATTCCATTTCATCGACTCTCTAGAAGAAAAGCTCCGAGAACATCTGAAATATGTTTCAATGTTTTCATATACTCCTTGTGTCCAGTCATGACTCTTTGCTCATTCCTTCACCTTTCCTTAAGGCCCAATAGTGTCAGATGTAGCAGTATATTTTCAAATTACTTAAAACAAACTCTAAAATTACCGTTTTCCCGACGTTCTGAAAGAAAGGCTCAAACAACATTTTCACAATATTTAAATATTCATAATTCCATATCTGGCTCTCTCATGTTGAACATTTCCTATAATACTGATATCACTTAGTATGCGATCCACTTACCATACCTATATGAGAACTATAATTTTTATATTATCTTCATCACTTTTACTCACAATATAATTTTAAACAGCAGACTAACTTTTATTAACTGCTCCCGTCTTCATAAGCCAATTACCTTTACTTAAATTTTGGTTGTAAAAACACTAGGTATGAATTTTTTAAGTCAAAAGGCAAACGTTGGTTGAAAGTCAAATGAGTATCATTACAGTTAGTCCAACCTTTTCGACATTTTAAATAGCATGTGTAATGCCCTGATGTTGTTGAAGGACCATCATGATAAATAATAGCTACAGTTGCAAAAGTTCTTCTTGAAATTGATAACTGAGAAGCCACGAAATTTTTAATAGAAGTTGTCAATTTAGTTCCATCAGGTCTACATCGTTGGAACATTAAAATGACATATGGCCATAATTTTGTATAAATAATGTGGACAGCATTGCAGACTTGCATTGGGTACACACCATATTGTGATCCGCTGCTTTAACTAGATTATTAAAAGGCACTGATTTGCAGTCTGGTAAAGTCAAATATATATATCTTTCGGTATCTATTGTAGTACTACTTGATAAAGTACAGTTGTCACAGTCATGCTGCAATTGATAAGAAAGGCTAAAAAGATTTTTTATATTTACACCTTCATCTTCCAATACATCAAACATATACATTAAAAATTCCTGACAATCCTGCTGAATATTCTGTGAAAATTGATTTTGACCAAAACATATGTCTAGAAGATTTCGAATTTCTGAAACACTTTCTATTTTTCCTCTATCAATGCTACATTTCTCAAACACAGAATATAATAAACAGCAGAATGTTTGATCCCGATTTTCAACAATCTGTTCTTGTAAATTTTGAAGAAAAAAATCAACATTAACCACTACATTAGCATAGCAGTTGACATCAGAACTGTTTTCAAACTGAAATCCAACAATATCTTCAACAGAATCCTTTTTCTTTCTGCTTACAATTACGTTTTCATCTACTTTTTGTATTTTTGCTACTACCTCACTGCAATTATTTTCATTTCTTCTTTTTCGGCCTACCACACGTTTTCCAAACAGAGGATATTGAGGCAAATGTGGAGCATACTCTCTTCTTAACCTATTGTATTCTTTAACACAATCTAGATCAGCACAAATCTTTGTTTCATCACACTCAATCAAATACAACCCTGATAAAGTTCTGACTCGTGATAATGCCACATATGCCATACCCTCTTTAAACACAGAACTTCCAATGTTCACCAAAGAACTATCTACACTTAAACCTTGAGATTTATGAATTGTCACCGGATATGCCAAACAAACAGGAAACTGTTTTCGGCGAACATATAAGTCTTTCACAAGCAAAGATCTAGCTGAACAACCACAAATGTGTTCTATTTCGTCAATGCCATCACATTTAATTTTTAAAATTTCAAATCCATCTCTATTTTTGTAATTCACAAAATCAACAACATGACCCATTGCTCCATTTACCAGACCTCTTTCAACATTTAAATTCCTTCTCAAAATGATACGACAATTTAAACACACATTCAGAGTCTTTTCAAAACCAGCAGTTTTAGATATACTCTTCTCTAATGAATCCAATTTTGAATTCAAATTTTCAGACAAAATAATTGTTGCTCCCATATGCTCTATTTTATCTATAGCAACTCTTCCCTTTAATCCTCTCTGTAAATCCGAAGGAGGCAATTTCCCTATCTTAGGCTCCATGCGAACAATAGCCTGAAAAGGATGGACACATTGAATCAGAATAGATTCATATGTATTTAAATCCATCAATTCAGGAGGAATGTCTACCAACTCAAGATTATTGTGAACAGCTCTAGCAGGCATTCTGTTTTCATTTAATTTATTATAACAATATTTACAAATACGCTGATCAGAACTCAAATCAAAAGAATTCTCCACCAACAAAAAAGTTGCAAAATTCTTCCATTCAGTATTATTTTCCATTTCACTTTCTGCATATAAATCAACTAACCTAGTCTGAATCTTATAATGAGTTCGTCGACAACAAACACGGATAAAATTAGGCCTTTCACTTGATTTCAACTTAAACTTGGTGATTTCCTGGTCAAACTTTTCTGTACTTACAATGTGTACATTATTTCCACATTACCTTCTATTACTGTGTCAATTTCTACACTGTCCTCTTTTTCACCAAAGTAACAAATCTCAATATCTTCACAAATCTTCTTCACATCTAATTCAGTTCCATGCAAAAGAGCACTGGACAGGCCTCACCTCATCTGCACTCCTGCTTAAGCCTCACCTTATCTGCATCCTGTTACCATCAATTATACCCAATACATTGAGGCCTGTCCAGGGTGCACGGAGGAGGTGAGGATTGTTCAAGGGTCAGAGGAGGTGAGTCCTGTCCAATGCACTCTTCGACACAGGCCTTACCTCCTCTGCACCCCTGGACAGGCCTCACCTCATGTGCACAATGTTCTTCCTAATTTGAGGTAACACAGGTGACATGATTGTGAATGGTTCAAATATATTTATTTAATCATGCAGACACTATTTATTCCTTCTCAAAAATGTAAAAGCCATTCATTTGCCCCAAAATCGTTTTTTAAACAACATTTTAGAAACAAAGTGCAGGTCATATGTACAAGCATTCCAGGTCACTACTGAAACTTCACTATTTCACAAAATACATTTCCTCTCTCTTGCAAACATTCCTAGCAAGCATTATCAAAAAACATCACACAAACCAACAGCAAAGAAGCTCAACGTGCTTCCTAATGTGAGGTAACACAGGTGACATGATTGTGAATGGTTCAAATATATTTATTTAATCATGCAGACACGATTTATTCCTTCTCAAAAATGTAAAAGCCATTCATTTGCCCCAAAATAGTTTTTTAAATAACATTTTAGAAACAAAGCGCAGGTCATATGTATAAGCATTCCAGGTCACTACTGAAACTTCACTATTTCACAAAATACATTTCCTCTCTCTTTCAAACATGCCTAGCAAGCATTATCATAAAACATGACACAAAACAACAGCAAAGAAGCTCAATGTGCTACCTAATCTGAGGTAACACAGGTGACATGATTGTGAAAGGTTCAAATATATTTATTTAATCATGCAGACACTATTTATTCCTTCTCAAAAATGTAAAAGCCATTCATTTGCCCCAAAATCGTTTTTTAAATAACATTTAAGAAACAGTGCGCAGATCCTATGTACAAGCATTCATTTTCACTAGTGAAACCTCACAATTTCACAAAATACAAATCCTCTATCTTGCAAATTTTGATACCAAGCATTATCAAAAAACATGACACAAACCAACAGCAAAGAAGCTCAACGTGCTTCCTAATCTGAGGTAACACAGGTGACATGATTGTGAATGGTTCAAATATATTTATTTAAATATGCAGACACTATTTATTCCTTCTCAAAAATGTAAAAGCCATTCATTTGCCCCAAAATCGTTTTTTAAATAACATTTTAGAAACAAAGCGCAGGTCATATGTACAAGAATTCAAGGTCACTACTGAAACTTCACATTTTTACAAAATACAATTCCTCTTTCCAGCAACAAATTTTTATCAAGCATGTTCAAAAAACATGTAGAAAGTCACATTAAAAAACCACATTTTGCTTCCAAATCTTCTCCATAGAGTATACAAGTCTCTATCTATATTAAATGAATCATTACTCACCTTTACAAATGCTTTGGTAGATTGAGAACATTGTCAGACACACACACCAATATTTCTTTAGCAGAGCAAACGGTATGTACTCCAGGCACTGCAACCATGAATGGCACAGAAAACCTCTAATTCTACACACATATCCCTCATGTTAACCAATTAAAACTCTTCCCTCTCTATTTTCAAACCAACACCCTTCCCCCCTCAGCCCTTTCTACCAGTTACCATAGCAACTCCCTCCTCACTGAACTCTCAGGTTTAAAAGTTTATTCTACAATGTTGCAAATGAACTCATCAAGGATGTTTGACCTCTCAATACACCAGCTTATCCGGTGCTATGTTTCTTTAAATGACTTTTACTTAACCATTCAAATTACTTCTTTCACAGAACAGAAGCATGCACCCTAACCTTCAGTTTTCAACTATCTGAATCCACCAATCATTGCTTGTGATTCAAGAGCACTGAAACTCCACAGTTTTGTTTTGCAAACTCCTACTGTTCCAACTGCCATTTCATTCCCACACTTCATCTGACTGCACCAGAACCTCCTCTCACCATGTATTCTGTCTGGATTATTGGACATAGCTACATCCACTGGGCTCAAAGGTATGCAGCTACCAGAAATTTTCACAACCTTGATTTACCAAATGTGGACATCAAATGGATTGGCCAGAGAGGATTGAGATGTCATCAATTGATACCATTGGTGAAAACCTTTTTGCATCTGCCACACCCTCACCTCATAATTCTGCACTGTGGTGGAAATGACTTAGGCACTTTGACTGGGGTAGGTCTGGAAATGCTTTTAAAGGACACCTTTGAGCAATTGATGGCACTTTTTCCTCAAACTGCCTTGGTATTTTCAAATATATTCCAAAGACAGAAATGGAAGTGGTCCAACCAATTTTGTCCACAATTTGAGAAAGCACGGAAACATGTGAATAAATCTGTTTCTGCTTACATGAGAGACTATGGAATGGGTTCAATATACAACAACAACTTGCGTTACAACATGCAAGATATCTACAGAGGAGATGGTGTGCACTTCTCAGATGAGGGGAATAGAATATTCCTCCTGAATTTAAGACTGTGCATTGGAACCTACTTGTAGGTACCTAAATCAGCCACAGAACCCAAAAGCTCTTTTCAGGGCTACCCTACCTCTGATCACTCAAAATGATTTTTTTACTCTAACTTTTTTCACTGTTTGTCACTAAAGTACGCTCCCCGGTACGCGTACCGGGCGCTCCCCCCGTGAAAAATAAAAAAAAAATGTGTTTCTTTTGGCCTATATGGGCCTCCTAAACCCCCCTCGTAAAACCTAGGGGGTCAGGGGGTGTCTACCGTGTCCCCTTTTACCCATTCCCAACGTTGTTTGTCCCCCATCTTGTGTCTCAAAACTCATACTGAAACACAAGATGGAGGACTCCCGTAGCGCTGCCGGTACGCATACTGGGGCGCGCACCCGTAAGCGCTCCCCAAAAATGTTTAAGTTAATTTACATAAAATCCACTGGAGAGACTTTCACCAAATATAGAATAGGCCCTACTACATACCAGTCCCTACCATTTTCCCAAATTTGATGGAATTCCATTGAGACGTTTGAGCTGTAGCCCTGTCTAAATATCCCGAGGTAAATTACATGACAAAAACAATTTTCACCAAAGTAACAAATCTCAATATCTTCACAAATCTTCTTCACATCTAATTCAGTTCCATGCAAAAGAGCACTGTTTAACTGTTTAAGCTTAAGTGCTGGACTTTTTGCATAATACAACATTCTCACTAATTTCCTCATTTTGTTATGATGCACTGCTAACATCCTAAAATGATGAAAAACACTCTGACATACTTTTCTAGAAAGACAAGCCAGTGAATGCCCTTGCAAACCTGTGTTTTCTCTCACTCTGCAAGGATCTAAGTCTTGCAACATCTTCATTTTCTGTTTTAGACTTTTCTTACTATATGTACATAAGAAATTACGAAGCAAATCGATTGATTCCTGTCGCACACTACAAATACTACTACACTTCCAAGTGTACACTGGACCCTTAGTATGTCTCCCTCAAACTTGATCAGTTAACACCTCTTCTGCATTTCTAGACACAAGTTTCTCTTTTTCAATCGGACAACCGTCTTTCACCTCATATGCTCGACCACTGGTGTCAATTGCATGCACCAAATCATTCTCCTGGAAGTAACTCTCCTCATTAAAAAATGGCTCACAACTTGAACTATGCATCCATTATCCAGAAAAAACTTTACAAAAATTAGTCCGATTAATTACTCTTTTGCATCTACTCTTTGATTTGAAAACACCAATTGTCTTGTTAAGTGTCCTAATTCTATTGATTACTAAAATAAATAATTTTTTCTTAAGTTCAAAAGCCTGATCAACAATCTTCTCTACACTTTTCTTTTTCTTATAAAAATCAGCTCTCTGTTTACCTTTTTTAATATTTTTTAACAAATTTAAAACCACCCTATTGTGAAACATTCATTTACGAATGTCCCTAAATTGGTTTCGCCTTCTATTCCTATAAATATTATTCTCTCCTGCTCCAGTAGTAACATTTTTGGGGGGCCTCTCCTTCCTTTTCAAATTTGCTCTCTCCTTCTGTATATTCTGATCCTCATCAACATTTTTTTTTTATCTACATATGTTCCGAAAGAAAGACCTAGTTGTCTTACCAGGAGCTTTTTTGCCTGTTTTTTGAAGTATGTGTTGTAGACGACTGCTTTAATTCCGTTGCTGTTTTTGATTTTTTCCGCTTGGCATCTTTCCTTCTCCTCTGCCTTGACGGCATATTTCCTTACTATTGAAATCTTGTTTTCAATCTGTGGTAAACAAAAAAAATAAAACACATTATACACCACTATTACCAAACAACAAAGCAATGACAATAACCAAATGATATAAACACTAGTTTACAAAATTTATCTAAGTTTATACCACAGAAACTATGTAACTAGGAGTAAAATTGAGAAAAAGAGTTAGAGGGAGTAAAACAAAGAGACAAAGAGAGTCAGACAAAGAAACAAGTAGAGGGAGTAAAACATAGAGGAGGAGTAAGACAGAGAGAGTGTATAATATGTTGTACGACAGAGAAAGGATGTAATAGGGAGAGGGAGTAAGTCAAAGAAAGGGAGAAAGGGAGTAAGTCAAAAAAGGATGTAACAGGGTGGAAGATAGGGAAGGGTTAGAGGATGTAAGACAGAGAGAGGGTATTAGAACAGGAGAGGATGTAAAAGAGACTAAAACACAGAGAGGCTGTAAAAGGGAGAGTGAGATAGTAACTTTGAGAGAGGGTGTAAGAGGAAGTAAATCAGAGAGAGGATGTAACAAGGAGTAAATCAGACAGAGGGTGTAACACAAAGAGAGGAAGAGAATAAAAAAGTCATAAAGAGGGAGAGAGGGTGTAAAACAGACAAAAGGTGTAATAGGGAGTAAGTCTGGGAGAGAATGTTACAAAGAGAAAGGTTGTAAGACGGAGTAAATCAGGAAGAGGATGTAAGAGAAAGTATGACTTACAAATTGCTGTAAAAAAGAGAGAGAGGGAATACATTAGAGACAAGGTGTAAGAGAAAGTAAGTTAAAGAGAGAGTGTAAGAGAGTGTAACACAGAGTCAGGATGTAAAAGGAATAAGTCAGAGAGAGGGTGTTACAAGAAGACACGTGGAAAAATAGAGTAAGTCAGGAAGACAATATAATAGAGACTAATACATTGTTGATAATGCTTGGTAAAGAAATGTTGGTGCCTAAAGGAATTGTATTTTGTAAATTAGTGAGATTTCAGTAGTGTAATGCTTATACATATGACCTGTGCTCTAATTTGTAAATGTTATTTAAAAAAAGATTTCGGGCACATGAATTGGTTTTACATTATTGACAAGGATTAGATAGTATCTGCATGATTAAAAAAAAATATTAGCACATTTCACAATCATGTCACCTGTGTTTCCTCAGATTAGTAAGCAGATTGTGCAGATGAGGTGAGGCCTGTCCAAGGGTGCAGAGGAGATAAGTCCTGTGTCCAACAGTGCTGTGGACAGGACTTACCTCCTCTGCACCCCTGGACAAGCCTCACCTCATCTGAACAATATGCTTAGAAATCGAATGCTTGTACATAGGCCGAGCGCTCTGTTTCTTGAATGTTATTGGAAAAATGATTTTGGGGCAAATGAATAGCTTTTACATTTTTGAGAAGGAATAAATAGTGTCCGCAAGATTAAATAGATATATTTGAACCTTTCACAATCAGGTCACCTGTGTTTTCTCAGATTAGTAAGTACATTGTGCACATGAGGTGAGGCCTGTCCAGGGGTGCAGAGGAGGTAAGGCCTGTGTCGAAGAGTGCATTGGACAGGACTCACCTCCTCTGACCCTTGAACAATCCTCACCTCCTCTGTGCACCCTGGACAGGCCTCAATGTATTGGGTATAATTGATGGTAACAGGATGCAGATAAGGTGAGGCTTAAGCAGGAGTGCAGATGAGGTGAGGCCTGTCCAGGGGAGCAGAGGTGTTGAGGCCTGTGTCTAAGAGGTCAGTGGAATGCACTACATGAAGCCTCTCCCCCACTGCACTCTTAGACACAGGCCTCACCTCCTTTGCACCCCTGGACAGGCTTCTCTCCCACTACACTCTTGAACACAGGCCTCACCTCCTCTGCACCCCTGGACAATCCTTACCTCATCTGCAACCCTGAACAAACCTCACCTCATCTGCACCCCTAGACAGGCCTCAGCTCATCTACACCCCTGGACATGCCTCACCTCATCTGCACCCTGTTACCATCAATTATACCCAATACATTGAGGCCTGTCCAAGGGGCACAGAGGAGATGAGTCTTGTCCAAGAGTCAGAGGACGTGAGTCCTCTACACTGCACTCATGGACACAGGCCTCATCTCCTTTGCACCCCTGCACATGCCTCACCTCATCTGCACAATCTACTTCCTAATCTGAGAAAACACAGGTGACATGATTATGAAAGGTTCAAATATATCTATTTAATCTTGCAGACACTATTTATTCCTTCTCAAAAATGTGAAAGCCATTCATCTGCCCCAAAATCGTTTTTTGAATAACATTTTAGAAAAAGAGCGCAGGTCCTATGCACAAGCATTCATTTTCACTAGTGAAACTTCACTATTTCACAAAATATAAATCCTTTATCTTGCAAATGTTGATACCAAGCATTATCAAAAAACATAACACAAACCAACAGCAAAGAAGCTCAACGTGCTTCCTAATCTGAGGTAACACAGGTGACATGATTGTGAATGGTTCAAATATATTTATTTAATCATGCAGACACTATTTATTCCTTCTCAAAAATGTAAAAGCCATTCATTTGCCCCAAAATCGTTTTTTAAACAACATTTTAGAAACAAAGTGCAGGTCATATGTACAAGCATTCCAGGTCACTACTGAAACTTCACTATTTCACAAAATACATTTCCTCTCTCTTGCAAACATTCCTAGCAAGCATTATCAAAAAACATGACACAAACCAACAGCAAAGAAGCTCAACGTGCTTCCTAATGTGAGGTAACACAGGTGACATGATTGTGAATGGTTCAAATATATTTATTTAATCATGCAGACACTATTTATTCCTTCTCAAAAATGTAAAAGCCATTCATTTGCCCCAAAATTGTTTTTTAAATAACATTTTAGAAACAAAGTGCAGGTCATATGTACAAGCATTCCAGGTCACTACTGAAACTTCACTATTTCACAAAATACATTTCCTCTCTCTTGCAAACATGCCTAGCAAGCATTATCATAAAACATGACATAAAACAACAGCAAAGAAGCTCAATGTGCTTCCTAATCTGAGGTAACACCGGTGACATGATTGTGAAAGGTTCAAATATATTTATTTAATCATGCAGACACTATTTATTCCTTCTCAAAAATGTAAAAGCCATTCATTTGCCCCAAAATCGTTTTTTAAATAACATTTAAGAAACAGTGCGCAGATCCTATGTACAAGCATTCATTTTCACTAGTGAAACCTCACTATTTCACAAAATACAAATCCTCTATCTTGCAAATGTTGATACCAAGCATTATCAAAAAACATGACACAAACCAACAGCAAAGAAGCTCAACGTGCTTCCTAATCTGAGGTAACACAGGTGACATGATTGTGAATGGTTCAAATATATTTATTTAAATATGCAGACACTATTTATTCCTTCTCAAAAATGTAAAAGCCATTCATTTGCCCCAAAATCGTTTTTTTAATAACATTTTAGAAACAAAGCGCAGGTCATATGTACAAGCATTCAAGGTCACTACTGAAAATTCAAATTTTTACAAAATACAATTCCTCTTTTCAGCAACAAATTTTTATCAAGCATGTTCAAAAAACATGTAGAAAGTCAAATTAAAAAAACACATTTTGCTTCCAAATCTTCTCCATAGAGTATACAAGTCTCTATCTATATTAAATGAATCATTACTCACCTTTACAAATGCTTTGGTAGATTGAGAACATTGTCAGACACACACACCAATATTTCTTTAGCAGAGCAAAAGGTATGTACTCCAGGCACTGCAACCATGAATGGCACAGAAAACCTCTAATTCTACACACATATCCCTCATGTTAACCAATTAAAACTCTTCCCTCTCTATTTTCAAACCAACACCCTCCCCCCTCAGCCCTTTCTACCAGTTACCATAGCAACTCCCTCCTCACTGAACTCTCAGGTTTAAAAGTGTATTCTACAATGTTGCAAATGAACTCATCAAGGATGTTTGACCTCTCAATACACCAGCTTATCCGGTGCTATGTTTCTTTAAATGACTTTTACTTAACCATTCAAATTACTTCTTTCACAGAACAGAAGCATGCACCCTAACTTTCAGTTTTCAACTATCTGAATCCACCAATCATTGCTTGTGATTCAAGAGCACTGAAACTCCACAGGTTTTTTTTTTGCAAACTCCTACTGTTCCAACTGCCATTTCATTCCCACACTTCATCTGACTGGACCAGAACCTCCTCTCACCATGTATTCTGTCTGGATTATTGGACATAGCTACATCCACTGGGCTCAAAGGTATGCAGCTACCAGAACTTTTCACAACCTTGATTTACCAAATGTGGACATCAAATGGATTGGCCAGAGAGGATTGAGATGTCATCAATTGATACCATTGGTGAAAACCTTTTTGCATCTGCCATACCCTCACCTCATAATTCTGCACTGTGGTGGAAATGACTTAGGCACTTTGACTGGGGTAGGTCTGGAAATGCTTTTAAAGGACACCTTTGAGCAATTGATGGCACTTTTTCCTCAAACTGCCTTGGTATTTTCAAATATATGCCAAAGACAGAAATGGAAGTGGTCCAACCAATTTTGTCCACAATTTGAGAAAGCACGGAAACATGTGAATAAATCTGTTTCTGCTTACATGAGAGACCATGGCATGGGTTCAATATACAACAACAACTTGCGTTACAACATGCAAGATATCTACAGAGGAGATGGTGTGCACTTCTCAGATGAGGGGAATAGAATATTCCTCCTGAATTTAAGACTGTGCATTGGAACCTACTTGTAGGTACCTAAATCAGCCACAGAACCCAAAAGCTCTTTTCAGGGCTACCCTACCTCTGATCACTCAAAATGATTATTTTACTCTAACTTTTTTCACTGTTTGTCACTAAAGTACGCTCCCCGGTACGCTCCCCGGGACGCGTACCGGGCGCTCACCCCGCGAAAATATTTTAAAAAATGTGTTTCTTTTTGCCTATATGGGCCTCCTAAACCCCCCTCAGAAAACCTAGGGGGTCAGGGGGTGTCTACCGTGTCCCCTTTTACCCATTCCCAACGTTGTTTGTCCTCCATCTTGTGTCTCAAAACTCATACCGAAACACAAGATGGAGGACTCCCATAGCGCTGCCGGTACACGTACTGGGGCGCGCACCCGCAAGCGCTCCCCAAAATTTTTTACGTTCATTTACATAAAAACCACTGGAGAGACTTTCACCAAATATAGAATAGGCCCTACTACATACCAGTCCCTACCATTTTCCCAAATTTGATGGAATTCCATTGAGACGTTTGAGCTGTAGCCCTGTCTAAATATCCTGAGGTAAATTACATGACAAAAACAATTTTCACCAAAGTAACAAATCTCAATATCTTCACAAATCTTCTTCACATCTAATTCAGTTCCATGCAAAAGAGCACTGTTTAACTGTTTAAGCTTAAGTGCTGGACTTTTTGCATAATACAACATTCTCACTAATTTCCTCATTTTGGTATGATGCACTGCTAACATCCTAAAATGATGAAAAACACTCTGACATACTTTTCTAGAAAGACAAGCCAGTGAATGCCCTTGCAAACCTGTGTTTTCTCTCACTCTGCAAGGATCTAAGTCTTGCAACATCTTCATTTTCTGTTTTAGACTTTTCTTACTATATGTACATAAGAAATTACGAAGCAAATCGATTGATTCCTGTCTCACACTACAAATACTACTACACTTCCAAGTGTACAGTGGACCCTTAGTACGTCTCCCTAAAACTTGATCAGTTAACACCTCTTCTGCATTTCTAGACACAAGTTTCTCTTTTTCAATCGGACAACCGTCTTTCACCTCATATGCTCGACCACTGGTTTCATTTGCATGCACCAAATCATTCTCCTGGAAGTAACTCTCCTCATTAAAAAATGGCTCACAACTTGAACTATGCATCCATTCTCCAGAAAAAACGTTACAAAAATTAGTCCGATTAATTACTCTTTTGCATCTACTCTTTGATTTGAAAACATCAATTGTCTTGTTAAGTGTCCTAATTCTATTGATTACTAAAATAAATAATTTTTTCCTAAGTTCAAAAGCCTGATCAACAATCTTCTCTACACTTTTCTTTTTCTTATAAAAAGCAGCTCTCTGTTTACCTTTTTAATATTTTTTAACAAATTTAAAACCACCATATTGCGAAACATTCATTTACCAATGTCCCTAAATTTTTTCGCCTTCTATTCCTATAAATATTATTCTCTCCTGCTCCAGTAGTAACATTTTTGGGGGGCCTCTCCTTCCTTTTCAAATTTGCTCTCTCCTTCTGTATATTCTGATCCTCATCAACATTTTTTTTTTATCTACATATGTTCCGAAAGAAAGACCTAGTTGTCTTACCAGGAGCTTTTTTCCTATTTTTTGAAGTATTTGTTGTAGACGACTGCTTTAATTCCGTTGCTGTTTTTGATTTTTTCCGCTTGGCATCTTTCCTTCTCCTCTACCTTGACGGCATATTTCCTTACTATTGAAATCTTGTTTTCAATCTGTGGTAAACAAAAAAAATAAAACACATTATACACCAATATTACCAAACAACAAAGCAATGACAATAACCAAATGATATAAACACTAGTTTACAACATATCTAAGTTTATACCACAGCAACTATGTAACTAGGAGTAAAATTGAGAAAAAGAGTTAGAGGGAGTAAAACAAAGAGACAAAGAGAGTCAGACAAAGAAACAAGTAGAGGGAGTAAAACATAGTGGAGGAGTAAGACAGAGATAGTGTATAATATGTTGTACGACAGAGAAAGGATGTAATAGGGAGAGGGAGTAAGTCAAAGAAAGGGAGAAAAGGAGTATGTCAAAAAAGGATGTAACAGGGTGGAAGATAGGGAAAGGGTGTAAGAGGGTGTAAGACAGAGAGAGGGTATTAGAACAGGAGAGGATGTAAAAGAGACTAAAACACAGAGAGGCTGTAAAAGGGATAGTGAGATAGTAATTTTGAGAGAGGGTGTAAGAGGAAGTAAATCAGAGAGAGGATGTAACAAGGAGTAAATCAGACAGAGGGTGTAACACAAAGAGAGGAAGAGAATAAAAAAGTCATAAAGAGGGAGAGAGGGTGTAAAACAGACAAAAGGTGTAATAGGGAGTAAGTCTGGGAGAGAATGTTACAAAGAGAAAGGTTGTAAGACGGAGTAAATCAGGAAGAGGATGTAAGAGAAAGTATGACTTACAAATTGCTGTAAAAAAGAGAGAGAGGGAATAAATTAGAGACAAGGTGTAAGAGAAAGTAAGTCAAAGAGAGAGTGTAAGATAGTGAAACACAGAGTCAGGATGTAAAAGGAATAAGTCAGAGAGAGGGTGTTACAAGAAGACACGTGGAAAAATAGAGTAAGTCAGGAAGACAATATAATAGAGACTAATACATTGTTGATAATGCTTGGTAAAGAAATGTTGGTGCCTAAAGGAATTGTATTTTGTAAATTAGTGAGATTTCAGTAGTGTAATGCTTATACATATGACCTGTGCTCTAATTTGTAAATGTTATTTAAAAAAAGATTTCGGGCACATGAATTGGTTTTACATTATTGGCAAGGATTAGATAGTATCTGCATGATTAAAAAAATATATTAGCACATTTCACAATCATGTCACCCGTGTTTCCTCAGATTAGTAAGCAGATTGTGCAGATGAGGTGAGGCCTGTCCAAGGGTGCAGAGGAGATAAGTCCTGTGTCCAACAGTGCTGTGGACAGGACTTACCTCCTCTGCACCCCTGGACAAGCCTCACCTCATCTGAACAATATGCTTACAAATCGAATGCTTGTACATAGGATGAGGGCTCTGTTTCTTGAATGTTATTCGAAAAACGATTTTGGGGCAAATGAATAGCTTTTACATTTTTGAGAAGGAATAAATAGTGTCCGCAAGATTAAATAGATATATTTGAACCTTTCACAATCATGTCACCTGTGTTTTCTCAGATTAGTAAGTACATTGTGCACATGAGGTGAGGCCTGTCCAGGGGTGCAGAGGAGGTAAGGCCTGTGTCGAAGAGTGCATTGGACAGGACTCACCTCCTCTGACCCTTGAACAATCCTCACCTCCTCTGTGCACCCTGGACAGGCCTCAATGTATTGGGTATAATTGATGGTAACAGGATGCAGATAAGGTGAGGCTTAAGCAGGAGTGCAGATGAGGTGAGGCCTGTCCAGGGGAGCAGAGGTGTTGAGGCCTGTGTCTAAGAGGTCAGTGGAATGCACTACATGAAGCCTCTCCCCCACTGCACTCTTAGACACAGGCCTCACCTCCTTTGCACCCCTGGACAGGCTTCTCTCCCACTACACTCTTGAACACAGGCCTCACCTCCTCTGCACCCCTGGACAATCCTTACCTCATCTGCAACCCTGAACAAACCTCACCTCATCTGCACCCCTAGACAGGCCTCAGCTCATCTACACCCCTGGACATGCCTCACCTCATCTGCACCCTGTTACCATCAATTATACCCAATACATTGAGGCCTGTCCAAGGGGCACAGAGGAGATGAGTCTTGTCCAAGAGTCAGAGGACGTGAGTCCTCTACACTGCACTCATGGACACAGGCCTCATCTCCTTTGCACCCCTGCACATGCCTCACCTCATCTGCACAATCTACTTCCTAATCTGAGAAAACACAGGTGACATGATTATGAAAGGTTCAAATATATCTATTTAATCTTGCAGACACTATTTATTCCTTCTCAAAAATGTGAAAGCCATTCATCTGCCCCAAAATCGTTTTTTGAATAACATTTTAGAAAAAGAGCGCAGGTCCTATGCACAAGCATTCATTTTCACTAGTGAAACCTCACTATTTCACAAAATATAAATCCTCTACCTTGCAAATGTTGATACCAAGCATTATCAAAAAACATAACACAAACCAACAGCAAAGAAGCTCAACGTGCTTCCTAATCTGAGGTAACACAGGTGACATGATTGTGAATGGTTCAAATATATTTATTTAATCATGCAGACACTATTTATTCCTTCTCAAAAATGTAAAAGCCATCCATTTGCCCCAAAATCGTTTTTTAAACAACATTTTAGAAACAAAGTGCAGGTCATATGTACAAGCATTCCAGGTCACTACTGAAACTTCACTATTTCACAAAATACATTTCCTCTCTCTTGCAAACATTCCTAGCAAGCATTATCAAAAAACATGACACAAACCAACAGCAAAGAAGCTCAACGTGCTTCCTAATGTGAGGTAACAGAGGTGACATGATTGTGAATGGTTTAAATATATTTATTTAATCATGCAGACACTATTTATTCCTTTTCAAAAATGTAAAAGCCATTCATTTGCCCCAAAAAAAATTTTTTAATAACATTTTAGAAACAAAGCGCAGGTCATATGTACAAGCATTCCAGGTCACTACTGAAACTTCACTATTTCACAAAATACATTTCCTCTCTCTTGCAAACATGCCTAGCAAGCATTATCATAAAACATGACACAAAACAACAGCAAAGAAGCTCAACGTGCTTCCTAATCTGAGGTAACACAGGTGACATGATTGTGAAAGGTTCAAATATATTTATTTAATCATGCAGACACTATGTATTCCTTCTCAAAAATGTAAAAGCCATTCATTTGCCCCAAAATCGTTTTTTAAATATCATTTAAGAAACAGTGCGCAGATCCTATGTACAAGCATTCATTTTCACTAGTGAAACCTCACTATTTCACAAAATAAAAATCCTCTATCTTGCAAATGTTGATACCAAGCATTATCACAAAACATGACACAAACCAACAGCAAAGGAACTCAACGTGCTTCCTAATCTGAGGTAACACAGGTGACATGATTGTGAATGGTTCAAATATATTTATTTAATTATGCAGACACTATTTATTCCTTCTCACAAATGTAAAAGCCATTCATTTGCCCCAAAATCGTTTTTTAAATAACATTTTAGAAACAAAGCGCAGCAATATGTACAAGCATTCAAGGTCACTACTGAAACTTCACATTTTTACAAAATACAATTCCTCTTTCCAGCAACAAATTTTTATCAAGCATGTTCAAAAAACATGTAGAAAGTCACATTAAAAAACCACATTTTGCTTCCAAATCTTCTCCATAGAGTATACAAGTCTCTATCTATATTAAATGAATCATTACTCACCTTTACAAATGCTTTGGTAGATTGAGAACATTGTCAGACACACACACCAATATTTCTTTAGCAGAGCAAAAGGTATGTACTCCAGGCACTGCAACCATGAATGGCACAGAAAACCTCTAATTCTACACACATATCCCTCATGTTAACCAATTAAAACTCTTCCCTCTCTATTTTCAAACCAACACCCTTCCCCCCCTCAGCCCTTTCTACCAGTTACCATAGCAACTCCCTCCTCACTGAACTCTCAGGTTTAAAAGTTTATTCTACAATGTTGCAAGTGAACTCATCAAGGATGTTTGACCTCTCAATACACCAGCTTATCCGGTGCTATGTTTCTTTAAATGACTTTTACTTAACCATTCAAATTACTTCTTTCACAGAACAGAAGCATGCACCCTAACTTTCAGTTTTCAACTATCTGAATCCACCAATCATTGCTTGTGATTCAAGAGCACTGAAACTCCACAGTATTTTTTTTGCAAACTCCTACTGTTCCAACTGCCATTTCATTCCCACACTTCATCTGACTGCACCAGAACCTCCTCTCACCATGTATTCTGTCTGGATTATTGGACATAGCTACATCCACTGGGCTCAAAGGTATGCAGCTACCAGAAATTTTCACAACCTTGATTTACCAAATGTGGACATCAAATGGATTGGCCAGAGAGGATTGAGATGTCATCAATTGATACCATTGGGGAAAACCTTTTTGCATCTGCCATACCCTCACCTCATAATTCTGCACTGTGGTGGAAATGACTTAGGCACTTTGACTGGGGTAGGTCTGGAAATGCTTTTAAAGGACACCTTTGAGCAATTGATGGCACTTTGTCCTCAAACTGCCTTGGTATTTTCAAATATATGCCAAAGACAGAAATGGAAGTGGTCCAACCAATTTTGTCCACAATTTGAGAAAGCACGGAAACATGTGAATAAATCTGTTTCTGCTTACACGAGAGACTATGGAATGGGATCAATATACAACAACAACTTGCGCTACAACATGCAAGATATCTACAGAGGAGATGGTGTGCACTTCTCAGATGAGGGGAATAGAATATTCCTCCTGAATTTAAGACTGTGCATTGGAACCTACTTGTAGGTACCTAAATCAGCCACAGAACCCAAAAGCTCTTTTCAGGGCTACCCTACCTCTGATCACTCAAAATGATTATTTTACTCTAACTTTTTTCACTGTTTGTCACTAAAGTACGCTCCCCGGTACGCTCCCCGGTACGCGTACCGGGCGCTCCCCCCGCGAAAAATTAAAAAAATAATTGTTTCTTTTGGCCTATATGGGCCTCCTAAACCCCCCTAAGAAAACCTAGGGGGTCAGGGGGTGTCTACCGTGTCCCCTTTTACCCATTCCCAACGTTGTTTGTCCTCCATCTTGTGTCTCAAAACTCATACCGAAACACAAGATTGAGGACTCCCGTAGCGCTGCCGGTACGCGTACTGGGGCGCGCACCGGTAAGCGCTCCCCAAAAGTTTTTTAAGTTCATTTACATAAAAACCACTGGAGAGACTTTCACCAAATATAGAATAGGCCCTACTACATACCAGTCCCTACCATTTTCCCAAATTTGATGGAATTCCATTGAGACGTTTGAGCTGTAGCCCTGTCTAAATATCCTGAGGTAAATTGCATGACAAACACACAGATGAAGTGTTAGGATTTACAACCAATTAAAATGTTACTTTCATTTTCTACTTTTTTTTTTCCTGACATTTGATTGGTTATGTACATGAATATATATGAAAAATGAGAGGGAAACACGGCCATTTTGACTACAACTACCTGAGGTACATCTTGAAAGAATTTTCTCCATTTATCTTCATCACCTTTTAATAAGGTAAGTTGTTAATTTGTAAGGGCCACATTAAGTTAATTTGTAAAAACGTTTTCTGATAGTTATTTACTGTCCCTCTGTTATAGTTATAGATTGAGATAGCCTACTCTGTTATAGTTAAAGATTGAGTTAGGCTTCTCTGGTATAATTATAAATTTACTTAGGCTTCTTCACATACACTTTTTTATATTTCTACTTCCTACCTCATACCATACACTGCCCAAAGATAACTTCACTGTTAAAAACTCAGAAGTACCTCTCTGAACTCAAACCCAACAGTGCCCTAACTCTACTGATATAGTTATTTTTTATGCAATTTACAGCAAGAAAATGGAAGATACACCACAGACCAACAATATTTCTTTCGAAATAACTGATGAGCAGATTAATTTCGAAATAACTGATGAAGAAATTCTTCAAGATTTATTTGACTTCCTAGATGAGTCTCTTGACCAAGAATTCATAGACTGTGTAGATAATATGGAATCATGCAGTACAAATTTGGAGGAGATTTCGCATAATGAAATGTTGCAAGTGTTATTAAATGATGAAAATGCAGAATAATAAATTAATATTTAATCATTAAAAATTGTTTGAGACATTATTCATTTTTATATGTAATTCATGAAGTAGTACCAAAATGATTATAATAGAAAGTGACACTTACAGTATACTGTGCATACTATACAACTTTTTTGTGTTACATAGTAAGTTTGCTCATAGTTACTTCCTTTCTCCTACTATATTATCTCAAATGTGTATTTGACATCTCTTTTTGATCTACAGCCTACTTTCTCTCACTGTCTGTCTCTAATGCACCATATCAGCAGCATTTTTGTGTAGATTCAGAAGAGAGTAAAATGTAATACTTGAAAATATCATAAGGGAGCAGGGTAGACTACCCATGATCCCATAGGCTTTCTCAAGGAGTGCTTAAAGGATCTGTTTCTGCTTTCCTGACACACTATGATATGGATTCCATATACCACAATAACTTCTGTAAAAACATGCAAGATATCTACAGAGGAGACAGTGTACATTGAATTTAAGACTCTGTATTGGTAAAAATTGTAAATTGTAAATTGATACTTGTATAGCGCACTACTCACCCGCAAGGGTCTCAAGGCGCTTGTACGAATACCGCTGTGGAACCCATCCTGGCTTTCCCTGTGAGGTGTCCACTCCTGGGCACCCCCAAGGTGGAGGCCAGGCATCCTTAGCGTTGTGGGGGCCGTTGTGGAGATTAAGCAAGCTATTGCCCAGAGTTGCAGAGTGGGACTCCCATGACTGGAATAGGCACCGAGGCGAGAATTATCAGGTCAGTGGAATTTTTGAGCCCAAGACCCGCCGAGGCGGGGAATTGAACCCTGGTCCCGGGCCAGAACTCTGCATCAGGGTCTGCCGCTCTAACCATTGAGCCACACTTCTCCACAGGTACCTACATGCTGGTACTTAAATCACCCACACATCACAACAACTCTATGCAAAGCTACCCTACCTCTAAGCACTTTATATTATTATTTTACTGTTTCACTGGGTTTTCCCCTTGGTACGCTCCCTGGTACGCTCCCTGGTGCGCGTACCGGGCGCTCCCCCCGCAAAAATCGAAATAAACTTTTTGGGCCCCCACATCAAACCTAGGTGGTTAGGGGGGTCTACCCTGCCTCTTATGGTCATTTCCCCCTTTGTTTTTGCCACCTCTTGTGTCTCGATCCTACCGAGACACAAGATGGCGGCTGCTCCAGACTGTTTGGAATGTTGACAGACACCCGAGAGCCAATCAGCTTTCCGCGCGCGAACTCGCATTACGCGCCGGGTGCGCTTCCCGGTGCGCGTACCGGGGCGCGCTTATAGATATATATATTTTTTTAACCTAAATTACTCAAAATCCTCTGGAGCACATATCTTGAGACATAGCAAAGGCACATCGGGCGACCAGTCTCTACAATTTTGCCAAGTTTCGTAGGAATCCATTCAGCCGTTCGGGCTAAAAGTGAGTCCAACCACCCTATGGAAATTAACATGGGGAAAACACGTTTTGGGACCCCTCAAATATCTCGTCCCCCGCTTAACGAATCCCCCCAAACTTTCAGGGAAGGAGCGGAGCGGGGCGGGCCATCTTCTTTGAGAAATTCGCGAAGATTCGCCCACCGGCGCCAAAGTTATTCCCAATATAATGTTGCGGATTTCCTATGGAAAACAATCCTAACTATAACTACCTACTGGCGACCGCCTGTAGGTAATATATATATATATATATTCACTGAAAAAACCATAGGTTATAGACCATATATAGTTAGGAATTAGCATTTAAAAAACCTTATTTTACTCACACAAAACCATTGAAATTCCATATATAGTTAGTTGCACTAACTATATATCGCGCACCCGCAATCCACTGCTGATCATGTCACATATTACATCATTCATGACATGGTCAGTGACATCACTGATGACATCACTGATGACATCTCAAATGACATCACTGATGAGATCACTGATGACATCATCCAGTGACTGTGTGTTTCTGTAAAGTTTAAATATGTTTTACATATTGAAGAATGAGTAGATGTATAAGTGTCTGGACGAAGGATTTAGTAGGTGCATGACTGAATGTATGAGTGAGTGATTAAATGTGTCTCACTGAGTGCATGGGTTAGTGACTAAACTGTCTTAATTTGTGCATCATTATGTCTGTTCTGTAAACTGCTGCATGTGTTGATCAGTAGCTATATGATTAACTATATGGGTTATTGATTGATTGTCCAAGTATTTGTATGGGAGACTGAGTGTGTGTGTGGCTGGCTGGGAGGTGTGTGACTCTGTGCAGATCAATGTGTACTTGTATCAATGATTGTATAAGAAAGTAAGTATGTGTTAGTATATGTTTGAAAATGTAAGGTGCTCTATGTTTAACTGTATAGACAAGAAAATGGAAGTGTGATTGATTCTTTACAGGACTGACTAGGTGTGTGAGTAATTCCATGGATGAGTGGCAGAGTGTGAGTGTCTGTATAGGTGTATGAGTGCATATGATAGTGTTGTAAAGATGAGTGATTGTATGTATGAATGATTGTATGGGTGAATGAGTGAATGTGTGTGTAGACGTAAGAATCAGTGAGTACGTATGTAGTAACTAGTATTGGTGTGTCAATGGTTTCAAAAATGATACTCTGTATTTAACACTGGGTGAAACAGAGGTTATATTAAAATGTGAGGAGATGCATTGTATTGTCACATGAATGATATCATCAGTGATGTGGTCATTGATGTCAAATGAGATGTCATCAGTGATCTCATCAGTGATGTCATTTGAGATGTCATCAGTGATGTCATCAGTGATGTCACTGACCATGTCATGAATGATGTAATATGTGACATGATCAGCAGTGGATTGCGGGTGCGCTATATATAGTTAGTGCAACTAACTATATATGGAATTTCAATGGTTTTGTGTGAGTAAAATAAGGTTTTTTAAATGCTAATTCCTAACTATATATGGTCTATAACCTATGGTTTTTTCAGTGAATTTTCAAGGTTTTGTAAATGCTAATTCCTAACTATATATGGTCTATAACCTATGGTTTTTTCAGTGAATTTCATTGGTTTTTTAACAGCTAATATCTGTAGCTGTAAAATGTATTCTTCTTTAAATCCAAAAATATATTTTATATGTTTATGAATAATTTTTTTTTTAAATATTTTTTTTTCTTCGTTCCCGCTTCGCGAATCGGGAACCTTCCCGTTAGCTGACCTTGATGCCGCGAAATAGACCGCGAGCCGGTAAACGTTTCTTTACCGCAAGTGCCGCGTTAGAAAACAACATCGTGACGCCTCCCGTCCGCATAACGTTTCACGTTGTCGCGTGATACGTCATATGACGTGCTACGTTAGCGAACTGGTACGCGAAGCGAGTCGCAAAGCGCAGGTTACTGGAAGCAAACCGGGAGGCCCTGCAAAGCGCTTAACGTAAACACAGCAGGTCATGTGACTTGGTAATAACACTTTTCATTGGTTCATTTCACTTTTGGTTTCCTAATGATGTAAGACTAGGTCATATAATCTAAAATGAACACTTTTCATTGGTTGAGAACTCTTGTTTTTCCCAAATGATGAAAATCCCTCCTTCTTTCCTCACTCTGACTTTCATCATTGTGAGAGAAAGACCCTTTGTGATCACTGAGCAATGGCTTCTTTAGTAGCTTCAGCTGGTGCTTCCCCACCACCTCCACCACATCCAAGGAAGAGTGGACCACCTGCTCAAGTTATAATTCAGCAAGAAGAGGAAGAAGAGGAAGACGAGGAAGAGCAGGAAGAGAGGCAGTTTTTGCCTGAGGAACCCAGGACGTCTCACCGGAAAGAAAACTTCATTTGGCAATTTTTTTAAATTCCCAAAGGTCAGAAAAAAGTAAATGCAAGATACGTAACTTGTCTTATATGTCAAGATAGACTGTCCAGAGGAACCGAGAAAAAATACAGTTTCGGAAACTACACAATGCATCGCCATATGACTAGGTGGCATCCTAACAACTACAGTGCTGCACAGTTTCGGAACGACCTAGATAATCTCCCTATTATGGCCAGAAGATCTGTTGTACCGGAAGTAACGGGACCAGAGGGCAGGGAGATGGTGCCAAATATACAAATGAGATTTGGTGAAGTAAAACACATCTGCGTATTTTGCGATGGATTCATTTGCTACGGAGAAAGAAGCATCACTCTGATCAACAGAGCTATTGACTATCATATGCAAGTTTGTACGAAACGCCCAAAATAATAAATACTTTTTTTTTGTTTTGTTGCTCCTGTTGAGCCCTTTACAATGAATCGTTTTCATTGCCCCCTCCAAGAAAAACCCAAAAAAATATAAAACTGTTCAGAAAAATTCAAAAAAAGTAAAAAAATATTCCGAAAAAAAATAAAAAAAATATAAAACAACAAAAACAATAAAAAAAAGTTCTTTTCAGAACTACCTCCCCGTTATTAAAAAATTGGTACAATATTTGGAACTGTGCCAACCTCTATTTCTCTTAGTTCGCTTCCCAGTTCGCTCGCCAGTACGCGAACCGGAAGCGAACCAAAAACAGTAAGTATAAGGGAAGGAAACAGAGACTTATGTTAAAAGAAAGACAGCTATAGGGGAGTAAACTAGAGATACTATTACCCGTAATCCACTGCTGATGATGTCACATATTACATCATTCATGACATGCTCAGTGACATCATCAGCAGAGGATTGCGGGTTTTTTGACAACGTGCCTTATCCACGGTTTAATAACGCTGCCTTTTGCTTTATATAAGTTTTCAAATTGTATGAAATATATACCAATAGGTCGTTATGAACCTTTAGGTAGTGCTTTTCTTCATGAGGTCTGGTCGCTTCCATACACATACAGATGTTTCAAAGATGATCAAGAAGTTTATCTGAATGGAGAGGAATGCACTGAGACGCCAGATCATTCACTAATGTGTAGGCACATACAGTTACACGGTTCATGCAACAAACACCGACCAAATATGGCTTGCGTGTTGCAAGGCACGCCAGTTCCTGCTATCATCCCCACGTTCAAGTTGTTGGAAAATGGTAGTTATTTGATGCTCAATAATGAAGATTGTTCTGGGTTAATTAAAAGTATTCCTTTTATCGTAACAGTAAGTGAACGGGTTATTTGCTGCAGAAATGTTCTATTTCCTCCCACACATGAACATAGGGAGTTTTCAATCTGGCCACAAATACCAACCTTGGGAGCAGATTTCAACGGCATGGCAAGAATAAGAGCTCTTTTGTCTCAGAGAGAGGTGGCCTTGAGTTCGGCCCGTGAAACTTTCGTGCTTCACATAGCGAACACCCGTACAGAGGTGCAGACCCTTTTCAATTCAGATTTGCCTTTCAATTTCAGCAAGATGGTTCGGACTATCTTTAACGCATCCTCCACAAAGGCCCTGGCGCACTTTTTTAAAGTTGTTACCAGTGGTCTCGTGACTTCATTTGAGAAAATCTTTGGATTCATCCCTGCTTTCTTTCATTCTATTTTCTCCACTCTGCTTCGTGGATTGCCATTTTTACTTGCATTACCAGCGGACGCTCTTGTGCTTTTTTACATTTTTAAATATGGATGTCCCTCCTATGCAACCTCCCGCCCTGCAGCTGCTGACACTGTTCCGCAATCGCATGCTAGAATATTATGGCACAATGCCGTTGGCGATATTAAGCACGGCATATGGATTATCTTTTCGATTCTCCTACTTCACCTGTGTCCAGCCTGTATTTCACTGCCTGACCTGTGATTTCGATTGGGCCATTGATTTGTGTCTCTGCGGACCGGTTTCTCCTGACGTCGACTTTAATCAGCTGAGGACTCCTATCATTACTCACGAGTTGGTTTGTCCTGGCGAAAGGATTATGGCTGTGGCATTGATGCATGGACTAATTGGTCCCTGGAATTTACTGGCGGCAGCACAGTCTTTCTTGGAACAGAGCTTTCTTGAAAACCCACCGAGCTGTCCTCTGATGGTGATAGAGGATCCGGTGCTGGGAGAGCACGTATGTTCTTTTCCGCTTTTAAATTGGATGGCTGAACTGTTTTCGGATGAAGACGGTGACTTCCTATTGGAGGCTGTTGCAGCTTTTTTTGCATACACAGTTATGTCATAGACCTTTTTCATGTTTGATATGCTGAGTACTAGCATTTCATTGACAATTCATTGACTTATTTGTCAAGTTTTTATTATTTACCTTGCCTATTGGCTTAAGACTCGATAAAGTACTTGGCTGTTTTATTTTTCTTTAGCATTAAATTTTCCTAGTTTTTAATGCTTTACCTTGCGGACCGTCCACATATAAACTTGCAATCTGCTCTCATGAGATGGCACTTCTATTATCTTATTCAGTTCGTTTCCGGATCATGGGGAGGTGTCATCTAGGTCCTGGATATCTTTACACCGTGTTAAGTTAGCATGGGCTCATTACCGGTTTAAACGCCATTTTTCCTTTTTTGCAACTTCTGCACACAACACTTAGTTGTTGCTTTAGCTTTCAACCTAGTAGTTCATCGTGGTTTACATGAGAATAATATGTTATTGCTCTACTATCTGCTTTGCTTGTTAAACTATATCTGTACAGCGAGTGCTAAAGTTTCAAGAACAACACGATACAGAATTGTTATGAGGTCTGATCTCCACGACTTCATACTCATAACATAAGTGCAACTTCTGCCAATTCTGGGCATGAGGCGGGTTTTATATTGCTTTGCCGAGCACACATACACAACACTTGATGCGGTTCACATGAAGAGAGAGCTGGTGTATGCTGATGTGATTCCTTCAAATCTAAGACACTAAAGTATGGGCACGCCCTAAACCAACACAAAGAGACCTTCTTAGCAAATAATATAATATGTGTATTAGGGAGGGTGAGATATAAGCAGCCGCGGGCCATGGAGGGAGTTACGGTGAGGCAGGGAGGCGGGGAGGGGGAGAAGCAGGGTGGAGCCCTCTCCACCCTGCCCCTCCCCCTCCCCGCCTCCCTGCCCCACCGTAACTCCCTCCACGGCCCGCGGCTGCTTATAAGTGTTGCTAACTCTTATTCATTTACAGCATGTTAACATACTATCACCATTCGCTTTTTATGTACTAGTAACTATGCTGGTAATTTTGCTACTGATAATATGTGTACTTGTATTCTCCACCCTGCTTCTCCCCCTCCCCGCCTCCCTGCCTCACCGTAACTCCCTCCACGGCCCGCGGCTGCTTATAAGTGTTGCTAACTCTTATTCATTTACAGCATGTTAACATACTATCACCATTCGCTTTTTATGTACTAGTAACTATGCTGGTAATTTTGCTACTGATAATATGTGTACTTGTATTATCTAAGATACTACGCCTGAGAAGACGGCATTAGTAAATAAACATTTCAAATACACATGTGTTCTTCTTAACTCCATGTTCTGGTTTCTAAGAAATATATAACGACCGACTGTTCATGAGTTCCACGTATCCTGAGGTACTATAAGTTCATATTCTGGATTGTCTAAACATTGAGAGTTTGTTATATCCAATGTGACACTGTACCTAGCTTGCTAAGGGGTTTTTGATTACTAACGTGAGTTTTGGGACACCCTAATTCGCCGAGGTTCCAATCCTCTGTCCACAGTTCTGTGTGAGAACAGAAACCCTGCGACAGGGGCACCCCCGACCCTTGCTGGAGCTTCATCACACTTGCGATACAACTCCAGCAATGCGCCACCTTTACGGCACAGATACATCACGCATCTGTGCTGTTTTTGCCCCATGATGCGCCGCATTGTAAATGCAGCACACCATAGGTGACGGAACAGCGGCACAGAATGACTAACACATCCCTGGTGATGCGCCAGTCATCATAAATCTATCCCTATGCTTCTTATCTTGTTAGAGATGAACCGCCATATGTATCATCAACGTTTTTTGCATTTCCTAAATAGCGAACTTTAAGGAATAAATAGCGATTCTTTACCATTCCTAGTTTGCGATTAGCTATTTGCTAATTACAAATTACCCATTCATTTCCTTCATTTCCATAGGGCGGTTGGACTCACTTTTAGCTCGAACGGCTGAATGGATTTCCACGAAACTTGGCAAAATTGTAGGGACTGGTAGCCCGATGTGCCTTTGCTATGTCTCAAGATATATGTTTCAGTGGTTTTTACGAAAATTAACTTTGAAAAATATATATTGGGCTACATTGGCCTATATATATGTTGGAGCCCAAATGTAGCCCAATGTAGCCCAATGAAGCCCAATGTAGCCCAATGTAGCCCAAAGATGGCCGCCAGACACAAAAAAAACAAATGTAGCCCAAATATCAGCCAGATGTAGCCCAACTATAGCCCAGTGACAGAATGACCAATCAGCTTCGCAAACCTCCGTTACGCGAAGCGGAGCGCTGTTACAGATATATATCTTTTTTTGAACGTTAATTTCTCAAAATCCACTGGAGCACATATATTGAGACCTAGCAAAGGCACATCGGGCTACCAGTCCCTAATATTTTGCCAAGTTTCGTGCAAATCCATTCAGCCGTTCGATTATTATTATTATTTTTTTTTTTTGCCCCGCGGGGCCCTTTTAAAACCTCTACATCAAACCTAGGGGGTCAGCGAGGATCTACTATGCCCCCTTATGGTTATTTCCTCCTTTGTTTTGGCCTCCTCTTGTCTCTCGATCCTACCGAGAGACAAGATGGCGGCCGCTACGGACTTTTTGGAATGTTGACAGACGCCAGAGAACCAATCAGCTTCGCTTCACAAAGCTCCGTTGCGCGAAAAGTACGCGTCCTGGGACGCTGCCCAGTCCGCTGTTACAGATATATATCTTTTTTTAAACGTTAATTTCTCAAAATCCACTGGAGCACATATATTGAGACCTACAAAAGGCACATCGGGCTACCAGTCCCTACAATTTTGCCAAGTTTCGTGCAAATCCATTCAGCCGTTCGGGCTAAAAGTGAGGCCAACCGCCCTATGGAAAACTCAATGTTAAAAACACGTTTTGGGACCCCCCTTTTTTCTCGGCCCCCCCTTGACGAACCCCCCCCAAATTTTCAAGGGCTGCTCAGAAACAAAATGTGCCATTTTCCTGAAAATTACAGCCAATTCCGTCCACAAACGCCAAAGTTATTAGACATAGAATTTTCAAAAATCCCATAGAGAAAAAATCCTAACTATATATACCTACTGGCGACCGCCAGTAGGTAATATATACATATATACATATATATTACCTACTGGCGGTCGCCAGTAGGTATATATAGTTAGGATTTTTTCCCTATGGGATTTTTGAAAATTCTATGTCTAATAACTTTGGCGTTTGTGGACGGAATTGGCTGAAATTTTCAGGAAAATGGAACATTTTGTTTCTGAGCAGCCCCTGGAAATTTGGGGGGGTTCGTCAAGGGGGGGCCGAGAAAAAAAGGGGGACCCAAAACGTGTTTTTAACATTGAGTTTTCCATAGGGCGGTTGGCCTCACTTTTAGCCCGAACGGCTGAATGGATTTCCACGAAACTTGGCAAAATTGTAGGGACTGGTAGCCCGATGTGCCTTTGCTAGGTCTCAATATATGTGCTTCAGTGGATTTTGAGAAATTAACGTTCAAAAAAAGATATATATCTGTAACAGCGGACCGGGCAGCGCTCCGGTTCGCGGACTTTACGCGTAACGGAACTTCGCGTAGCGAAGCTGATTGGCTCTCCGGTGTCTGTCAACATTCTAAACAGTCCGGAGCGGCCGCCATCTTGTCTCTCGGTAGGATTGAGAGACAAGAGGAGGCCAAAACAAAGGGGGAAATGACCATAAGGGGGCATAGTAGATCCTCCCTGACCCCCTAGGTTTAATGTGGAGGCTTTAAAAGGGCCCCGCGGGGCAAAAAAAGAAAAAAATAATGTTTTGTTTTTTTGCGTGGGTAGCGCCCGGTTCGCGAACCGGGAAGCGTTCTGGGCAGCGTACTATAAGGAAAAAAGAATGATAGACTTTTCAAATACTGTATGTTAATTGATTGTTGGTTTTGTTGATTATTTTTTAATTTTTTTATTTTTTAAGCAATTATTTATTATTGTAATTGTGTTTCAAAATTTAATAACATTTCTAACATTTCACTAGTTTATGAATTACATATAAAAATGATTAAAGACTCAAATAATTTTTTAATATTACATATAATTTTATTTTTCGGATTGTTTTTCAAAATTTAATAGAATGTCTAACATTTGACTGTCAGATATGTCCTCTTGTTGAGTGAACATAACTTCCCACATTTGACCGTCATCATAATGAAGTAAATGATCCACAGATTCTACACATTGAACTAATTCATGGTCCCGTGATTCATCCATGAAATCTGAGTCATCATTATCCTCAATATCTTTTTCTGTGTTGTTCTCCAGAACAATTTCGAAGGAAATATTCTGCTCACCTTCCATTTTATTGCTGTAATTTGCATAAAAAATAATTATATCAGTAGAGATAGGGCACTGTTGGGTTTAAGTTCAGACAGGTACTTGTGAGTTTATAACAGAGAAGTAATCTATGGGCACTGTATGGTTTCAGGCGTGAAGTAGTACTATTAAAAAGTGCCTGTGAAGAAGCCTAAGTAAATTCATAATTATACCACAGAAACCTAAATCAATCCATAATTATAATAAAGAAGCCTTTCTCAATGTCTAACTTTTACAGAGGGATAGTATATAACTATCTGAAAATGTTTTCAAATTTATAAAATAATATCTCACCTTCTAAAAACAAGTTTAAGTTGTGAGTGAAAATGATCTTGCAATGTAGTTCAGGAAGTAGTAGTCAAAATGGCTGTGTTTCTCTCTCTTCCTTTATATATATTCAGGTACATAACCAATCAAATGTCAGGTAAAAAAAGTAGAAAATGGAAGTAACATTTTAATTGGTTGTCAATTCCAACACTTCAGATGTGTTTTGTGAAGTAATTTACCTCAGGGTATTTAGAGAGGTGTACAGGCTAAATGGTTAAATGGAATTTCAATCAAATTTGTGAAAATGGTAGGGATTGGTATGTAGTATGAGCTAATCTATATTTGGTGAAAGTGTCTCCAGTCGCTTTTCTGTAAACTACTTTCCCACCTTTTTTGATGGTGCGCATCCCAGGGAGCGACCCGGTACGCGAACTGGCGAGCGCCCCGGTACGCGAACCTTAAGCGTTACGGGAGTCCACCATTTTGTGTTTTGGTCGAATTAAGATACAAGATGGAGGGCAAATAATGTTCAGAATGGGTAGAAGGGGGCACAGTAGACTTATCTTGACCCCCTAGGTTTTCTGAGGGTGGCTGAGGAGGCCCATATGTGCGAAAAAAAAACATTTTTTAAAAAATTTAGCGAGGTTAGCTCCCGGTACGCGTACCGGGTAGCGTCCCAGGGAGCGTACTTTGTTGAAAATTAGTGAAAAAAGTTAGAGTAAAATAATAATTGTGAGTGATCAGATGTAGGGTAGCTCTGAGAAGAGCTTTTGGGTTTATGGTATATTTAGGTACTTATAAGTAGGTACCAATGCACAGTCTTAAATTCAGAATGAAAATTCTGTTGCCCTCATCTGAGAAGTGAACTCCATCTCCTCTGTAGATATCTTGCATGTAGTAACGCAAGTTATTGTTGTACAGGGAGCCCATTCCATGGTCTCTCATGTAAGCTGAAACAGATTTGTTTACATGCTTCCTCGACTTCTCAATTTGTGGACAAAATTGGTTTGACCACCTCCATTTCTGTCTTTGGCATATATTTGAATATACCAAGGCAGTCTGAGGAAAAAGTGCCATTAATTGCTCAAAGGTGTCCTTTAAAAGCATTTCCAGACCTACCCCAGTCAAAGTGCCCAAATCATTACCTCCACAGTGCACAATTAACAGGTCAGGTTTTGGCAAATGCATAAAGGTTTTCACCAATGGTATCAATTGGTGACATTTTAATCCTCTGTGGCCAAACCACTTAATTTCCACATCTTGTAAATTGAGGTTAGGTAAATTCCTGTTCTCAGCATACCTCTGAGCCCAATAGATGTAACTATGTCCAACAATCCAGACAGAAAACATGGTGAGAGAAGGTTCTCCTGCAGTCAGATGAAGTGTGGCAATGAAATGGCAGTTGAAAAAATAAGAGTTTAAAATGAAAAAAACTGTGGAGTTTCTGTGTTAATGAAGCAGTAACAGTGATTGGTGGATTTTGATTGCTGAAAACAGAAAGTTAGGGTGCATGGATGAGTTCTTTGAAAGATGTATTTTGAGTGGTCAAGAAAAAATCATTAAATGAAAGAATGCACTGGATATGAGGTGCACTGAGAGTTCAGAGTTCAATTGCAACATTGTTGTGTGAACTTGCAAACACCAGAGGCCTTCAAGGAGGTGGTTGCTATGCAAAAAAGGCAGAAAGGGCAGAGGGGGGAAGGGTTTTGATTTGAAAAAAAGTGAGGGAAGAGTTTTGATTGGGTGACATGAGAGATATGTGTGAAGAATTACAGCATTTCTGTGCTTTTGATAGCTGCAGACTCTGGAGTGCATACCTTTTGCTCTGCTGAAGACAAATTGGTGTGTTTCTGAGACTGTTTTGAAACTCAAAGTATTTGCTAAGGTGAGAAAAGATTTCTTTAATTTAGATAGAGAATAGTGTGCTTTAAGGAGAAAATTATGAAGAAAGTTGTGTTTTTCAAATGTTGCTTTGTCTCAAGTGTTTTACAAATAGATTTTGTTTCTTTGAGAAATTGTAATTGGAGAAAATGTGAAGTATTAGTACTGACAGGGTTTTTTTGTGCATAGGAGCTGTGGAGTGTTTTCAAATTATGACTTGAAAATCGTTTTTGAGGAAAAGGAATGGTTATAATATTTATGACAAGGAAATAATGGTGTATGCTTTTTTATAAGGCAATTGAGTGTCTCTGATGTTATTTTTCCCATTTTAATGTAAGACCTTTCCCTGTGGAGCAAATTGCTTGTAAATATGCTCCCACCTGTGCATGGCAAATTGAGATTTTGAATGTATGCGTTACATAGCCATGTTAAAAGTGACACAAACATGCTGCAAAGGCAATCAAAAAACGCTTTTATGTGTCTTAAGGACATTTTAAGTCATTTCCCCATGTGCAGTGTTTTCAAATTATGATTTGAAAATCGTTTTTGGGGAAAAGGAATGGTTTTAATATTTATGACAAGGACATAATGGTGTATGCTTCTTTATAAGGCAATTGAGTGTCTCTGATGTTATTTTTCCCATTTTAATGTAAGACCTTTCCCTGTGGAGCAAATTCCTTGTAAATATGCTCCCACCTGTGCATGGCAAATTTAGATTTTGAATGTTTGTGTTACATAGCCATGTTAAAAGTGACCCAACCATGCTGGAAAGGCAATCAAAAAACGCTTTCATGTGTCTTAAGGACATTTTAAGTCATTTCCCCATGTGCAGTGTTTTCAAATTATGATTTGAAAATCGTTTTTGGGGAAAAGGAATGGTTTTTAAATTGATGACAAGGACATAATGGTGTATGCTTCTTTATAAGGCATTTCAGTGTCTTTGATGTCATTTTTCCCATCTTACATTAAAAGACCTTTCCCCGTGGAGCACATTCCTTGTAAATATGGTCCCACCTGTGCATGGTAAATTTAGATTTTGACTGTTTGAGTTACATAGCCATGTTAAAAGTGACCCAAAAAAGTTGCAACGGCTTTAAAAAAACACTTTCATGTGTCTTAAGGACATTTTAAGTCTTTTCCCCGTGGGCATTGTTTTCAAATTATGACTTGAAAATCGTTTTTGAGGTAAAGGAATGTTGTTAAAATTTATGTGCGCCATATGCCCCCGAATTTCTTTTTCAGGGGTGCAGCAGGGTGTTCTTGAGACACCCCTGCACCTTTGGAAAAATTCCTAATTTGCGATGAGCTAATTGCTAATCGCAAATTGCACCTTCATTCCTATGGGCCTCCTGGCCCATGGAAATGAATGGGTAATTTGCAATTAGCAATTTGCTCATCGCAAATTCGGAATGGTAAAGAATCGCTATTTATTCCTTAAAATTCGCTATTTAGGAAATGCAAAATAGTATGATGATACATATGGCGGTTCATCTCTAACAAGATAAGAAGCTTAGGGATACATTTATGATGACTGGCGCAATGAAGTGGACATCACTTACTTCATTGGTAGGCCTTTACATGTATTATCTCCTCTGTATTCTTCATCAAGCGTAACTTTGATCTGCAATCCTGAGTAGGCCTCACCTTAAACAAACCTCTGGCTAGGCCACACCTTATCGTCATCCTGAATTAATCATTTAAAATGCTAGGGACAGATTTATGATAGGTGTATGCCTCTTTTGCGCCATTGTGCGTCACTTTTCTGATGCAGCGGCGGTGCAAAAGATTTGCTATGAGGTGACAAAATTACAAATTGATGCATTTAGGCAGATGTGTCATGGTGTAAAAAAACCGTGCCACATGAAACCGATGCAGCAGTGATGCAAAAGATGCACCATGTTGCAAGACAGGCCTCACTTGGGGCCATATGTATCAAGCTAATTAGCATTCGCAAAGGCCAAAATTCTGCGAATTTCGGCCTTTGCGAATGCTAATTAGACAAATGGTATGTATCAAACAAGTTTGATGCAAAATAAGGAATAGCAAAATTTGCTAATCATTATTTTGCGATTGCACTGAAGGATTTGCAAATTTTGCGATTCCTTAAATGCAATGTATCAAACAAAAAATATGCAAAAAATGGCATTAAGGATTTGCAAATTACCACCAACTTCTAGTTGGTGGTAATTTGCGAATTCTTTTCAAAAAGCTTTTTTTCCAAAAAACAAAAGGTGCCATATGATGCCCATACATGCCCTTAGGGCATGTATGTGCGCCATATGCCCCCAAATTTCTTTTTCAGGGGGTGCAGCAGGGTGTTCTTGAGACACCCCTGCACCCTTGGAAAAATTCCTAATTTGCGATGAGCTAATTGCTAATGGCAAATTGCACCTTCATTCCTATGGGCCTCCTGGCCCATGGAAATGAATGAGTAATTTGCAATTAGCAATTTGCTCATTGCAAATTAGGAATGGTAAAGAATCGCTATTTATTCCTTAAAATTCGCTATTTAGGAAATGCAAAATAGTTTGATGATACATAAGGCAGTTCATCTCTAACAAGATAAGAAGCATAGGGATAGATTTATGATGACTGACACAATGAAGTGGACATAACTTACTTCATTGGTAGGCCTTTACATGTATTATCTCCTCTGTATTCTTCATCAAGCGTAACTTTGATCTGCAATCCTGAGTAGGCCTCACCTTAAACAAACCTCTGGATAGGCCACACCTTATCGTCATCCTGAATTAATCATTTAAAATGCTAGGGACAGATTTATGATAGGTGTATGCCTCTTTTGCGCCACTGTGCGTCACTTTTCTGATGCAGCGGCGGTACAAAAGATTTGCTATGAGGCGACAAAATTACAAATTGATGCATTTAGGCAGATGTGTCATGGTGTAAAAAAAACGTGCCACATGAAACCGATGCAGCAGTGATGCAAAAGATGCACCATGTTGCAAGACAGGCCTCACTTGGGGCCAAATGTATCAAGCTAATTATCATTCGCAAAGGCCGAAATTCTGCGAATTTCGGCCTTTGCGAATGCTAATTAGACAAATGGTATGTATCAAACAAGTTTGATGCAAAATAAGGAATAGCAAAATTTGCTATTCCTTATTTTGCGATTGCACTGAAGGATTAGCAAATTTTGCGATTCCTTAAATGCAATGTATCAAACAAAAAATATGCAAAAAATGCCATTAAGGATTTGCAAATTACCACCAACTTCTAGTTGGTGGTAATTTGCGAATTCTTTTCAAAAAGCTTTTTTTCCAAAAAACAAAAGGTGCCATATGACGCCCATACATGCCCTTAGGGCATGTATGTGCGCCATATGCCCCCAAATTTCTTTTTCAGGGGTGCAGCAGGGTGTTCTTGAGACACCCCTGCACCCTTGGAAAAATTCCTAATTTGTGATGAGCTAATTGCTAATCGCAAATTGCACCTTCATTCCTATGGGCCTCCTGGCCCATGGAAATGAATGGATAATTTGCAATTAGCAATTTGCTCATCGCAAATTAGGAATGGTAAAGAATCGCTATTTATTCCTTAAAATTCGCTATTTAGGAAATGCAAAATAGTTTGATGATACATATGGCGGTTCATCTCTAACAAGATAAGAAGCTTAGGGATACATTTATGATGACTGGCGCAATGAAGTGGACATCACTTACTTCATTGGTAGACCTTTACATGTATTATCTCCTCTGTATTCTTCATCAAGTGTAACTTTCATCTGCAATCCTGAGTAGGCCTCACCTTAAACAAACCTCTGGATAGGCCACACCTTATCGTCATCCTGAATTAATCATTTAAAATGCTAGGGACAGATTTATGATAGGTGTATGCCTCTTTTGCGCCACTGTGGTCACTTTTCTGATGCAGCGGCGGTGCAAAAGATTTGCTATGAGGCGACAAAATTACAAATTGATGCATTTAGGCAGATGTGTCATGGTGTAAAAAAACCGTGCCACATGAAACCGATGCAGCAGTGATGCAAAAGATGCACCATGTTGCAAGACAGGCCTCACTTGGGGCCATATGTATCAAGCTAATTAGCATTCGCAAAGGCCGAAATTCTGCGAATTTTGGCCTTTGCGAATGCTAATTAGACAAATGGTATGTATCAAACAAGTTTGATGCAAAATAAGGAATAGCAAAATTTGCTATTCCTTATTTTGCGATTGCACTTAAGGATTTGAAAATTTTGCGATTCCTTAAATGCAATGTATCAAACAAAAAATATGCAAAAAATGCCATTAAGGATTTGCAAATTACCACCAACTTCTAGTTGGTGGTAATTTGCGAATTCTTTTCAAAAAGCTTTTTTTCAAAAAAACAAAAGGTGCCATATGATGCCCATACATGCCCTTAGGGCATGTATGTGTGCCATATGCCCCCAAATTTCTTTTTCAGGGGTGCAGCAGGGTGTTCTTGAGACACCCCTGCACCTTTGGAAAAATTCCTAATTTGCGATGAGCTAATTGCTAATCGCAAATTGCACCTTCATTCCTATAGGCCTCCTGGCCCATGGAAATGAATGAGTAATTTGCAATTAGCAATTTGCTCATCGCAAATTAGGAATGGTAAAAAATAGCTATTTATTCCTTAAAATTCGCTATTTAGGAAATGCAAAATATTTTGATGATACATATGGCAGTTTATCTCTAACAAGATAAGAAGCTTAGGGATAGATGTATGATGACTGGCGCATCACCAGTGATGTGCCAGTCATCCTGTGCCGCTGTTCCGCCACCCATGGTGTGCTGCATTTACAATGCGGCGCAGCATGGGGCAAAAATGGCACAGATGCGTGACGCATCTGTGCCGTTAAGGTGGCGCATTGCTGGAGTTGTATCGCAAGTGCGATGCAGCTCCAGCAACGCTCAGGGGTGCCCCATCTCCACAATGTTGCGTCAAGACCTATGCCTGCTTCAAGCAGGCGCAGGGTTTTGACGCAGCTTTCTCCTATCTGATTGTAAATGCGGCACACCATGGGTGGCAGAGCAGCGGTGCACGTTAACTGGTGCATGCCTGGGGATGTGCCAGTTAACATAAATCTGCCCCTTTACATTTAAGTATGTGCAGGGGACACAGAGTCGGTGAGGCTTATCCAAGGTTAAGAAGAGATGAGTCCTGTTCAGTGAAAAATTAGACATAGGCTTCACCTGCTCAGCATCGCTGGACATGGCTAAATAATAGCTGCAAAATGTTACTCTTGTTAAACAATTTTACTATTATAATCTCTGAGATTTGTCTCTTACTCTGCAACATCTCATTGTTGTTATCTTTCTTTAAAGATAAAGACAACATCAACATGAGCGACAATCAGCAATCAGTTGATTTCGACCTCATCATTGAACTCGTAATTGAAACATCAGTGGATGTTGATCCCTTGGATGATTTAAATCCTGAGGATGAAGAAGAACGTGATGAGGATGCAGATTTGTTAGAATTATATGACATAGGATGGGAAGCTGACGTGCTTGAGCCTATGGAACTATAAACATTTATTTTAAAATTGTATAATAAATAAAAAGTAAAAATGTAAACCGTTTAATTTAAAAATAAAGACACCTTCAAAAACAGGTTATGTGTAGTGTATTCAATAAAATATTAAAATATGCTCATAAAATTAGATCAGATTCACATATAAAATAGCACAGGTAAAATGAATATAAATTCCATTTCTTTTCTGCTATTTCTGTATTCTAAATTTGCCAAGGACTAAAAAATCTTCTATGTAAAAATGTCAAGTAGTGTTTTAAGTTTTTGATTACTGTTATTGATTTACTGTTGGGTAATAGTGGTTAATAACATTTTTTAATATATTTTACCACAGATTCAACTGCAGATCATTTCAAGATTTCACAATGCCAACCAAAGAAAGACTGAGAAAGGCTGCAAAACGTCAAAGACAGCAGGTCAATGAAAAAAAGCAGCAGTCCTCTAACAAAAAGATTTGTCAAGTCACCAAGAAAGCACCGGGTAAGAGTACAAAAACATTCATAAGAAATATCTGTAGTAAAAAAAATATTACTACAGAAAATGTTTCAGTCCAGAAAAAGAGAAGCAATTCAAACGGAAAGGAAAGGCCAATGAAAAATGTTACTGCTAGAGCAAGAGATAACTCTGTGCATGATAGTAGAAGGAAACAACAGTTTAGGGACATTCGTAAACGAATGTTCCGCAACAGGATAATTGGCAATTTGTTAAAAAATATTAAGAAAGGTCAACAGAAAGTGGTTTTTTATAAGAGAAAAAAAAGTTGAGAAAGTTATTGATCAGGCATTTGAAATTAAACGTAAGTTATTTATTTTGATAATCAATAGAATTAGGAAGCTAAACAAGGCAATTTATGATTTTAAAAGAAATAGTAGATGGAAGAGAATAGTTAATCGTAGTAATTTTTGTGAAGTTTTTTCTGGAGAATGGATGCATAGTTCAAGCTGTGAGGCATTTTTTAATGAGGAGAGTTATTTCCAGGATAATGATTTGGTGCATGCAGTTGACACCAGTGGTCGAGCTTATGAAGTGAAAGATGGTTGTCCAGTTGAAAAAGAAAAACTTGTGACAACAGAGGCAGAAGAGGTGTTAGGTAATGAGGTTTTAGGAAGACATCCTAAGGGTCCTGTGTACACCTGGAAGTGTAGTAGTATTTGCAGTGTGCGACAGGATTCCATCAATTTGCTTTGTGATTTTGTACGGTCATTTAATAAGAAAAGTTTGAAGCAGAAAATGAAGTTGTTGCAAGAATTAGATCCTTGCAGAGTGAGAGAAGTGACAGGTTTGCATGGTCATTCACTGGCTTGTCTTTCCAGGAGAGTATGCCAGAGTGTTTTTCATCATTTCAGGATGCTAGCAGTGCATCATAATAACGTGAGGAAATTAGTTAGAATGTTGTATTATGCTAAGAGTACAGCAATTATGCTTAAACAATTATGCGCTGCTCTTTTGCATGGTTCTGAAATAGATGTGAAGAATATATGTGAAGAAATTGAGTTTTGTTACTTTGGAAGTAAAGAGGAGAATGTTGAAATTGACCAAGAAGAAGCGGGTAATGTGGAAGATAGTGTACAGGTTTCCAGTACAGATAATTTCCAGAGGGAAATTGCGACGTTTCAGGTCAAATCAAGTGAGAGGCCAAATTTCACTTGTGTGTGTTGTCGACGCACTTATTATAAGAATCAGACTAAGTTAGTGGATTTATATGCAAAAAGTGAAAGGGAAAATAATAGTGAATGGAAGGATTTCGCAACATACTTGATGGTAGAAAATTGTTTTGATTTGGGATTGGATCAACGTGTGAGTACTTATTGTTGTAATAAATTAAATCAAAACCAGATGCCTGCTAGAGCAGTTCATAATAATCTGGAATTGGTTGAGATTCCTTCTGAATTGAAGGATTTAAATACTTATGAATCTATTTTGATTCAAAGTATCCATCCCTTTCAGGCTATTGTAAGAATGGAGCCAAAGACAGGGAAATTGCCTCCATCAGATTTACAGAGAGGATTAAAGGGAAGAGTTGTTTATTTGCCTCTAGATTTGAAGAAAAACATTAACACAATTGGAGTAGAAAAAGTGGAAGAGGAACCTCTGGTTATCTTAGTTAATGGGGTTCCGACAAAGAATAAGAAAATATGGCAAGATTTAGTGGATGTTAGGAAAGTTAAAAAGGCAACATTGTATTTGAAAAAAATAAATAAATACTATAAGAATGTATATGTTGCAGAAGAGGAAGTAAGTGAGGAAGAGGATAGTGATTTGTGTGCTGGTCAAATTGAGAAAGTAGAACCCTCTACTAGTGAAGAAATATATGAACATTATAGTGTTCATCCTTTGCATTCCAAGGAAGTCATGGGGAATGCTATTGAGTTGTTTCAAATGAAACAAGCCAAAGGGATTCCCATTAGTGTTTGGGAGGAAAGTTTGGAAGCTCGGTGTTTCCCACAGCTTTTTCCAACAGGTCAGGGAGGAAGATATGATGAGCGACCTCATCAAATTCCTGCTTCTGAATACCGGACTTTGCGATTGTATGCAGGAGATGCTAGGTTTCGACAATGCATTCCTTATTTTTTTCATCTCCTGTTTGAAAGCGATCTGTCTGGACTGTCATATGCAGTGAACCACATCTTGAAAAGTGGTATACACATGCAAAACATCTCGGCAAGTGACTTTATGGATAAAGTCAATGTCCAAGACAGTATTTTGGATTCTCACCTGATTAATCTCATGGCGTGTCAGCGTGGTACTAATGAGTACTGGTACCGTCGTCATGGTTATTTAAAATGTATGCTGAGGAACTTAGGAACTCCCACATGGTTCCTCACTCTGAGCTGTGCCGAGTATGGCTGGGAAGACTTACTTGAATTTCTACGAGAGGCAAATGCTAACGTAGAAAACATCGAATTCAAGACACCCGGAGAACTGTGCTCTTTGGATCCAGTCAATGTATGTAGGTACTTCAATCATAGATTTGAAGCTATGATGTCTTTCATCATGAATAAGAAGAATCCACCTCTTGGAGAGGTGTTGGATTTCTTCTGGAGAAAGGAGTACCAAGCAAGAGGTGCTCCTCATATACATATGTTGCTGTGGATCAAGGATGCACCTAAATTTGGAACGGATCCAGAAGACTCAGTGATGAGTTTCATCCAACAGTATTCTACGTGTGCTGTTCCAAACGCAAAGGAGAAGAAAAGCCTAAGAGAAAAAGTTCTACATTTCCAAAGCCATCGATGTGGAAAGCACTGTCGTCGTAAATTCCGAAACAAGGACAAGTTCTACACCAAATGTCGTTTCGGCTTTCCACGACCGGTGATTTCTAAAGGAAGAGTGAACAGTTTGATGTCTTCGCTGCGACATAATGTGATGAAGAAATCACCTAAAAACACATACAATTTGAAGAGGAACGAAGAGTCTAAATACATCAACGACTACAACCCGGTGATTTTGTCCATGTGGAATGCTAACATGGATATACAGTTTGTGGCTGATAACTGTATGGCTGTGGCTCGGTATGTGACATCTTACATCACCAAAAAAGAGAAGACAGAATTGAAGGATATGTGGGAGGACATTTCCCATGAAAAGAGCCTCAGCAAGAAGTTGTACAGTTTCAGTCTGAAGATGTTGTCGCATCGAGAAATCGGAGCTTACGAATGTTCTGACCGGTTGTCTTCAGCAAGTCTCTATGCCAAGTCCAGGAGTATCGTTTGGGCGAGTCTTGGTCTTGCTGCAACGCGTAATCGAGTTCTCAAACCTGTGCAGGAAATTGAGTATTTGGCGGAAAAGGAGCCAAACAGTACCGACATTTTGAAGACAAACATGTTGGATACATATTATCCAAATCGAAGCAGTCACCTCGAGAATGTTTGTCTGTATGAGGTTCTTCAAAATTACATATTCAAGAGGAACATCAAAGAAGATACTGAGAAAGGAGTGTATGCTGTAATAGGAAGTGAGGGATGTCTGGTCAAGCAAAGAAAATGCCACTTGATAAACCATCGAAAATTGAGTGGCGAATCTCCTGAAAAAAAGGAGTTTTTCTATTTAGCACTTTTGCATCTTTTCAAGCCTTGGCGTGCAGAAGAGGAACTGCTTGGAGATTTCCTCTGTTACGAAGACTCTTTCAATGCCGCCAAGGAGACCATAGAATGTCCTGCTTTTCCCAAATATGTAGAAATGTTGAATGTGGAAATCGAGCAGGAAGCAACGATTGCAGCCGAGATTGCCAGAGACAGTTCTCAGGACAGTCAGAGTTCTGCTTCATTGAGTCAGGATCCACTAGGAGGACCTGTTATCGAAAATGAAGCTGCCACTGCTATGAATGAAGTGGAAAGAGCCATGGCACATGCTCAGGAGGATGCGGTTAACTTAGAAGAGTTGGAAAGACAACTCAACGTTGAGCAGAGGAAAATATATGACGAAGTTACCATGCAAATTGATCATGGATTAAGTCATGACAAGAAAGAGTGCTCATGTACGTCGTTGAAGCCTGTCCGACTGTACGTGAGTGGAGAAGCGGGAACTGGAAAAAGTTTCCTTATTAAAGCAATTTCATGTTATTTGCAGGAAAGGACAGAGTCATCGCTGTCTTGTGTTGTCACCGCTCCAACTGGACTGGCAGCACATAACATTAAAGGGATTACTTTACATCGTTTACTGATGCTGCCAGTGGAGCATGACAACAAATTACAATATCACAAGCTATCTGGAGATGCTTGTTGTGAAGTTTCAAGAGTCTTGAGGAAAATGAAACTTCTTATCATTTACGAAGTAAGCATGGTTTCCAATGTCATGCTTGCTTTTGTGCATTTGAGAATGCAAGAAGTTCTCAAAACAGAGTATGATGTGTTATTTGGTGGCAAACACATCATTGTTTTCGGAGATCTTCTGCAGCTGACACCAGTGAAAGGGCAACCTGTGTTCAAAATGCTCACGCATGAAGATACCAGGAAGTGCCTAGGGAGCATTGGCAACGTCAATATTTGGTTAAACTTCAATTATGCTGAACTGCATGAAAATATGCGTCAGGCGAACGATGAAGTTTACAAGACTATTCTACAAGATGTTAGAATTGGAAAAGTGACCGAGCATGGGAAAGAAGCTTTACATGCACGATTACTGTCAAATTTATATCCAGAACAAGATGTTGTGCCTGAGAATATTTTTCAGAAAATTACTGAGAACAAATCTGGAATATGTTTGATGCCAACTCTTGCAGAATGTGCCAAATTCAACAACAAAATGTTGCATTTAGAAAAGCAAGAGATTGTGAAACTGGAAGCTATTGACAGAGTAGAGCATATGGGATCAACAATTATTTTGTCTGAGAATTTGAAAACAAAATTGGATTCATTAGAGAAGAGTATATCTAAAACTGCAGGTTTTGAAAAGACTCTGAATGTGTGCTTGAACTGCCGTATAATTTTAAGAAGGAATTTACATGTTGAAAGAGGTCTGGTAAATGGATCAATGGGTAATGTTGTTGATTTTGTAAAATACAGAAATAGAGATGGAATTGAATTTTTAAAAATTAAATTTGATGGCATTGAGGAAGTACAGCTAATTGGTCGTTGTTCTGGTAGATTTTTGCTTGTAAAAGACTTATATGTTCGCCATAAGCAGTTTCCTGTTTGCTTGGCATATGCGGTGACAATCCATAAATCGCAAGGTTTAAGTGTAGACAGTGCATTGGTGAATATTGGCAGTTCTGTGTTCAAGGAGGGTATGGCATATGTGGCATTGTCACGAGTTAGAACTTTATCGGGATTGTACTTGATTGAGTGTGATGTCACAAACATTTGTGCGCATCTAGATTGTGTTAAGTAATACAATAGGTTAAGAAGAGAGTATGCGCCACATTTGCCTCAATATCCTTTGTTTGAGAAACGTGTGGTAGGCCGGAAACGAAGAAATGTGACCAATACTGGGGAGGTTGTAGCAAAAAGACGAAAAGTCGATGAACCTGAAATTATAAGCAGAAACAAAAAGGATTCTGTTGAAGATGTTGTTGGTTTTCAATTTGAAAACAGTTCTGGTGTCAACTGCTATGCTAATGTAGTGGTTAATGTTTTGTTTTTTCTAGAAAATGTAAAAGAAGAGATTGTGGTCAATTCTGATCAAAGATTTTGCAGTTTGTTAAATTCTGTCTTAGAAAAATGTAGCACTGATAGAACAAACATAGAAAGTGTGTCTGAAATTCGAAATCTGTTAGACAGATGTTCAGGCCAAACACAATTCTCTCAAAATATTCAGCAAGATTGTCAGGAGTTTTTAATGTATATGCTTGATGTATTGCATGCTGAAGGTGTAGATGTAGATCAGCTGTTTGGGCTTTCTTATCAATGGCAGCATGACTGCGAGAACTGTAGGGTATCAAGTACTACTAGTGTAGACTCAGAAAGATTTATATATTTAACTTTGCCAGACAGTAAATCAGTCTCCTTTAATAAGCTAGTAAAAGCAGCTGATCACAACATGGAGTGTAGCCAATGTAAATCTGAAATGATGTCCACATTATTTATACGAACATATGGCCAGTATGTCATTTTAATGTTCCAACGATGTAGGCCTGATGGAACAAAATTGACAACTTTAATTAAAAATTTTGTGGCTTCACAGTTGTCAATATCAGGAAGGACTTTTGTAACTGCAGCAATTATATATCATGATGGTCCTTCAATAACATCAGGACATTACACAGCTTATTTAAAGTCTAGAAATGGCTGGTCATTCTGCAATGATTCTGTTTTAATTTTCAAAAAAAAAATGCCGTATGACCTTAAAAACTCTTACCTGGTGTTTTTAAAACCAAAATTTTAGGGAAAGAATCTCGGGATGTGCTCTGAGGAATTTCAAGAAGTTCTAATGGCTCCTACACGATTTGGCCTTGAGGATAAGTGTAGTTCAGAGACATAACTTCTAACTATAAGACTGGACGTCATGGAGAAATAAGTGCACTTTGAATGAGTTCAGAAAAACTGTTTCTTTTTATAAGCTAATTGAAGCAGCCAATCAAAACATAGAGTAGAGGGAATGTAAGTCTGCAATGCTGTCTACTGTTTTACATTGCTTTGTGATTAAAAGTGATGTAGAGAATTAAATAATTGTAGTAGTCATAGAGGTAGTGTAAGTCTGCTTCATAGTAAGCAGTATCAGTGTCATAGGAAATGTAGAACATAACTGAGCAAGAAGGGGAAGATATTACTAGTCCAGGATTGTGAAAATGATCTTCAACATTTTAATTGTGAAAGTTGCGGAAATACAACATGACGGGATTGGCTTACAAGAATTCCAAGAGTTATAAATGGCTCTGACACGATTTGGCCTTGTGGAAACGTGTGGTAGAGAGCGAGAAGTCATTTATTGTAAGTAACATGTTTTTCAAAACGATGGAGGTTTTCTTTCAGAAAGTGGCGGTCTGAAAGTAATAACAGCACAACAGAGTGTAAGCTGTTCATAGGACATCCTTCGACGTCATGGAAAGTAAGTTAACTTTAAGGAGTTCTGAATTCTGATTTGTTATGTTGTATGGGTTTTTTAAACACAATCATTTTGATTGTGGTTTTTTTCCCCGCTGTTATATGATGAATACCTTCAAGTCACTGTTTTTAGTGAAATTTGAGACATTCTGAGAACAGCAAAAATAAACCATTTAACATGTATAATTAATTCTGTACTGTTTGCATTTATGATGTACATGTAGAACTGTGTAGGAGGCATGGAGAAGGTGAGGCTTCTGTAAGTGTCAAAGTTGTTGCATACAGTGCTCATATTCTACGTAGTCTTTCATATGATAGACTACATTTCCACAATGAGATACCTAAGCAAAGGAAACACAGGTGATATGATTGTGGAATGAGCAAAATAAATTGCACGTTTTTCAATTATATTACCTGTGTTTCCTAACATTACACATCACATTGTGTAGGTGAGGTTTAGGCCTGTTCCAGGAGACAGAGGAGGTCTGACATTTGTTCAAGAGTGCAGTGAACATGACTCACTTCGTTGGTAGGCCTTCACATGTATTATCTCCTCTGTATTCTTCAACAAACCTAAATTCCATCTGCAACCCTGAGTAGGACTTACCTGAAACAAATCTGTGCATAGGTTACACCTTATTGGCATCTTGAAACAATCATTTAAAATGTTAGGGTCAGATTTATGGTGGCCGTGCGCCTCTTTTGCTGCATTGTGGGTCACTTTTGTGTAAAAGATGCACCATGTTGCAAGATAGATTTCAGTTCATCTCCAGCAAGATACCATCAGTTTAAAATGTATATAATTAGCACTGTGTAGGGGGCATGCAGAAGCTGAAGCTTTTGTAAGTGTCAAAGTTGTTGCATGCAGTGGTGCACTTCTGGGTACTGCTTAATATGCTGCACTACATCTGCACTATGAGATACCTTAGCCTAGGCAACACAGGTGATGTGATTGTGAAATGAGGAAAAGAAACTCCACATTTTTCAATTACATCACCTGTGTTTCCTAAGTTTACGAATGACATTGTGCAGATGAAGTTTAGGTCTGTCCACGGACACAGAAGAGGTCTGGCCTTTGTTCAAGAGTGAAGTGGACATGACTTACTTCATTGGTAGGCCTTCACATGTATTATCTCTTCTGTATTCTTCAACAACTCGAAATTTCATTTGGAACCCTGAGTAGGCCTCACCTCAAACAAACCTCTGGATAGGACACATCTTATTGGCATCCTGAAACAAACATTTAAAATGTTAGTGTCTTGCGACACTTTTGTGAAACAACAGCAGTGCAAAAGATGCACCATTTTTTAAGATAGGCCTCACTTCATCTGCATCAAGATACTGTTAGTTTAAAATGTATATCTTTAGGACTGTGTACGGGGCCTGGAGAAGCAGAAGCTTCTGTAAGTGTCAAAGTTGTTGAAAAACTGTTTGTCCTTCAATCTTTTCCCTTGTCTTTTCTAATTTTTAAATACATGTTTTAATATTTTTCAAATGTTTGTTCTCTCTTTCACAGATTGAAAGTATAAAAACAAAAAGTGAGTAAGTTAATGACAATTATAAGGTAAATGTTTTGTACTCTTTTCGTTACATTTCTATCACATTCACCTACTAGTAGTTTGACAGCTTCATTTCTTTAACCCTCAGTTTTCTGCCTTTGCTACTTCCCTCATTCCTTTCTCTATTACCTACTTACTCTACTCCTTCCACTCCTTTTCTCAGTCCCTCTCTTCTCATAGTTCCTCACTCTTGTTCACTCACTCCGTCTCTATTACTCTTAGTGTCTTTGACTGATCACTCTTTCACTACTTGTTCATTATGCTTCTTCTGTGTAGTTAAAGCACACTAAGGGGCATATTATCAACACAGCCAATAAAATTATTGCTGTTTTTATTGGCAGAAAAGTGTTGCAAAAGTTGTTTTAGCGGCAGTTTTCCGCCGCAAAAGCGGCTTTAGCGACACATTTTTGCCGATAAAAGCTGCAAAACTTTTATTGCCTATGTTGATGATATGGCTCTATGTTATTTACATTTCTTTGCTGTTTCAATTAATCTTTTCTGTTACTTTTTCTTTTTTGTTTTCTGTTTTTTCTCTCTGTTATTCCACATGTTTTCCACAGTTTGAACATTCACTCACATTGTCCAAGAAACTCTTCTTTGTTATTGTTCTACTCTCTTTTTTTTCTTTCACTTCCTTATCTATTTTGTTTTTCACAATTATACCCTCTTAAATCTTTTCTTCGGTAAATAGATCTATTAAACAGTATCTCTGGTTTACTCCCTATAGCTGTCTTTCTTTTAACATCACTCTCTGTTTACTTTCCTTATACTTACTCTTCTTTTTTTTTTTTTTGGTTCGCTCCCGGTTCGCGAACCGGGAAGCGAACTGGGAAGCGAACTAAAAGAAATAGAGCTTGCCAGAGTGCTAAACATTCTAGCAATTTTTTTTGAAAGGGGAGGTAGTTCTGAAAAGAACTTTTTTTTTAATGTTTTTGTTGTTTTATATTTTTTATTTTATTTTTTGAACATTTTTTGTTTTTTTTGTATTTTTTGAACAATTTTATATTTTTTTGGGTTTTTTGGGGGGGAAACAACAAAAAACAGGCATTGAAAAGGGCTCAACAGTAGCAAAAAAAAAAATATTTTTTGGGGCGTTTAGGGCAATTATGATTTTCATAAGCTACATTTATTAATGTTATGCTCATGTTTCCACAGGAAATCAATGCTCCACAATACAAACAGGTGAACTTGAAGTGTGCAAAGTTCTCTTGAATGTTTGGCACGGTTTCCCGTGCCTCTGCTCCTGACAACGATATTTGAGAAGTTGACCTGGCCACAGGAGTTGTTGTTGGGTTCTCCTGCTGGTCACGTATCTCTGCCCGGCTGTAATTCAATGGATGCCACCTGTTCATGTGCCGATGCATGGTATAGTTCCCATAGCTATACTTTTTATCAGTCCCTCTTGATAACTTTTCTTTGCAAATGAGGCAGGTGACATACCTCGCATTTACTTTCTTCTGCCCTGGAGGGAGTGAAAAAAACTGCCAAATGAAACTGGCTTTCCTATGGGAAACCCGGGGCACCTCTTCCAAGAACTGTGGTCCTTCTCTCTCCTCTTCCTCTAGTTCTTCCTCTTCCTCCTCTGTGTTGGTGATGACCTGGGGAGGTGGTCCTCTCTTCCCATGAGGAGGTGGAGGTGGTGGTGGGGGTGCACCAGCTGAAGCAACTACTGAAGCCATTGCTCAAGTATGAAATAAGGTCTTCCTCCCACAAAGATGAAAGTCAGAGTGAGGAAAGAAGGAGGGGTTTTCATCATTTGGGAAAAACAATATTTCTAAACCAATGAAAAGTGTTATTTTTAGGTCACCTGACCTAGCCTTACATCATTATGAAACCAAAAGTGAAATGAACCAATGAAAAGTTTTATTAACAAGTCACATGACCTGTTACGCTTATGTTACGCGCTGCGGAACGCGCCCCGGATCGCTTCCGGGTCGCTGCGCTTCGCGCCTCGGTTCGCGCTCCGGAGCACTTCCGGGTGCGCTAACGCGGCGCGTCATAAGACGCATTACGCGACAACGTGATATGTCGCGCTTCCGCGATGCGTCACGATGTTCATTTCTAACGCGGCAGTTCCGCAAACGGAACGTTTACCGGTTCGCGGACTGGGTCGCAGCATCAAGGTGAGCTAACGGGAAGCTTCCCGGTTCGCGAACCGGGAGCGAAGAAAAAAAAATATAAAAAAAAAAAATTATTAATAAACATATAAAATATATTTTTGGATTTAAAGAAGAATACATTTTACAGCTACAGATATTAGCTTTTAAAAAACCAATGAAATTCACTGAAAAAACCATAGGTTATAGACCATATATAGTCAGGAATTTGCATTTACAAAACCTTGAAAATTCAATGAAAAAACCATAGGTTATAGACCATATATAGTTAGGAATTAGCATTTAAAAAACCTTATTTTACTCACACAAAACCATTGAAATTCCATATATAGTTAGTTGTACTAACTATATATCGCGCACCCGCAATCCACTGCTGATCATGTCACATATTACATCATTCATGACATGGTCAGTGACATCACTGATGACATCACTGATGACATCTCAAATGACATCACTGATGACATCACTGATGACATCTCAAATGACATCACTGATGACATCACTGATGACATCTCAAATGACATCACTGATAACATCTCAAATGACATCACTGATGACATCTCATTTGACATTACTGATCACATCACTGATGACATTATTCATGTGATAATACAATTAACCTCTTCAGACTCTAATATAACCTTAGATACACTCAGTGTAAACAGACACTCACAGACTGTCACTCATCCATGGAGTTACTCACACACCTAGTCAGTCATGCAAAAATCAATCTTACCTCCATTTTCTCAACTATACAGTTATACACACCTTACTTATTCAAACATATACTAAAACATATTTACTCTCTTATACAATCCCTGATACAAGTTCACAATGATCCATACAGGCACTCACACATTCACTGGCTCTTATGCACAGTTATTTATATATGTCAACTCTCACATGTACTGTGTTTTACATATGTACTTACTTTGACATGTAACACTGAGATATCCATTCACTCACCAATACACTCATGCACACAGTCAACCGCCCATACAGCTGTTTCCACATGCACTTTTGAACCCATACATCTAGTGAATCAACTGCTCACACATCTATGCACAGAGTCATACACCTCCCAGCCACCCACACACACACTCAGTCTCCCATACAAATACTTGGGCAACCAATCAATAACCCATATAGTTACTCATATAGCTACTGATCAACACATGCAGCAGTTTACAGAACAACAGACATAATGATGCACAAATTAAGACAGTTTAGTCACTAACCCATGCACTCAGTGAGACACATTTAATCACTCACTCATACAGTCAGTCATGCACCTACTAAATCCTTCATCCAGACACTTATACATCCACTCAAGACATATTTTAACTTTACAGAAAAATACAGTCACTGGATGTTGTCATCAGTGATGTCATCAGTGATGTCATTTGAGATGTCATCAGTGATGTCATCAGTGATGTCATTTGAGATGTCATCAGTGATGTCATCAGGGATGTCACTGACCATGTCATGAATGATGTAATATGTGACATGATCAGCAGTTGATTGCGGGTGCGCGATATATAGTTAGTACAACTAACTATATATGGAATTTCAATGGTTTTGTGTGAGTAAAATAAGGTTTTTTAAATGCTAATTCCTAACTATATATGGTCTATAACCTATGGTTTTTTCATTGAATTATATATATATATATGTATATATATATATATCAATATATTTTTTTTTTCACTGAAAAAACCATAGGTTTTACACCAGTTATAGTTAGCTGGACATTTTACTCATACAAAACCATTGAAATTCCCCTGTTATAGTTAGTTGTACTCACTATAACTCGCGCGCCCGCAATCCACTGCTGATAATGTCACATATTGCAGCATTCATGACATGGTCAGTGACATCACTGATGACATCACTGATGACATCTCAAATGACATCACTGATGACATCATCCATGTGACAATCAAATACACCTCATCACACACTGGTATAATCTTTCATCACTCACTGTAAAATAGAAAGTGCCATATTTGAAACCATTGACACACCAATAGAAATTTCTAAACACCCACTCAGTTATTCATAGAACTATACACACATCTAATCACTTACCTATAGATTCAGTGTTATATGCAGTGAATAATCAACAGAACACTATCAAATATACTTATACGCCTATTTCAACATTACACACCAGCACACATTGTATTCACTTATAAAGACATCCTTCTGACTTATGCAAACAATTGATTTTACTTACATTTACTCACCTACACACTTATTCAAAAACCACTTCATCTATTTATATAAAGAGTAACTCACACTTAGTGTGTTATAAAATCACTATTACAAGTATACAGTTATCCATATAGTGACTCATACAATCACTAAGTCTTAGGCACACTTAATTAGAAATAACTTTCACATACACTTCCTTTTTTTCTCAAGTTTAATGGAGATGTACCATTGAGAGAAACATTTCATCACCACCACACCCATAAACATATACACTCACTAAAACAACTGTTATAACATGTAGTCTTAACCTCATATTCCTACTGAATGAACTATTCACACATTTTTTGGCAATCACACACCCCCAACAAACCACATAGACATTCATTTACCCATACAAATACTCAGTTAAGAAACCAATAACAAATATAGTCTTTAACATAGCAATTAAAACAAAGCAATAAAGACTTTCACACAGTTTAGTAACTACACATTATATATAGTGAGACTCTACAAATTAGTCAAGGAAACAATCAATGCCACTGTTACTAAATCCACCATCCACACATTTATATTTATATATCCACTCATTCTCCAATGCAATGTAGTGTATTTATAATACATATTTAAATATCAAAGCAAACCACATTCACTGGATGATGTCATCAGTGATGTCATCAGTGAAGACATTTGAGATGTCATCAGTGATGTCATCACTTATGTCACTGACCATGTCATGAATGATGTAATAAGTGACATCATCAGCAGTGGATTGCGGGCGCGTGAGTTATAGTGAGTACAACTAACTATAACGGGGTAATTTCAATGGTTTTGTATGAGTAAAATGTCCAGCTAACTATAACTGGTGTGAAACCTATGGTTTTTTCAGTGAATTTCAAATGTTTTTTAAATGCTAATTCCTAACTATAACGAGTGTGAAACCTATGGGGCCTTATTTACGAGCCCCTTGCGCCTCCGGATCGTCACTTTTTGTGACGTTCCGGTGGCGCAGAAGACTGAGTGATATTTATCAGGCAGGACTAAGCCACTTTTTGTGGCGTAATCCTGCCTGATAAATATCAGTCCCTTTAACGCAGTGTCCTGCGTTAAAGGGGCATGCAATGGGTGTTGCTCGGGGTGTTCCCAGCAGCATGCATGGACTTGAGTAATTTATAGCATCCTCAAAGTCAGTCTTTCAAAAATTCCAAAGTATAGGACATGATAATCCAAATCCAAATGTTTCTCAAGAAAAGTAATAAACCGTGCCCGTGGGTCATATCTGCCCAAACCTCGATATTCCGAACGATTGAAAATGACTATTCTTGAGAAACATTTGGATTTGGATTATCATGTCCTATTCTTTGGAATTTCTGAAAGACTGACTTTGAATTACTCAAGTCTGCCCGAATTGTGTGGGTAAAATTGATACCTAGTGACTTTGAATAAAAATGTACTTATGACTTGTCTAACATTTGGAAGAAATATCTAGTTGTATGACAACAGGGTACCGACATAACTTGAAGGAAATAAGAACGCCCTGAAGAAGTTCTGTTGTGCAGAACGAAATGCGTCGGCTGACTGTGGTACATAAACTTAAGGAAAATAAAAGCATTTGAATATATACCAAGATTCAGCGCTTCAATAAGGATTCTAAGTGATATGATTTGATTGGACTTGTTGTGCAAGTGGTGCTGTGCCAAACTTTGGAATATTCTCCACTACTCACTCTCTACCACTCCACTACTCTCTAATACTCACTCTCTACTACTCATTCTCTACTACTCTCTCTCTACTACTCACTCCCTACTACTCACTATCTACTTCTCTCTACTACTCACTCTCTACTACTCACTCTCTACTACTCTCTCTCTACTACTCACTCTTTACTACTCACTCTCTATTACTCTCTACTACTCACTCTCCACTTCTCACTCTCTACTACTCTCTACTACTCACTCTCTACTACTCACTCGCTACTACTCTCTCTCTACTACTCTCTACTACTCACTCTCTACTACTCACTCTACTACTCACTCTACTAACTCTCTAGTACTCACTCTCTACTACTCGCTACTACACACTCTCTACTACTCTCTCTAATACTCTCTACTACTCACTCTACTACTCATTCTCTACTACTCTCTACTATTCTCTCTCTCTGCTACTCACTCTCTACTACTCCCTCTCTACTACTCACTCTCTACTACTCACTCTCTACTACTCACTTGCTACTACTCTCTACTACTCACACTTTACTACTCTCTACTACTAACTCTCTACTGCTCTCTACTACTCACTCTACTACTTACTCTCTACTACTCTCTACTACTCACTCTCTACTACTCACTCTCTCCTACTCTCTACTACTCACTCTACTATTCACTCTACTACTCTCTACTACTCACTCTCTGCTACTCTCTCTACTGCTCTCTACTACTCTCTACTACTCACTCTCTACTCTCTATTACTCACTCTCTACTCTCTACCTCTCTCTACTTCTTTCTACTTTGCTCTCTACTAGTCTCTACCTCTCTACCTCTACCTCTCTACCTCTACCTCTCTACCTCTACACCTCTACCTCTACACCTCTACCTCTCTACCTATCTCTACATGCACACATATACACATATATATATGCATATATATGCATATGCATTTATATATATGTATGTGTATATATATATAAACATACATATATAATCTGCATATCTATATAAATACAAATATAAATGCATGCATACATATACATATATGCATACATATGCATGTTATTTACATGAAAGTTTGAAAAACACTAATAAAAGCAAAGCTAAATAGCCACCTCATTACAAACAGAATGGCTTTAACTTAAACGAGGGCGAGATCTATTGCATTTTCAATGCTTGTTTACTTTGGTTCCATCAAGAAGGCATTCAGATGTGTCACACATTTGCCATAAATTCTGAATGTTAGCACTCTAGTTGCTCATTAGATCACTGTAGTAAAGCTACGGCTCACCAGGGAAGTCTGCTGCTGGTATTCAAAGTGCATGTTTCAGTCTGCATGTCAGAATTCTTTTTATGAAATAGAAGAGGATTTGAGAAGTCAAGATGTGCCTTCGTTTTTCTTTCTTCACAACTAATCATAATTTCTATGGCAAAATAAATCCCCTCATTTTGTTCCTATGCAAATTAAATGTTTTAAGTGTTACCACTTTAATCCAATCAAGATGACTTCAGGTGTGCCATACTTTTGTCATAAGTAAGACTGTTAGCGCTCAAGTTGTTCTTTAGAACACTCTGGGACATTCTGTCATTGGGCTATACTTGGGCTACATCTGGGTTCTTTTGTCTCTGGTGGCCATCTTGGGAGACTTATTTGTTATGAAGTTTCCTAATTTACTCATTTACTACAGTCTCCTCAGTAGGAAATACTTTCAGTTTTCTACTTTGATTCCATCAAGAAGGCATTCAGATGTGACACACATTTGCCATAAATTCAGAATGTTAGCATGCTAGTTGCTTATTAGATCACTGTAGTAAAGCTACTGCTCCTCACCAGGGAAGTCTGCTGCTGGTATTGAAAGTGCATGTTTCAGTCTGCATGTCCGAATTTTTTAATGAAATAGAAGAGGATTTGAGAAGTCACTCAAAATGTGCCTCTTTCTGAAGCACTAATCATAATTTCAATGGCAAAATGAACCCCCTCATTGTGTTCCTTTTTAAATTAAATGTTTTCAGACTTACCACTTCATTCCAATCAAGATGGCTTCTGGTGTGCCATACTTTTGTCATAAGTAAGACTGTTAGCGCTCTAGTTGTTCTTTAGAACACTCTGGGACATTCTGTCATTGGGCTATACTTGGGCTAAATCTGGGTGATAGTTGGGCTACATTTGGCCTCTTTTGTCTCTGGTGGGCATCTTGGGAGACTGCATGTCAGAATTTTTTAATGAAATAGAAGAGGATTTGAGAAGTCACTCAAACTGTGCCCTAATTTTACTTTCTGCAGCACTAATCATACTTTCTATGGCAAAATATACCTCCTCATTTTGTTCATTTTTTAATTAAGTGTTTAAAGAGTTACCACTTTATTCCAATCAAGATGGCTTCAGGTGTGCCATACCTTTGTAATAAGTAGGACTGTTAGCGCTCTAGTTGTTCTTTAGAACACTCTGCAAAGCTGCAGTAGAACACAAAGGAATCAACTGACAGTCTCTGTCCTTGTTGGATGTACATGTTTTACTGAGAATGTCAGACTTCATTCTCACATGACTGAGAAAGATAATGTGAATTTACAGAAAATATGCTTTCAGTTTAGCTTATAGATCCCCTTCCAAATCACTGTTGCAAAAGCATGAGATATTAATTTTCTTTCAAACATGATTCATGATATCCCAGCAGAAGGCTTTTTCACATGGTAAAATCACCTTAGAACACACCACAATTCCTAAAATGAGTATGGTACCATCAACAAATGATTTATAATGTAACTAAAATCCTAAAACCTTCTATTAACTGCAATGCTTTTTAATGAGGTGCTATCATGTATATTGGTCCCAAGATGGCTGCCAACACTTCTTGGATGAAGTGCTGACAGCCAATCAGATCTCACGATGAGATGTGTGGTTAGGCTCTGCCCAGATATATATATTTTTTTTCTTTTGATTTTCTCAGGAACTACTGGAGGGATTTACACCGCTTAACCAAAAGGGTGATCTGGGTACCAGACCCTACCATTTTCCCAAATTTGGTGTAATTCTGTTCAGCGGTTTGGGCTGTAGCCGTGTCTAATCGTCCCATGGAAATTAACATGGGGAAAACACGTTTTGGGACCCCCCTTTTTTCTCGGCCCCCGCTTGACGAATCTTCCCAAGACATTCAGGGAAGGAGCGGAGCGGGTCATCTCCTTTCAGAAATTCGCAAAGATTCAACAACCGGCGCCAAAGTTATTCCTAATAGAATGTTGCGGAGTTCCTATGGAAACTAGGTCCTAACTATAACTACCTACTGGCAACCGCCAGTAGGTAATATATATATATTTATATATATATTCTTTCTTAACAATGGCTCTTGCAACGAAGGATCACACCGAAGCAGTATGGTAAAAGCCTTTATTGTCATAAGGCAAAGGCGACAATCCATCCGTCATTATTCATGCTTGCCTAAGCGTTTCGGTCCCTTTCTCCATCGGCTCCTTCCTCTCTTCCAGGGTGGTGCTTCCTTCCACGACGAAGCAGTCGTGCATATTTTTTCTTAACAATGGCTCTCGCAACGAAGGATCACACCGAAGCAGTAAGGTAAAAGTCGTGAAAGGAAGCACCACCCTAGAAGAGAGGAAGGAGCCGATGGAGAAAGGGACCGTGGAGCAGGGCACTTGCAAAGGTCACAACGCCTCCGGGGCACACTAAAGTGCTTTTAATCACAGCCGGTTTCAAAAGCGACTGCGAACATGCAGAAATGAACTGGCAATCACGGAACCCACTATGGGTATTTAAATTGGACTACAGATCCCAGCACTCTCCACAAGAAGGGACGCATTACAAAATGAATGCACCAGAGGCTGTGGATGTCTTAAAACCTCACGATCCAGTGACTGTCAGCAGCCCAAGATGAAGGTGCGGATGGCACCGAAACGCATAGGCAAGCATGAATAACGACGGATGGATTTTCGCCTTTGCCTTATCACAATAAAGGCTTTTACCTTACTGCTTCGGTGTGATCCTTTGTTGCGAGAGCCATTGTTTTTATTTTATTTTATTTTTTTAGCATTTATTTCAACAGTCAGCTGTACAGTGAGCAAAATAGATATCAAAATATCAAAATAAAAACAGGTATATCATTAACGACAAAAAAAAAGTAAAGAAGAATATCAAAAGATAAATAATGCTTCTACAGTACAAACAATTAATGTAGAGTACTTAAACATGTTAAATCCAATTGGTTATAGGCTCCCTTATTTTTAGACCGAATGACCTTCTTTTTTATCCCTTTAAGTTTATACATAGCAATTTCTAATCGATATATAGAGAGCAATTTGGATCGCCAATGATGAAAGATTGGAGGTTCGACAGCAATCCATCTAGAAGTAATACACTAACGAAAAATTGACATACAAATAAACAAAAAGGCTTCTTCCGCTGTGGATCTAATGCCGATATTATTAGTTTGAGTGCCTAGGATTACTAATTCAGGGGTTAACATTGCATCAAGTCCTAGGCAATTATTAATAAAAGATTCTATATCAACAATAAATCGAGAAAGTTTCGTACAATTAAAAAACATATGAATAGAATCAGCCCCGGTTTCATCACATCGGTTACAGCTATCACCAGTACCCGTTTTCCATCTCGCTATTTTTATAGGGGAATAATACAAATCAAAAATTGACATGTAATGTTGGCTTTGAAGTGAGCCATTAAATAGAATCTTAATTGATAATTCAATAGATCTTTCTATGTCGACGCTCTCAAGTTCAAATTTCCTTTTCCATTTGCTCTCTACTGAAAGAAGATCATCTTCAATTTGGTTGATAGCTGTAGCATAGACTAAACCTATTTTTTTTAACTTTCCTACTTATTTCTAAAATAGAGTTTTTATTCATACAACTATGATCTAGAAGGCCTTTAGATTCTAAAAAACTCCGGAATTGAAGGTATTTAAAAAAATCATTTTCAGATAAACCATATTTAGCTTGGAGATCTGAAAAAGAAATAAGTTTAGAATCTTGATATAAATCTCCTAATACATGAATTCCAGTTTGAGACCATCTTGTGATAATTTGATTATGAAAAATTGCTGGCAAACTATGGTTATTTAGAATGGGAGAATAATAATGAAGTTCTTTTAAACATACCACTTTCCTCCTTATTTGCCGCCAAACAATAAATGCAGCTAATACAATTTTAAATTTGTTTTTTTTTGTAATAGCTGGGTTCTATGATTTTTACCAAACTTTGTGATACTTTATCACCTAACAGTAGTTCATAAACTGACGGGTATACTGATTCCTCAGTAATAACATCCCTAAAAAGTAATATGCCCATATGTCTTAAAAAAATACGCCAATAATACAGCCGGAAGTTAGGGACTCTCCAGCCGCCTTTTATTCTTGGCAAATGCACCATTTTAAAGCACGCCCTGAGCGATGGTAGCCCCAGAAGAACCTATTTTATTTATTTATTTATTTATACAAAATTTATAACACGCTCAGTTACCCATGAGCATCCCGGCGCGAGACAGACCAAGAAGAAAAGCAAGGCTTCACACATTACACTGGAAATAAGTGAGTCTTCAGAAGTTTCCTAAAGAATAAGATCCTTGGCTCTGAGCAGATCTTAAGGGGCAGGGAATTCCATAGCGTCGCCACTTGCACTGAAAAACGCCTGCCCCCAGAGCGAGCCTTCCTTACTCTGGTTGACTGCAGACGATGTCCTTGATCCGAGCGCAGAGGACGTGTGGGCTTATAAGGACGAACCATAGTGGAGAGAATGGGGGGGCCCTTACCATGCAGAATTCTGTGAGCAATGCATAACGCCTTAAATTTCACCCGCTCCTTAACAGGGAGCCAGTGCAGCGTTTTCAAAGCTGGGGCAGCTGAGTGCCTTCTGGGAACATCCAACAACAGTCTGGCGGCTGCGTTTTGAACTTGTTGAAGAGTTTTAAAAGTCGCTTCGGGAGCACCAAGAAACAACGCGTTCCCGTAGTCAAGCCTCGATAAGATTAAGCCACGAATCAATAGCTTCCTTGCTGAATCAGGGAGCAATGGCAACACCTTGCGGGCTGACCGCAGCAGACCAAAACAAGTCCCAGCGGTCTTCCTGGCATGGGTTCTAAAGGACAGATCTTCCTCCAACCAGACTCCCAAGGTCTTGATCTCCTTCTTGGGAGATGGTGGATCACCCAGGGACCGGGGCCAACAGCTAGCCATACTGGAAGGACTGGATTTGCCCAGGAGCATCAGCTCTGTTTTTTCCCCATTGAGCTTTAAAGCAGAGTGGGACATCCAACGATGGATCTTTGCAAGGCAGTCGTGAAGAACTTCAGGTTGTTCCGCCAGCTGGGTGAGACCTACCACCAGCTGAGTATCATCAGCATAGCTGATAATCTTCACTCCCAAAGAGGCAACCACTCTTTCAAGCGGAGTCATGTATATATTAAATAAGGTAGGGCTCAAAGATGAGCCCTGCGGGACTCCACATTGAAGAGGGAACGGGGTCGACTGCTCTGCCGCTTCCCAGATTTGGTAGACCCGATTAGCGAGAAAGGATTCCAGCCATTTAAGGGCCGTCCCCGACACACCCACCTCTGACAGGCGGTGGAGGAGTACCTGATGACTTACGGTATCAAAGGCAGCACTCAAGTCCAGGAAGATCACTGCCACTGACCCTCCTGTATCAAGAATGCTCCTAGCTTGCTCCACTACTGCCAGCAGGGCTGTGTCCGTCCCCTGACCGGGACGGAAGCCAGTCTGGGAGTCTCCCAACAGATGGTGTGACTCTAGATGACAAGAGAGCTGACGGTTAACCAACTTCTCTGCAACTTTTGAAAAGCCGGGTAGCAGTGAAATAGGCCTGAAATTGGCAGATTCGAGGAATCCAATCCTGGCTTTTTCAAAAGTGCTTTCACCACTGCCTTTTTCCATCTCTGGGGAACTATGCCCTGAGAGAGTGAGAGATTGATCAGGTCAGTGAGCGGAGTGGCCAGAGTGTCTGCAACTAATTTAAGGTATTTCATAGGGGCAGGATCACTAGGAGATCCACTCTTCATCTCTTTCAGAGTTTTTGCAACCTCCTCCTCAGAAAAAGGGCCGAAGATTACAGGACTGGCATCTGATTCCGGACTCAAGGGGGTCGCAGGCAGTGAGGACAGGATCTTCTCTATTTTAGAATGAAAGAAATAGGCCAGTTCTTCACATTTTTCTTTAGGATTGTCATATACAACCGGCGGGACCGGGGCCTTTAGCAGTTCCTTAAAAATTTTAAAGGATTCACCTGGTGAATTGTTAGCACTCTCGATCCTATCGTTAAAGAAGTTCCTTTTGGTATCCTTCAGCGTGTTTTTATACTTCCTCATTTCTCTCTTGTAGTCTTCTAGACTATCTTCCGACCGCTCTCTCCTCCATGCACGTTCCAATCTTTTGCATGAGGTTCTAAGGACCCTAAGTTTCGGGGGTATACCAGGGAGCGGAGCCAATTCTTCTTTCCCTGACAGGCCTTCTTTTTTGGAATCAACGAGTCCAAAGCAGCAGTCAGCCAGATTCCCATATGTTGGTCAGCAATAGTGGGATCAGCGGCCAGGGGAGGATAAGTTCTTGCTAACTCTGCCGCCCAACTGTCCACTGGCAGCTTCGACCAAAGTCGCTCTACTGTGAACTGTCTGGGTGCAGGATCTCTTCGCTTCCCTAACAGCCATCTAAGCGGGACTAGATAGTGATCCATCCAGGGGAGAGCCAACGGCTGAAACGCCAGCAGATTCTTTGAATTCGTGAAAGCGACATCAAGCTGATGACCCCTATTATGGGTGACACCAACGTTGGCAAGATATAAATCGAGTGCACCCAGCGTAGCTAGAAGATCTCTCGCTACTGTATCATCGGGGTCATCAAAATGTAGGTTGAGATCCCCGAGAATTACAAAGTTGGAGGATGCGGCCGCCAGTGGAATCACTGCTTCGATGAAGGAGTCTACAAAATTGCCCAGCGTTGCCGGAGGCCGGTACATAAGAAGGCCAGAGATGGAAACAGTAGAAGATATGCCTAGGGAGAACTGACAGCCTTCAGCGTTGTTAATGCCGCAGTCTACCGCTTTGCATACATATGTGTCTCTGTATACAATGGCCACTCCTCCCCCCCTCCCATCCGGCCTATCCCGATGAAATATAAGGTATCCTGAAGGGAGGGCTTGAACGATGTCAGGACCAGAACAGGACGTCAGCCAAGTTTCCGTAAGGAACAGGGCGTCCAAGCAGTGGTCCAAAAGGAGGGAGTTAATTTCCGTGGCATGGCGGGGTAGTGACCTACAATTAAGCAGAGCCATAGAGAGCACAGTACGACCCCTATCGGTACTAGTGGAACAACACACATTGCAATGTGCAAACAGGGTACCTTCCACCCAGCAATAGCTGCAGCTGGGATGTTTGGGCGCACGTATCAACAGCAGATACCATTCTATCAATTTTGTTAAAATAAAATGACGGAATTAGCAAAGGGATTGTACGAAATAAATATAGAAACTTCGGAAAAATTAACATTTTAATAATATTAACACGGCCGAACAAGGAAAAGTGTAAATTATTTAGCCTTTCTAACACCTTATTGGAAGATGTGAGGACAGGCTCGATGTTAAGGACGTATAATGTCATCAATCTTGGGGGAGATAATTATCCCCAGATATTGAGCTTCTGAGGCAAAAGTTATTTCACGTGGTCGCCCCCACTCCGAGTGAATCAGTTGAGTTTTAGTTATATTTAATTTATAACCAGAGAGTACGCCAAATTCTTCAGCTAAACTAATTATTTTTGGGAGAGCCCGTCTGATATCTATGGTGGTAATAGCGACATCATCTGCATAAGCAAATACTTTAAAACGATTCTCACCAATTATTACAGGAATGATGTCTATTGAAGTGCTTAGTTTACGAAGATAGGGTTAAGTATAAGGCAAACAACAAGGGTGAGCAAGGACAGCCTTGCCTTGTCCCTCTTTTAATGGAAAAACCTGCAGAATTAGTATCTGTTACCCTAATAACTGCTTTGGGATTGAAATAGAGAGCTTTTACTGCAGTGATATATGAATGTGGAAGTCCCATCCATATTAAAACAGACCACAGAAACCCCCAGGTGACCCTGTCGAACGCTTTTTCAGCGTCCAACAGGGCCACCGCAACGGGAGACTATGAGGCCTGCGCCCAGTCCAGCAGGGCTATTATTTTTTTTACATGATCGGTGGTGTCTCTTTTAAAAATAAATCCATGTTGTCTGATATAGACCAAAGAAGGCATTAATGTGTTTAGTCTATTAGCCAAAATCTTAGAAAAGATTTTGCTGTCGGCCGTTATAAGTGAGATAGGTCTATATGAACCTAGCACTTCACTATTTTTACTTTTTTTTTTTTATAATTATTGTAGCAGACGACCATGATGCTGGTGGATAACCCGCGAAAGCAGACTGAAAAATCTTAGTCAATTCTGGTTTTAAGACATTCATAAAGACCCGATAAAATTCTAATGGAATCTGATCTGGTCCCATTGCCTTACCGGCGGCTAGGCTAAGAATGGCTATTTCAATTTCTTCCCAGATAACTGGGGCACCAAGTATCTCTTTTTGCTCACTCGATAATTCAATTTTATGAATGTCTTCAAGGTATTGTTTAATATCTAAATCAGATGGTTGGTTGACTTGATGATATAATGTTTTATAAAATTCATTAAATGCTACCAGTATATCATCTTTCGAGGTTTTCACATTTCCATTTATATCAAAAATTTTAAAGATCTCATTGGACATGGCACGCTGACGAAGTCTCTGGGCCAGAACGTTCCCTGTTTGTTCGCTCAGTTCATAGCTTTCAGTACCATATTGAGAGAAACGTAAAGCTACCTGATCAGCAATATGGGAGTAAACTTGACTACGTTTAATAGATAGGTCAATTTGAGATTCTTCCACATTCTCGTTATTTTTTATACTTTCTGCTAGTCGTAACTCCGCTTCTAAAACCATATCACAATCTTTGTTAAATTTATCCCGATTGCATTTCTGTTGAAAATTTGAGTATTTTAAAGTTTCACCTCTTATAATAGATTTAAATGTATCCCAGACTATTGGAATTGATGCGGATTCATTATTTATCAGAAAGAACCCTTTAATAATATTTGTCATAAAAAGTATATAATCTTGTTGTAGTAGCAGGTTCCTCTGGAACGACTAGGTTGATTGCGAGCGCGGCCCAATAGATGGCAAGTTAAGATTAAGAAGAACAGGGTTATGATCTGACAATAATTTTGGAAAAACTTGTATTTTATATTTATCAGAAAAGAACTGGGAAAGAAAAAAATAATCAAGACGAACAAATTTCCTATGTGGGGCAGAAAAAAAGCTGTACCCAGGAACTGTGGAGTGTAAGGAGTCCCAAGCATCAAAAAGACCATTGTCTATTACCAAGGACCTTAAAGCCTTAAACGACCGTAATTTGGAGCCTACATAGCTTTCATTTTTCCTAATATTAAAACTAGCTTCCAAATAAATGTTTAAGTCTCCACTAAAAATAATAGGAGTATTACATAATGCGAGCTCCTGGTTTAGAGAATTAAACAGCTCTGAGTCGTCCAGATTAGGGCCATAAACAGAATAAATCATAATCTTATTCTGAAACACTGAAATTTCAGCCGAGGCCCACCTGCCCCACCTGTCCGCTGATGTCTTAAGAACAGTACCAAAATTACGCCTACTCCTCGTTTAATTCCTGTCTGTTTGGAACAAATCACTAAATCTAGTCCCAGATTCTTTAATAAATCTCTTTTCCCCCAAGAAACATGAGTTTCTTGAAGGGAAAGAATATCAATTTGTAACAAATGTATCATTTTGGCTAGGATTCCTCTTTTTCTACAATCATTAAGACCATTAACATTGAAGGTACACATTTTAATTTCCCTACCCATCAGAAAAGGTAACAATTAAACATCGAAAAATCTTCACCATCAAAAACCAGAGATTTAATATTCTTGCCATGTGAGAATTCATTCACTAGAGATCTCCTTATTGTACTGTTATCAAAGTTTTTACAAAAACAAACTAAACTATCTGAGAAAATAAATCCATACAGAATAAGTACCGTAGTATACGAGTTTTGCTCAGTTCCAACTGCTGTTGAATTACACCCCCACCACCTCTCCCCCACTCCACCCATGCCCACCCCACCACCCTGCCCACACCCCCATCCCACCTTATGAGGCACAGGGACAGCCAGTCCCTGGGATCACCGAGTGCTTTCCCCCCCAACTCCCAACTGACTTGAAGAAAGAGAAAGTCAAGAAAAAAAAATGAAAAAAAAACCAAACAGATTGACAGCCTGGCCCGACCTAACCCAGCCAGAACCAACCTAAGAATTCTAAAACATCATAGTATCATCATAATTAATTGCATTAAGAATGAAACCGTACATGACTATACATGATAATGCTTATTTAAACACATTTTAACAAACGATCATAAAGAAGCTAAGTATTCTTTAGCAAGAATTTCAGATACAAAAAATCTCGTTTGTCCATTCACAATAACTTTGAGTTTAGCTGGGTTCTGAAGATAGACTGTGGCGCCTTTTTCCTGAAAACCAGAAATTAGCTGTCTGAGATGCCATCGTTTGGACACAGTTGCCTGACAAAAGTCAGGTCTAACAAAAAAGCTACACCCTTTTGCAGAACGTTTTCTGTCAGGTCTAGCTAAATCAGAGACGGCCTCTCTGGCCAAAAAGTTGTTAAATCTGACCAAAATAGCACGTGGATAATCTCCTTCCTTTGGTTTTGATTTTAAAGAAAAAGGGAAACGATGAGCACGTTCAATTACCACTTGCCAATCCCAAGAAGTGAGTTCAGGGAATGCTGAGGAAAAAAGGTCACAGACAAATTTACGAACATCGGATCCACCTAAATTCTCTGGAACCCCTAAGACTCGTAAATTGTTCCTCCGAGACTGGTTTTCGAGTTCAGTGAGCTTAAAACTAATATTGTCTCGTTGTGCTTTAACTAGCTTAAGTTTGTTCTTTTGAGAAGCGACTTCATTCTCTAAGGTGGATATTCTGTTCTCAGCCTCTGATACCCTAGCTGACATATCAGTACATATTTTTGTGACACGGCGAACAGCATTTTTAACTTTTTGGCAAGTAGCTTGGGCACGTGCGATCTCGGTTTTAGTATCAGACCGATGTGCTAACATAGTTTGATAAATCATTGACAGAGTCACCTCTGGATCAAGGCTAGAATCAATAGTTTCTGAAAATGCTTGTTGGTTTATGGGGCATGATTGTGTCGATTGCTAATCTTCCAGGTTGCTAGATTTGTCTCTTGAGGCCGGTAATTTCCTCAGCCGATGTTTCTTGACTGTAATAGTTGAACCGGGCGAGATCTCACTGACCCCGTCATCTTCTTCCTCCTCCATACTACTATCTTCTGCGGGGTAATCGGCCCAATTTTTATCCAGGCTCTCATCAGATGTGAGATCAGACATAGAAAAAGATTTCTCATTAGCCTCCTGTATAGTAACTTGATCTGAAGTTTCATCAGCTACATGGAATACACTAGGTTCTACCGATAATTTAGTTATATTCCCCCCAGATATAGTAAGGTTTTTGTTAGAAATCTCGGTTCCAACGGCTCCGTTAGGTTCAGTAGGGGCTACAGGTCCCAGAAAGCCGTTTAATGATGAGTCAAAGTCTAACCTGGGGTCTGTGTCAGAAACTAAATCTGGGGCTGTATCCAGTTCGATTGTAGCTTCAGTCTCAATTCCAAATTCATTACCCCCGGTCTCCTCAGAAATTTGAACATGTCCAGCTGATTTTTCTGTATTCTCTGAAGCAGACGATACTACCCCATTAGGTTGGATAGTTTGGGGAGAAAATTCTGCAGCAGATTGAGAAGTTGCTGACAAAGCCCTACGAGAAGTTACAGGTGAGCACTGCAGTGAAGCATTTTTGCCGCCTGTTTTTCGAAGAAGAGAACAGGCAAAGTTTGTGCTGTATTCTTACTAATATGCTCTCCTCCCCTTTTTATTATAGAAGCGGCAACAGACTCACCGGGTTTTTGGACACCCCGAGCTGAGCCAGCGGTAACAGTCTCTTCAGCTCCATTCGCGTCTGGTACCACGACAGGTTTCAGTTTGCCACTCCTGGTGTTAGGAAGCTTCGGCTGGGCATTAGCATTCTTTGGGGGCATTTTAATACAGTGCTGAAAAGTACCAGACGAAGACTGACCGGAGCGCCAGAAAGGAAATCGCCGGTATGGGTATGCGTACGGGGAAAACCGCCGGGAGTAGAGCAGGAAGAGCAGCTGCATCAGATACCAAACACCAAACTCCTGGGGTCGGACCAAAATCCTGGCGTTGACCACGAGGAAAGCTCCTGGACGGGAGCCCAAAGCCTGGGGCCAGAAGCCGGAAAAGCCGAAGGACCCGGAGAGTCCAGAGAGCCCTGAGGAGCCGGGAACCGCGAAAGAAGAAATGCCGTGGATTCTGCAATCGGCAATACGGCAAAAAAGTCAGAAGTAAATGGCTGATATTTGACGGCCCGTCTTCAGGAAAGGGTAGAACCAAGATGTATTTTCCTTGTTCTCACTGCCAATCCATTCCTCCTTCAAGTCGGGAGCAGGGGAGAGAGCAGCTCACACTGCTAGCGTAGCGGCCGCCATCTTGCCTCCAACACTTACAACATCAACTCTGCCAGGTAAAAGTCGTGAAAGGAAGCACCACCCTAGAAGAGAGGAAGGAGCCGATGGAGAAAGGGACCATGGAGCAGGGCACTTGCAAAGGTCACAACGCCTCCGGGGCACACTAAAGTGCTTTTATTCACAGCCGGTTTCAAAAGTGACTGCGAACATGCAGAAATGAACTGACAATCACGGAACCCACTATGGGTATTTAAATTGGACTGCAGATCCCAGCACTCACCACAAGAAGGGACGCATTACAAAATGAATGCACCAGAGGCTGTGGATGTCTTAAAACCACACGATCCCGTGACTGCCAGCAGCCCAAGATGACGGTGCGGACGGCACCGAAACGCGCAGGCAAGCATGAATAATGACGGATGGATTGTCGCCTTTGCCTTATGACAATAAGGGCTTTTACCTTACTGCTTCGGTGTGATCCTTCGTTGCGAGAGCCATTGTTAAGAAAAAATATGCACGACTGCTTCGTCGTGGAAGGAAGCACCACCCTAGAAAAGAGGAAGGAGCCGATGGAGAAAGGGACCATGGAGCAGGGCAGCGCCTTTGCGGAACGGCGGGGCAGTGTCTAACACTTGCAAAGGTCACAACGCCTCCAGGGCACACTAAAGTGCTTTTAATCACAGCCGGTTTCAAAAGCGACTGCGAACATGCAGAAATTAACTGGCAATCACGGAACCCACTATGGGTATTTAAATTGGACTACAGATCCCAGCACTCACCACAAGAAGGGACACATTACAAAATGAATGCACCAGAGGCTGTGGATGTCTTAAATAAAACCTCACGATCCCGTGACTGCCAGCAGCCCAAGATGAAGGTGCGGACGGCACCGAAACGCGTAGGCAAGCATGAATAATGACGGATGGATTGTCGCCTTTGCCTTATGACAATAAAGGCTTTTACCTTACTGCTTCGGTGTGATTCTTCGTTGCGAGAGCCATTGTTAAGAAAACATATGCACGACTGCTTCGGCGTGGAAGGAAGCACCACCCTAGAAAAGAGGAAGAGCCGATGGAGAAAGGGACCGTGGAGCAGGGCAACGCCTTTGCAGAATGGCGGGGCAGTGGCTAACACTTGCAAAGGTCACAACGCCTTCAGGGCACATTAAAGTGCTTTTAATCACAGCCGGTTTCAAAAGCGACTGCGAACATGCAGAAATGAACTGGCAATCACGGAACCCACTATGGGTATTTAAATTGGACTACAGATCCCAGCACTCACCACAAGAAGGGACACATTACAAAATGAATGCACCAGATGCTGTGGATGTCTTAAAACCTCACGATCCCGTGACTGCCAGCAGCCCAAGATGAAGGTGCGGACGGCACCGAAACGCGTAGGCAAGCATGAATAATGACGGATGGATTGTCGTCTTTGCCTTATGACAATAAAGGCTTTTACCTTACTGCTTCGGTGTGATCCTTCGTTGCGAGAGCCATTGTTAAGAAAAAAAAAATATATATATATATATATATATTCACAGAAAAAAACCATAGGTTATAGACCATATATAGTTAGGAATTAGCATTTACAAAACCTTGAAAATTCACTGAAAAAACCATAGGTTATAGACCATATATAGTTAGGAATTAGCATTTAAGAAACCTTTTTTTTACTCACACAAAACCATTGAAATTCCATATATAGTTAGTTGTACTAACTATATATCGCGCACCCGCAATCCACTGCTGATCATGTCACATATTACATCATTCATGACATGGTCAGTGACATCACTGATGACATCACTGATGTCATCTCAAATGACATCACTGATGACATCACTGATGACATCTCAAATGACATCACTGATGACATCACTGATGACAACATCCAGTGACTGTATGTTTCTCTAAAGTTAAAATATGTCTTACATATTGAAGAATGAGTGGATTTATAAGTGTCTGGATGAAGGATTTATTAGGTGCATGACTGACTGTATGAGTGACTGATTAAATGTGTCTCACTGAGTGCATGGGTTAGTGACTAAACTGTCTTAATTTGTGCATCATTATGTCTGTTGTTCTGTGAACTGCTGCATGTGTTGATCAGTAGCTATATGAGTAACTATATGGGTTATTGGTTGATTGCCTAAGTATTTGTATGGGAGACTGAGTGTGTGTGTGGGTGGCTGGGAGGTGTATAACTCTGTGCATAGATGTGTGAGCAGTTGATTCACTAGATGTATGGGTTCAAAAGTGCATGTGGAAACAGCTGTATGGGCGGTTGACTGTGTGCATGAGTGTATTGGTGGGTGAATGGATATCTAAGTGCTACATGTCAAAGTAAGTACATATGTAAAACACAGTACATGTGAGAGTTGACATATATAAATAACTATGCATAAGAGCCAGTGAATGTGTGAGTGGCTGTATGGATCATTGTGAACTTGTATCAGGGATTGTATAAGAGAGTAAATATGTGTTAGTATATGTTTGAATAAGTAAGGTGTGTATAACTGTATAGTTGAGGAAATGGAGGTGTGATTGATTCTTTGCATGACTGACTAGGTGTGTGAGTAACTCCATGGATGAGTGACAGTCTGTGAGTGTCTGTTTACACTGAGTGTATCTAAGTTTTTATTAGAGTCTGAAGAGATTAATCGGATTATCACATGAATAATGTCATCAGTGATGTCATCAGTGATGTCATTTGAGATGTCATCAATGATGTCATCAGTGATGTCATCAGTGATATCATCAATGATGTCATTTGAGATGTCATCAGTGATGTCATCAGTGATGTCATTTGAGATGTCATCAGTGATGTCATCAGTGATGTCATTTGAGATGTCATCAGTGATGTCATCAGTGATGTCACTGACCATGTCATGAATGATGTAATATGTGACATGATCAGCAGTGGATTGCGGGTGCGCGATATATAGTTAGTACAACTAACTATATATGGAATTTCAATGGTTTTGTGTGAGTAAAAAAAAGGTTTCTTAAATGCTAATTCCTAACTATATATGGTCTATAACCTATGGTTTTTTCAGTGAATTTTCAAGGTTTTGTAAATGCTAATTCCTAACTATATATGGTTTATAACCTATGGTTTTTTCTGTGAATTTCAATGGTTTTTTAATAGCAAATATCAAAAGCTTTAAAATGTATTCTTCTTTAAATCAAAAAATATATTTTATATGTTCATTAATAAAAAAAAAATTATTATTATGTTTTGGTTCGCTCCCGGTCTGCGAACCTGGTAGCTTCCCGTTAGCTCAATTTGGTGCCGCGACTCGGTACGCGAACCGGTAAACGTTCCGTTTGCGCAACTGCCGCGTTAGAAATCAACATCGTGACGCGTCGCGGAAGCGCGACGTATCGCGTTGCCGCGTAATGCGTCTTATGACGCGCCGCGTTAGCGCACCCGGAAGTGCTCCGGAGCGCGAACCGAGGCGCGAAGCGCAGCTCCCCGGAAGCGATCCGGGGCGTGGCCCGCAGCGCGTAACGTAAGCGTAACAGGTCATGTGACTTGTTAATAAAACTTTTTATTGGTTCATTTCACTTTTGGTTTCCTAATGATGTAAGGCTAGGTCATGTGACCTAAAAATAACACTTTTCATTGGTTTAGAACTATTTTTTTTCCAAAATGATGAAAGCCCCCACCTTTTTTCTCACTCTGACTTTCAACTTTGTGAAAGGAAGACCTATTTTGCTTACTAGAAAATGGCTTCAGTAGTAGCTGCAGCTGGTGCACCCCCACCACCACCACCACCTCCTAGGAAGAGAGGACCACCTCCACAGTTCCTTCCCAACACAGAGGAGGAAGAGGACGAAGAAGAGGAAGAGGAAGTACAGCCAAGACAGTTTTTACGTGAGGAGCCCTGGATATCTCACCACAGAAATAGTTTTATTTGGCAGTTTTTTTCTTTTCCTCAAGGACAAAAAAAAGTGAATGCTCGCTATGTGACATGCCTCATATGCAAAGAAGATTTATCTAGAGGCACAAATAAAAAGTATAGTTTCGGCAACTATACTATGCACCGTCATATGCAGAGGTGGCATCCACTGAATTACAGCGTGGCAGAGATGCGTGACCTCCAAGACAACCCACCAACTCCTGTGGCCAGTACATCGGCACAGGTAACTCTGTCGGGGCCAGAGGCACGGGGAACAGTGCCAAACATTCAACAGAATTTTGTGCACATGAAGATAGTGTGTTTTTATTGTGGTAACCTACTCTCATGTGCAAATATGAGTATTAATTTGATAAACAGAGCATTTGAAAACCACAAGTGCTCAAAAAGCCCCAAAAAATAAAAAAAATGTTTGCTCCTGTTGAGCCCTTTCTAATGCCTGTTTTTCGTTGTTTCCCCCCAAAAAAACAAAAAAAACATAAAATTGTTCAAAAAATACAAAAAAAACAAAAAATGTTCAGAAAAATAAAAAAAATATATAAAACAACAAAAACATTAAAAAAAAGTTCTTTTCAGAACTACCTCCCCTTTATAAAAAAATTGCTAGAATGTTTAGCACTCTGGCAACCTCTATTTCTTTTGGTTCGCTTCCCGGTTCGCTCCCCGGTACGCGAACCGGGAGCGAACCCAAATTTTTTTTTAAAAAAAAGAAGAGTAAGTATAAGGGAAGTAAACAGAGAGTAATGTTAAAAGAAAGACAGCTATAGGGACTAAACCAGAGATACTGTTTAATAGATCTATTTACCGAAGAAAAGATGGAAGAGGGTATAATTGTGAAAAACAAAATAGATAAGGAAGTGAAAGAAAAAAAGGAGAGTAGAAGAATAACAAAGAAGAGTTTCTTAGAGAATGTGAGTGAATGTTCAAAATAAGATTAAAACATGTGGAATAACACAGAGAAAAAACAGAAAGTAGAAAAGAAGAAGTAACAGAAAAGGAATAATTGAAACAGCAAAGAAATGTAAATAACATAGGGGCATATTATCAACATAGGCGATAAAAATTTTGCAGCTTTTATCGGCAGAAATGTGTCGCTAAAGCCGCTTTTGCGGCAGAAAACTGCCGCTAAAGCCGCTTTTGCAGCAGTTTTCTGCCGATAAAAGCAGCAATAATTTTATTGGCTGTGTTTATAATATGCCCGTTAGTGTGCTTCAACTACACAGAGAAAGCATAATGAACAAGTAGTGAAAGAGTGATCAGTCAGAGACACTAAGAGTAATAGAGACGGAGTGAGTGAACAAGAGTGAGGAACTATGAGAAGAGAGGGACTGAGAAAAAGGGTGGAAGGAGTAGAGTAAGTAAGTAATAGAGAAAGGAATGAGGGAAGTAGCAAAGGCAGGAAAGTGAGGGTTAAAGAAATGAAGCAGTGGAACTAATAGTAGTTAAATGTGATAGAAATGTAACAAAAAGAGTACAAAACATTTACCTTATAATTGTCGTTAACTTAGTCACTTGTTATTTTTATACTTTCAATCTGTGAAAGAGAGAACAAACATTTGAAAAATATTAAAACATGTATTTAAAAATTAGAAAAGACAAGGGAAAAGATTGAAGGACAAACAGTTTTTCAACAACTTTGACACTTACAGAAGCCTCTGCTTCTCCAGGCCCCCTACACAGTCCTAAAAATATACATTTTAAACTAACAGTATCTTGATGCAGATGAAGTGAGGCCTATCTTGGAACATGGTGCATTTTTTGCACTGCTGTTGTCTCACAAAAGTGACGCAATGGCAGCGCAAAAGAGGTGCACAATCATCATAAAACTGTTCCTAACATTTTAAATGATTGTTTCAGGATGGCAATAAGGTGTGTCCTATCCAGACGTTTGTTTCAGGTGAGGCCTACTCAGGCTTGCAAATGAAATTTAGGCTTGTTGAAGAGTACAGAGGAGATAATACATGTGCAGGCCTACCAATAAAGTGAGTCATGTCCACTGCACTCTTGAACAAAGTTCAGACCTCCTCTGTTTCCCTGGACAGGCCTAAACTTCATCTGCACAATGTGATTCGTAATGTTAGGAAACACAGGCAATGTATTTGAAAAACGTGCAATTTCTTTTGCTCATTTCACAATCACATCACTTGTGTTTCCTTTGGTTAGGTATCTCATTGTGCAGATGTAGTCCAGCATATGAAAGAGTACGCAGAAGTGCAGCACTGCATGCAACAACTTTGACACTTACTGAAGCCTCAGCTTCTGCATGCCCCCTACACAGTCCTAATTATATACATTTTAAACTGACGGTATCTTGCTGGAAATGAACTGAGGCCTATCTTGCAACATGGTGCATCTTTTACACTGCTGCTGCGTCACAAAAGTGACGGAACAGCGGCGCAAAAGAGGCACACAGCCTTCATAAAACTGCCCTTAACATTTTAAATGATTGTTTCTAGATGCTGATAAGGTGTAGCCTATCCACAGATTTCTTTCAGGTGAGTCCTACTCAGTTTTACAGATGAAATTTAGGCTTCTTGAAAAGTACAGAGGAGATAATACATGTGCAGGCCTACCAACGAAGTGACTCATGTGCACTGCACTCTTCAACAAATGTCAGACCTCCTCTATCTCCTGGAACAGGCCTAAACCTTATCTACACAATGTGATGTGTAATGTTAGGAAACACAGGTAATGTAATTGAAAAACGTGCAATTTTTTTTGCTCATTCCACAATCACATCACCTGTGTTTCCTACGCTTAGGTATCTCATTGTGGAAATGTAGTCTATCATATGAAAGACTACGTAGAATGTGAGCACTGTATGCAACAACTTTGACACTTACAGAAGCCTCAGCTTCTTCGTGTCTACTACACATTTCTAAATGTATATCATAAATACAAAAAGTACAGAATTAATTATACATGTTAAATGGTTTATTTTTGCTGTTCTCAGAATTTATCAAATTTCACTAAAAACAGTGACTTGAAGGTATTCATCATATAACAGCGGGAAAAAAAAACACAATCAAAATGATTGTGTTTAAAAAACCCATACAACATGATAAATCAGAAATCAGAACTCCCTAAAATTAACTTAATTTCCATGACGTCGAAAGATGTCCTATGAACAGCTTACACTCTGTTGTGCTGTTATTATTTTCAGCCCGCCACTTTCTGAAAGAAAACCTCCATCGTTTTGAAAAATATGTTACATACAATAAATGACTTCTCGCTCTCTATCACACGTTTCCACAAGTCCAAATCGTGTAAGAGCCATTTATAACTCTTGGAATTCTTCTAAGCAAATCCCGTCATTTTGTATTTCCGCAACTTTGAGAAAGAAAACGTTCAAGATCACTTTCACAATCCTGGACTAGTAATATCTTACCCTTCTTGCTCACTCATGTTCTACATTTCCTATGACACTGATACTGCTTACTATGAAGCAGACTTACACTACCTCTATGACTACTACAATTATTTAATTCTCTATATCACTTTTAATCACAAAGCAATTTAAAACAGTACATAAAATTATATCAACCCCTAGAATCATTATAGGCCAGTTACCTACCCTAAATTCTCTTTTCTGAAAACAGAAAGTAAAAATATTTTTAAGTAAAAAGGCAACATTGTATCGTAGTCAAATGGGAATCATTTCCGAAACAGCAGCTTTTTTTACATTTTCAATAAGCTGTGTAATAAGCGGATCTTGTCAAAGGACCATCATGTCATATAATAGCTGCAGTTAGAAATGTTCTTTCTAAAATCAACGACTGTGTAGCCACAACATTTGTAATTAAAGTTGAAGACTTACTTTCATCAGGTTTATATAGTTGAAATTTTAAAATGACATGATAACCAAAAGTTTGGTCAAATAATCTAGACAGCATTGCAGACTTACATTACCTCTACTCCATGTTTTTATTGGCTGTTTGAATTAGCTTATAAAAAGAAACCGTTTTTCTGAACTCATTCAAAGTGCAGTTATTTTTCCATGACGTCAAGTGTTATGGTAAGAACACCGTTTGCTTTGGGAAATACTCTGTTGTCCTTTAACTAATCCGTGCCCACCACTTTCTGTAAGAAAACCTTCTTTTTTTCCAGGAACTTTTTAAAACTCAAAAATAACTTTTGACTCTGTACTACACTGATCCTCAAGGCCAAATTGTGTAGGAGCCATTAGAACCTCTTGAAATTCCTCAGAGCAAATCCTGAGATTCCTTCCCTAAAATTTTGGTTTTAAAAACACCAGGTAAGAATTTTTAAGGTCAAAAGGCAATTTTTTTTTGAAAGTTAAAACAGAATCATTGCAGAATGACCAGCCATTTCTAGACTTTAAATAAGCTGTGTAATGTCCTGATGTTATTGAAGGACCGTCATGATATATAATTGCTGCAGTTACAAAAGTCCTTCCTGATATTGACAACTGTGAAGCCACAACATTTTTAATCAAAGTTGTCAATTTTGTTCCATCAGGCCTACTTCGTTGGAACATTAAAATAACATACTGGCCATATGTTCGTATAAATAATGTTGACAACATTTCAGACTTACATTGGCTACACTCCATGTTGTGATCAGCTGCTTTTACTAGCTTATTAAAGGACACTGATTTACTGTCTGGCAAAGTTAAATATATACATTTTTCTGAGTCTACACTAGTAGTACTTGATACCCTACAGTTCTCGCAGTCATGCTGCCATTGATAAGAAAGCCCAAACAGGTGATCTACATCTACACCTTCATCATGCAATACATCAAGCATATACATTAAAAACTCCTGACAATCTTGCTGAATATTTTGAGAGAATTGTGTTTGACCTGAACATCTGTCTAACAGATTTCAAATTTCAGACACACTTTCTATTTTTGTTCTATCAGTGCTACATTTCTCTAACACAGAATTCAACAAACTGCAAAATCTCTGATCCGAATTGACCACAATCTCTTGTTTTAAAGTTTCTAGAGAAAACAAAACATTAACTACTACATTAGCATAGCAGTTGACACCAGAACTGTTTTCAAATTGAAAACCAACAACATCTTCAACAAAATCCTTTTCCTTTCTGCTTATAATTTCTGGTTCATCGACTTTTCGTCTTTTTGCTACAACCTCCCTACTATTGGTCACATTTCTTCGTTTCCAGCCTACCACACGTTTCTCAAACAAAGGATATTGAGGCAAATGTGGCGCATACTCTCTTCTTAACCTATTGTATTCCTTAACACAGTCTAGATCCGCACAAATGTTTGTGACATCACACTCAATCAAGTACAATCCCGATAAAGTTCTGACTCGTGACAATGCCACATATGCCATACCCTCCTTGAACACAGAACTGCCAATATTCACCAATGCACTGTCTACACTTAAACCTTGCGATTTATGGATTGTCACCGCATATGCCAAGCAAACAGGAAACTGCTTACGGCGAACATATAAGTCTTTCACAAGCAAAAACCTAGCAGAGCAACGACCAATTAGCTGTACTTCCTCAATGCCATCAAATTTAATTTTTAAAAATTCAATTTCATCCCTATTTCTGTATTTCACAAAATCAACAACATTACCCATTGATCCATTTACCAGACCTCTTTCAACATGTAAATTCCTTCTTAAAATTACACGGCAATTTAAGCACACATTCAGAGTCTTTTCAAAACCCGCAGTTTTAGATATACTCTTCTCTAATGAATCCAATTTTGATTTCAAATTCTCAGACAAAATAATTGTTGATCCCATATGCTCTACTCTGTCAATAGCTTCCAGTTTCACAATCTCTTGGTTTTCTAAATACAACATTTTGTTGTTGAAGATGGCACATTCTGCAAGAGTTGGCATCAAACATATTCCAGATTTCTTCTCAGTAATTTTCTGAAAAATATTCTCAGGCACAACGTCTTGTTCTGGATACATATTTGACAGTAATCGTGCATGTAAAGCTTCTTTCCCATGCTCGGTCACTTTTCCAATTCTAACATCTTGTAGAATATTCTTGTAATCTTCATCCTTCGCCTGACGCATATTTTCATGCAGTTCAGCATAATTGAAGTTTAACCATATATTAACGTTGCCAATGCTCCCTAGGCACTTCCTGGTATCTTCATGCGTGAGCATTTTGAACACAGGTTGTCCTTTCACTGGTGTCAGCTGCAGAAGATCACCGAAAACAATGATGTGTTTGCCACCAAATAATACATCATGCTCTGTTTTGAGAACTTCTTGCATTCTCAAATGCACAAAGGCAAGCATGACATTGGAAACCATGCTTACTTCGTCAATGACTCTTGAAACTTCACAACAAGCATCTCCAGATAACTTGTGGTATTGTAATTTGTTATCATGCTCCACTGGCAGCATCAGTAGACGATGCAAAGTAATACCTTTAATGTTATGTGCTGCCAGTCCAGTTGGAGCGGTGACAAGACAAGACAGCGATGACTCAGTCCTTTTCTGCAAATAACATGAAATTGCTTTAATGAGGAAACTTTTTCCAGGTCCCGCTTCTCCACTCACGTACAGTCGGACAGGTTTCAACGACGTACATGAGCACTCTTTCTTCTCATGACTTAATCCATGATCAATTTGGTTGGTAACTGCGTCATATATTTTCCTCTGCTCAACGTTGAGTTTTCTTTCCAAGTCTTCTAAGTTAACCGCATCCTCCTGAGCATGTGCCATGGCTCTTTCCACTTCAATCATGGCAGCTTCATTTTTCGATAGCTGGTCCTCCTAGTGGATCCTGACTCAATGAAACAGAACTCTGACTGTCCTGAGAACTGTCTCTAGCAATCTCGGCTGCAATCGTTGCTTCCTGCTCGATTTCCGCATTCAACATTTCTAGATATTTGAGAAAAACAGGACATTCTATGGTCTCCTTGGCGGCATTGAAAGAGTCTTCGTAACAGAGGAAATCTCCAAGCAGTTCCTCTTCTGCACGCCAAGGCTTGAAAAGTTGCAAAAGTGCTAAATAGAAAAACTCTTTTTTTTTCAGGAGATTCGCCACTCAATTTTCGATGGTTTACCAAGTGGCATTTTCTTTGCTTGACGAGACATCCCTCACTTCCAATTACAGCATACACTCCTTTATCAATATCTTCTTTGATGTTCCTCTTGAATATGTAATTTTGTAGAACCTCATACAGACAAACATTCTCGAGGTGTCTGCTTCTATTTGGATAATATGTATCCAACATTTTTGTTCTTCAAAATATCAGTACTGTTTGGCTCCTTTTCCGCCAAATACTCAATTTCCCGCACAGGTTTCAGAACTCGATTACGCGTTGCAGCAAGACCAAGACTCGCCCAAACGATACTCCTGGATTTGGCATAGAGACTTGCTGAAGACAACCGGTCAAAACATTCGTAAGCTCCGATTTCTCGATGTGACAACATCTTCAGACTGAAACTTCTTACTGAGGCTCTTTTCATGGGAAATGTCCTCCCACATATCCTTCAATTCTGTCTTTTCTTTTTTGGTGATGTAAGATGTCACATACCGAGCCACAGCCATACAGTTATCAGCCACGAACTGTATATCCATGTTAGCATTCCACATGGACAAAATCACTGGGTTGTAGTCGTTGATATACTTGGACTCTTCGTTCCTTTTCAAATTGTACGTATTTTTGGGTGATTTCTTCATCACATTATGTCGCAGCGAAGACATCAAACTGTTCACTCTTCCTTTAGAAATCACCGGTCGTGGAAAGGCGAAACGACATTTGGTGTAGAACTTGTCCTTGTTTCTGAATTTACGACGACAGTACTTTCCACAACGATGGCTTTGGAAGCGTAGAACTTGTTCTCTTAGGCTTTTGTCCTCCTTTGCATTTGGAACTGCACATGTATAATACTGTTCTATGAAACTCATCACTAAGTCTTCTGGATCTGTTCCAAATTTAGGTGCATCCTTGATCCACAGCAGCATATGTATATGAGGAGCACCTCTTGCTTGGTACTCCTTTCTCCAGAAGAAATCCAACACCTCTCCAAGAGGTGGATTTTTCTTGTTCATGATGAAAGACATCATAGCTTCAAATCTATGATTGAAGTACCTGCATACATTCACTGGATCCAAAGAGCATCCAAAGAGCACAGTTCTCCGGGTGTCTTGAATTCGATATTTTCAATGTTTCCATTTGCCTCTCGTAGAAATTCAAGCAAGTCTTCCCAGCCATACTCGGCACAGCTGAGAGTGAGGAACCATGTGGGAGTTCCTAAGTTCCTCAGCATACATTTTAAATCACCATGATGACGGTACCAGTACTCATTAGTACCACGCTGACACGCCATGAGATTAATCAGGTGAGAATCCAAAATACTGTCTTGCACATTGACTTTATCCATAAAGTCACTTGCCGAGATGTTTTGCATCTGTATACCACTTTTCAAGATGTGGTTCACTGCATATGACAGTCCAGACAGATCGCTTTCAAACAGGAGATGAAACAAATAGGGAATGCATTGTCGAAACCTAGGATCTTCTGCATACAATCGTAAAGTCCGGTATTCAGAAGCAGGAATTTGATGAGGTCGCTCATCATATCTTCCTCCATGACCTGTTGGAAATAGCTGTGGGAAACACCGAGCTTCCAAACTTTCCTCCCAAACATTAATGGGACTCCCTTTGGCTTGTTTCATTTGAAACAACTCAATAGCATTCCCCATGACTTCCTTGGAATGCAAAGGATGAACACTATAATGTTCATATATTTCTTCACTTTTAGAGGGTTCTACTTTCTCAATTTGACCAACACACAAATCGCTATCCTTTTCTTCACTTACTTCCTCTTCTGCAACATACATTCTTATAGTACTTATTGCTTTTTTTCAAATACAATGTTGCCTTTTTGACTTTCCTAACATCCACTAAATCTTGCCATATTTTCTTACTCTTTGTCGGAACCCCATTAACTAAGATAACCAGAGATTCCTCTTCCACTTTTTCTACTCCAATTGTATTAATGTTTTTCTTCAAATCTAGAGGCAAATAAACAACTCTTCCCTTTAATCCTCTCTGTAAATCTGATGGAGGCAATTTCCCTGTCTTTAGCTCCATTCTTACAATAGCCTGAAAGGGATGGATACTTTGAATCAAAATAGATTCATAAGTATTTAAATCCTTCAATTCAGAAGGAATCTCAACCAATTCCAGATTATTATGAACCGCTCTAGCAGGCATCCGGTTTTGATTTAATTTGTTACAACAATAAATACACACACGTTGATCCAATCCCAAATCAAAACAATTTTCTACCATCAAGTATGTTGCGAAATCCTTCCATTCACTATTATTTTGCCTTTCACTTTTCGCATATAAATCCACTAACTTAGTCTGAATCTTATAATAAGTGCGTCGACAACACACACAAGTGAAATTAGGCCTCTCACTTGATTTCACCTGAAACGTGGCAATTTCCTTCTGAAAATTATCTGTACTGGAAACCTGTACACTATCTTCCACATTACCCTCTTCTTCTGGGTTAATTTCAACATTCTCCTCTTTACTTCCAAAGTAACAAAACTCAATTTCTTCACAAATATTCTTCACATCTATTTCAGAACCATGCAAAAGAGCAGTGCATAATTGTTTAAGCATAATTGCTGGACTCTTAGCATAATACAACATTCTAACTAATTTCCTCACTTTACTATGATGCACTGCTAGCATCCTGAAATGATGAAAAACACTCTGGCATACTCTCCTGGAAAGACAAGCCAGTGAATGACCATCCAAACCTGTCACTTCTCTCACTCTGCAAGGATCTAATTCTTGCAACATCATCATTTTCTGCTTCAAACTTTTCTTATTAAATGTCCGTACAAAATCACAAAGCAAATTGATGGAATCCTGTCGCACACTGCAAATACTACTACACTTCCAGGTGTACACAGGTCCCTTAGGACGTCTTCCTAAAACCTCATTACCTAACACCTCTTCTGCCTCTGTTGTCACAAGTTTTTCTTTTTCAACTGGACAACCATCTTTCACCTCATAAGCTCGACCACTGGTGTCAACTGCATGCACCAAATCATTATCCTGGAAATAACTCTCCTCATTAAAAAATGCCTCACAACTTGAACTATGCATCCATTTCCCTGAAAAAACTTCACAAAAATTACTACGATTAACTGTTCTCTTCCATCTACTATTTCTTTTCAAATCATAAATTGCCTTGTTTAGCTTCCTAATTCTATTGATTATCAAAATAAATAACTTTCACTTAATTTCAAATGCCTGATCAATACCTTTCTCAACTTTTTTTTTTCTCTTATAAAAAACCACTTTCTGTTGACCTTTCTTAATATTTTTTAACAAATTGCCAATTATCCTGTTGCGGAACATTCGTCTACGAATGTCCCTAAACTGTTGTTTCCTTCTACTATCATGCACAGAGTTATCTCCTGCTCTAGCAGTAACATTTTTGATTGGCCTTTCCTTTCCGTTTAAATTGCTTCTCTTTTTCTGCACTAAAACATTTTCTGTAGTACTACTTTTTTTTCTACAAATGTTTCTTATGAATGATTTCGTTGTCTTACCCGGAGCTTTCTTGGTGACTTGACGAGTTTTTATTGTAGAGGACTGCTGCAACAAGTTTTTAAGGTGCTGTCTTTGACGTTTTGTAGCCTTTCGGATTCTACCCTTAGACGGCATTCTCTAATTTCGAAATGATCTCCAGTTGAATCTGTGGTAAAATATAATAAAAAATGTTATTAACCACTATTACCAAACAGTAAATCAATAACAGTCGTCAAAAATTTAACACACTACTTTTCATTTTTACATAGAATAATTTTTAGTGCATTGGCAAATTTAGTAGTTACAAATAGTAGCAAAGAAATGGAATGCTTCTACATTTTACCTGCGCTGTTTTATATGTGAATCTGAACTAATTTTATGAGCATATTTGAGTATTTTATTAAAGACACTACACACAAGCTGTTTTTGAAGTTGTGTTTAATTTTAAATGAAATGGTTTACATGTTTACTTTTCATTTCCAGTAACTTTTCAAAATAAATGTTTATAGTTCCATAGGCTCAAGCAGGTCAGCTTCCCAGCCTATGTCATACAATTCTGACAAATTGGCATCCTCATCATGTTCTTCATCATCCTCAGGATTTAAAACATCCAAGGGATCTACTTCCACTGATGTTTCAATCACAATTTCAATGATAATATCGAGATCAACGGATTGCTCATTATCACTCATGGTTGATATTGTTGTTATCTTTAAAGAAAGAGAACAACAATGAGATGTTGCAGAGTAAGAGACAAATCTCAGAGACTATAATAGTAAAATTGTTTAACAAGAGTAATATTTTGCAGCTATTATTTAGCCATGTCCAGCGATGCTGAGGAGGTGAGGCCTATGTCCAAGTTTTCAGTGAACAGGACTCATCTCTTCTTAACCTTGGATAAGCCTCACCGACTCTATGTCCCCTGCTCATACTTAAATGTAAAGGGGCAGATTTATGTTAACTGGCGCATCCCCACGGATGCACCAGTTAATGTGCACCGCTGCTCTGCCACCCATGGTGTGCCGCATTTACAATGTGGAGCACCATTGAGTAAAAACAGCACAGATGCGTCACGCATCTGTGCCGCAAAAGCAGCACATTGCAGGAATCACGTCGTAAGCGCGACATGTCTACTGCAATGCACAGGAGCAAGCCACACATTGCATGGTGCATCACTCCTTATGCCTGTTTCAAACAGGCGTAAGGATTTGATTCAGCAATGCTATAAAGCTGACTCAGTGAAATCTTCTAAATTTCACTGTGTTAGTTTTACAGGGCTTTCATGCAAATGAATGCCCACCCTGCAACAAAACGCCTATATGAAACCTGACGCAGGTTTCATGTGGCACAGGACTTTACAGCATGACACATCTGCCTAGATACATCAAGTTGTAAATATGTCGCAATATAGCGCATCTTTTGCGCCGCCGCTACGTCACAAAAGTGACGCACAGCGGCGCAAAAGAGGCACACACCTATCATAAATCTGTCCTTAACATTTTAAATGATTGATTCAGGATGACGATAAGGTGTGCCCTATCCAGAGGTTTGTTTGAGGTGAGGCCTACTCAGGGTTGCAGATGAAATTTACGCTTGTTGAAGAGTACAGAGGAGATAATACATGTTCAGGCCTACCAATGAAGTGAGTCATGTCCACTTCACTCTTGAACAAAGGCCAGACCTCTTCTGTGTCCGTGGACAGGCCTAAAGTTTACCTCATCTGCACAATGTCATTCGTAAAGTTAGGAAACACAGGTGATGTAATTGAAAAATGTGGAATTTCTTTTTCTCATTTCACAATCACATCACCTGTCTTTCCTTTGCTTAGGTATCTCATAGTGCAGATGGAGTCTAGCATATCAAAGAGTACACAGAAGTTGAGCACTGTATACAACAATTTTGACATTTACAGAAGATTCAGCTTCTTATCTTGTTGGAGATGAAGGGAGGCCTGTCTTGCAACATGGTGCATCTTTTGCATCACTGCTGCATCAGTTTCATGTGGCACGGGACTTTACAGCATGACACATCTGCCTAGATGCATCAAGTTGTAAATATGTTGCCACATAGCAAATCTTTTGCACCGCCACTGCGTCACAAAAGTGACGCACAGTGGCGCAAAAGAGGCACACACCTATCATAAATCTGTCCCTAACATTTTAAATGATTGATTCACGATGACGATAAGGTGTGCCCTATCCAGAGGTTTGTTTGAGGTGAGGCCTACTCAGGGTTGCAGATGAAATTTACGCTTGTTGAAGAGTACAGAGGAGATAATACATGTGCCGGCCTACCAATGAAGTGAGTCATGTCCACTTCACTCTTGAACAAAGGCCAGACCTCTTCTGTGTCCGCGGACAGGTCTAAACCTCATCTGCACAATGTCATTCGTAAAGTTAGGAAACACAGGTGATGTAATTGAAAAATGTGGAATTTCTTTTCCTCATTTCACAATCACATCACCTGTCTTTCCTTTGCTTAGGTATCTCATAGTGCAGATGGAGTCTAGCATATCAAAGAGTACACAGAAGTTGAGCACTGTATACAACAATTTTGACATTTACAGAAGATTCAGATTCTTATCTTGTTGGAGATGAAGTGAGGCCTGTCTTGCAACATGGTGCATCTTTTGCATCACTGCTGCATCAGTTTCATGTGGCACGGGACTTTACAGCATGACACATCTGCCTAGATGCATCAAGTTGTAAATATGTTGCCACATAGCAAATCTTTTGCACCGCCGCTGCGTCACAAAAGTGACGCACAGTGGCGCAAAAGAGGCACACACCTATCATAAATCTGTCCCTAACATTTTAAATGATTGATTCAGGATGACGATAAGGTGTGCCCTATCCAGAGGTTTGTTTGAGGTGAGGCCTACTCAGGGTTGCAGACGAAATTTACGCTTGTTGAAGAGTACAGAGGAGATAATACATGTGCAGGCCTACCAATGAAGTGAGTCATGTCCACTTCACTCTTGAACAAAGGCCAGACCTCTTCTGTGTCCGTGGACAGGCCTAAACCTCATCTGCACAATGTCATTCGTAAAGTTAGGAAACACAGGTGATGTAATTGAAAAATGTGGAATTTCTTTTTCTCATTTCACAATCACATCACCTGTCTTTCCTTTGCTTAGGTATCTCATAGTGCAGATGGAGTCTAGCATATCAAAGAGTACACAGAAGTTGAGCACTGTATACAACAATTTTGACATTTACAGAAGATTCAGCTTCTTATCTTGTTGGAGATGAAGTGAGGCCTGTCTTACAACATGGTGCATCTTTTGCATCACTGCTGCATCAGTTTCATGTGGCACGGGACTTTACAGCATGACACATCTGCCTAGATGCATCAAGTTGTAAATATATTGCCACATAGCAAATCTTTTGCACCGCCGCTGCGTCACAAAAGTGACGCACAGTGGCGCAAAAGAGGCACACACCTATCATAAATCTGTCCCTAACATTTTAAATGATTGATTCAGGATGACGATAAGGTGTGCCCTATCCAGAGGTTTGTTTGAGGTGAGGCCTACTCAGGGTTGCAGACGAAATTTACGCTTGTTGAAGAGTACAGAGGAGATAATACATGTGCAGGCCTACCAATGAAGTGAGTCATGTCCACTTCACTCTTGAACAAAGGCCAGACCTCTTCTGTGTCCGTGGACAGGCCTAAACCTCATCTGCACAATGTCATTCGTAAAGTTAGGAAACACAGGTGATGTAATTGAAAAATGTGGAATTTCTTTTCCTCATTTCACAATCACATCACCTGTCTTTCCTTTGCTTAGGTATCTCATAGTGCAGATGGAGTCTAGCATATCAAAGAGTACACAGAAGTTGAGCACTGTATACAACAATTTTGACATTTACAGAAGATTCAGCTTCTTATCTTGTTGGAGATGAAGTGAGGCCTGTCTTGCAACATGGTGCATCTTTTGCATCACTGCTGCATCAGTTTCATGTGGCACGGGACTTTACAGCATGACACATCTGCCTAGATGCATCAAGTTGTAAATATGTTGCCACATAGCAAATCTTTTGCACCGCCGCTGCGTCACAAAAGTGACGCACAGTGGCGCAAAAGAGGCACACACCTATCATAAATCTGTCCCTAACATTTTAAATGATTGATTCAGGATGACGATAAGGTGTGCCCTATCCAGAGGTTTGTTTGAGGTGAGGCCTACTCAGGGTTGCAGACGAAATTTACGCTTGTTGAAGAGTACAGAGGAGATAATACATGTGCAGGCCTACCAATGAAGTGAGTCATGTCCACTTCACTCTTGAACAAAGGCCAGACCTCTTCTGTGTCCGTGGACAGGCCTAAACCTCATCTGCACAATGTCATTCGTAAAGTTAGGAAACACAGGTGATGTAATTGAAAAATGTGGAATTTCTTTTCCTCATTTCACAATCACATCACCTGTCTTTCCTTTGCTTAGGTATCTCATAGTGCAGATGGAGTCTAGCATATCAAAGAGTACACAGAAGTTGAGCACTGTATACAACAATTTTGACATTTACAGAAGATTCAGCTTCTTATCTTGTTGGAGATGAAGTGAGGCCTGTCTTGCAACATGGTGCATCTTTTGCATCACTGCTGCATCAGTTTCATGTGGCACGGGACTTTACAGCATGACATATCTGCCTAGATGCATCAAGTTGTAAATATGTTGCCAAATAGCAAATCTTTTGCACCGCCGCTGCGTCACAAAAGTGACGCACAGTGGCGCAAAAGAGGCACACACCTATCATAAATCTGTCCCTAACATTTTAAATGATTGATTCAGGATGACGATAAGGTGTGCCCTATCCAGAGGTTTGTTTGAGGTGAGGCCTACTCAGGGTTGCAGATGAAATTTACGCTTGTTGAAGAGTACAGAGGAGATAATACATGTTCAGGCCTACCAATGAAGTGAATCATGTCCACTTCACTCTTGAACAAAGGCCAGACCTCTTCTGTATCCGTGGACAGGCCTAACCCTCATCTGCACAATGTCATTCGTAAAGTTAGGAAACACAGGTGATGTAATTGAAAAATGTGGAATTTCTTTTCCTCATTTCAGAATCACATAACCTGTGTTTCCTCAGCTTAGTTATCTCATTGAGCAGATTTAGTCTAGCATATCCAAGAGTACGCAGAGGATGAGGACTGTATCCAACAGAGCAATGTACATTACTCACCTCCTTTGACACTTACAGAAGCCTCAGTTTAATATTTCTCAGTTCAATATTTATTTACAGAAGCACACAAAATATGACCTTCTCATAAATGTGAAAAGCGTTTAAAAAAAAAAAAAGATTTTCTGGTCATAATTTGAAAACACAACACAGGTCCTATGTAGAAGCACATCCTATCAGTACTTAAATTAGCCAAGCACACATGGGGGCGTATTTACAAGAACCTTACACCACAGGGAAAGGTCTTAAATTAAAATGGGAAAAATAACATCAGAGAGACTCAAAGGCCTTATAAATATGCCCCAAGCAACCTATGAAACTCTAGCACTACATATCAAGAAACCTAATTGATTTCAAAAATCGTTTTTAAACACATCATCTAAATCAATTATATACCTACATTCAAGGGGAAATGACTTAAAATGCTCTAAGACACATGAAAGCGTTTTTTTAAGTCCCTTGCACCATTTTTGGGTCATTTTTAACATGGCTATGTGACTCAAAGAATCAAAATCTAAATTTGCCAAGCACAGATATGGGGGGGAATTTACAAGGACCTTGCACCACAGGGAAAGGTCTAAAATTAAAATGGGAAAAATAACATCAGAGAGACTCAAAGGCCTTATAAATATGCCCCAAGCAACCTATGAAACTCTAGCACTACATATCAAGAAACCTAATTGATTTCAAAAATCTTTTTTAAACACATCATCTAAATCAATTATATACCTACATTCAAGGGGAAATGACTTAAAATGCCCTAAGACACATGAAAGCGTTTTTTTAAGGCCCTTGCACCATTTTTGGGTCACTTTTAACATGGCTATGTGACTCAAAGAATCAAAATCTAAATTTTCCAAGCACACATGGGGGCGTATTTACAAGGACCTTGCACCACAAGGAAATGTCTTAAAATAAAATTGGAAAAATTACATCAAATGAACTCAAAAGCCTTGTAAAAAATAACATCAGAGAGACTCAAAGGCCTTATAAATATGCCCCAAGCAACCTATGAAACTCTAGCATTACATATCAAGAAACCTAATTGATTTCCAAAATCGTTTTTAAACACATCATCTAAATCAATTATATACCTACATTCAAGGGGAAATGACTTAAAATGCCCTAAGACACATGAAAGCGTTTTTTTAAGGCCCTTGCACCATTTTTGGGTCACTTTTAACATGGCTATGTGACTCAAAGAATCAAAATCTAAATTTGCCAAGCACACATGGGGGCGTATTTACAAGGACCTTGCACCACAAGGAAATGTCTTAAAATAAAATGGGAAAAATTACATCAAATGAACTCAAAAGCCTTGTAAAAATAACATCAGAGAGACTCAAAGGCCTTATAAATATGCCCCAAGCAACCTATGAAACTCTAGCACTACATATCAAGAAACCTAATTGATTTCAAAAATCATTTTTAAACACATCATCTAAATCAATTATATACCTACATTCAAGGGGAAATGACTTAAAATGCCATAAGACACATGAAAGCGTTTTTTTAAGGCCCTTGCACCTTTTTTGGGTCACTTTTAACATGGCTATGTGACTCAAAGAATCAAAATCTAAATTTTCCAAGCACACATGGGGGCGTATTTACAAGGACCTTGCATCACAAGGAAATGTCTTAAAATAAAATGGGAAAAATTACATCAAATGAACTCAAAAGCCTTGTATAAAATAACATCAGAGAGACTCAAAGGCCTTATAAATATGCCCCAAGCAACCTATAAAACTCTAGCACTACATATCAAGAAACCTAATTGATTTCAAAAATCGTTTTTAAACACATCATCTAAATCAATTATATACCTACATTCAAGGGGAAATGACTTAAAATGCCCTAAGACACATGAAAGCGTTTTTTTAAGGCCCTTGCACCTTTTTTGGGTCACTTTTAACATGGCTATGTGACTCAAAGAATCAAAATCTAAATTTGCCAAGCAAACATGGGGGCGTATTTACAAGGACCTTGCATCACAAGGAAATGTCTTAAAATAAAATGGGAAAAATTACATCAAATGAACTCAAAAACCTTGTAAATATGCCTCAATTAACCTATGAAACTCTACCAGTACATATCAAGAAACCTAATTGATTTCAAAAAACGTTTTTAAACACATATTGTAAAGCAATTATATTCCTACATTCATGGAGAAGTGAGTTAAAATGCCCTAAAACACATGAAAGCATTTTTGTAAGACCCTTGCACTATTTTTGCGCCACTTTTAACATGGCTATGTAACTCAAAGAAACAAAATCTATTTCTAAAACACTTGACACAAAGCAACATTTTAAATACACAACTTTCTTCATAATTTTCTCCTTGAAGCATACTATTCTCTATTTAAATTAAATGAATCTTTTCTCACCTTAGCAAATACTTTATGAGTTTCAAAACAGTCTCAGACACACACCAATTTGTCTTTAGCAGAGCAAAAGGTATGCACTCCAGAGTCTGCAAGCAACAATGCCACAGAAATGCTGTAATTCATCACACATATCTCTCATGTCACCCAATCAAAACTCTTCCCTCACTTTTTTCAAATCAACACCCTTCCCCCCTCTGCCCTTTCTGCCTTTTTTGCATAGCAACTACCTCCTGAAAGACCTCTCATGTTTGCAAGATCACACAACAATGTTTCAATTGAACTCTGAACTCTCAGTACACCTGCGTATCCAGTGCAATCTTTCATAAAATGATTTTTTCTTCACCATTCAAATTACATCTTTCAAAGAACTCATCCATGCACCCTAACTTTCCGTTTTCAGCAATCAAAATCCACCAATCACTGCTACTGATTAATTACCACAGAAACTCCACAGTTTTTTTCATTATACACTCCTATTTTTTCAACTGCCATTTCATTGCCACACTTCATCTGACTGCAGCAGAACCTTCTCTCACCATGTTTTCTGTCTGGATTGTTGGACATAGTTATATCCACTGGGCTCAAAGGTTTGCTGATAACAGAAATTTACCTCACCTCAACTTACAAAATGTGGAAATTAAGTGGATTAGCCACAGAGGATTAAAATGTCACCAATTGATACCATTGGTGAAAACCTTTATGCATTTGCCAAAACCTGACCTGTTAATTGTACACTGTGAAGGAAATGACTTGGGCACTTTGACTGGTGTAGGTCTGGAAATGTTTTTAAAAGACACCTTTGACCAATTGATGGCACTTTTTCCTCAAACTGCCTTGGTATATTCAAATATATGCCAAAGACAGAAATGGAGGTGGTCGAAACAATTTTGTCCACAAATTGAGAAATCGAGGAAGCATGTAAATAAGTCTGTTTCAGCTTACATGAGAGACCATGGAATGGGCTCCATGTACAACAATAACTTGCGTTACTACATGCAAGATATCTACAGAGGAGATGGAGTTCACTTCTCAGATGAGGGGAACAGAATTTTCATTCTGAATTTAAGACTGTGCATTGGTACCTACTTATAAGTACCTAAATCTACCATAAACCCAAAAGCTCTTCTCAGAGCTACCCTAACTATGATCACCATAAACAAATTTTAAATGTAAATTTTTTTTACTAATTTTCACAATTTACGCTTCCTGGAGCGCTACCCGGTCCGCGCACCGGACGCTAACCGCGCGAAAATTTAAAAAAAAATGTTTTTTTTCGCACATATGGACCTCCGCAGCCACCCTCAGAAAACCTAGGGGGTCAGGATACGTCTACCGTGCCCCCTTCTACCCATTCTGAACATTTTTTGCCCTCCATCTTGTATCTCAATTCTACCGTAATACAAAATGGAGGACTCCCGTAACGCTGCCGGTTCGCATACCGGGGCGCGCACCGGGAAGCGCTCGCTCAAAAGAGGTAGGAAAGTAATTCACAGAAAAACCACTGGAGACACTTTCACCAAATATAGATTAGCTCATACTACATACCAATCCCTACCATTTTCACAAATTTGATTGAAATTCCATTTAGCCATTTAGCCTGTAGACCTCTCTAAATACCCTGAGGTAAATTACTTCACAAAACACATCTGAAGTGTTGGAATTGACAACCAATTAAAATGTTACTTTCATTTTCTACTTTTTTTACCTGACATTTGATTGGTTATGTACCTGAATATATATAAAGAAAGAGAGAGAAACACAGCCATTTTGACTACTACTTCCTGAACTACATTGCAAAATCATTTTCACTCACAACTTAAACTTGTTTTTAAAAGGTAAGATGTTATTTTATAAATTTGAAAACATTTTCAAATAGTTATATACTATCCCTCTGTAAGAGTTAGACATTGAGAAAGGCTTGTTTATTATAATTATGGATTGATTTAGGTTTCTGTGGTATAATTATGAATTTACTTAGGCTTTTTCACAGGCACTTTTTAATAGTACTACTTCACGCCTCAAAAGTACCTGTCTGAACTTAAACCCAACAGTGCCCTATCTCTACTGATATATTTATTTTTTATGCAAATTTCAGCACAAAAATGGAAGGAGAACAGAACGTTTCCTTTGAAATTGTCCTAGAGATTAACAATGAGGAAATCATTGAACCCATTGACTTGGAATTCATGGATGAATCACGGGACCATGAACTTCTACAATGTGTAGAATCTGTGGATTTCTTACTTCATTATCAGGACGGTCAAATGTGGGAAGTTATGTTCACTCAACAAGAGGATATATCGGACAGTCAAATGTTAGACGTTCTATTAAATTTTGAAAAAGAATCAGAAAAATAAAATTATATTCAATATTAAAAAATTATTTGAGTCTTTAATCATTTTTATATGTAATTCATAAACTAGTACCAAATTGATTATAATGTAAAGTCAGACTTATAGTATACTGTGCACAATCCCAAAAATAAATTTATATTTAATAATCATAAATACTGCTACTTAAATAAAAAAATAAATAAAAAAAAACAAAAACAACAAAAAGAACAATCAATAAACCTACAATATTTCAAAATATCATAGTCTATCATTCTTTTTTCCTTATAGTACGCTCCCCAGACCGCTTCCCGGTGCGCGTACCGGGCGCTCCCCACGCAAAAAAAACTAAATTTTTTTTAATTTTTTTTTGCCCCGCGGGGCCCTTTTAAAGCCTCCACATCAAACCTAGGGGGTCAGGGAGGATCTACTATGGCCCCTTATGGTCATTTCCCCCTTTGTTTTGGCCTCCTCTTGTCTCTCGATCCTACCGAGAGACAAGATGGCGGCCACTCCGGACTGTTTAGAATGTTGACAGACACCAGAGAGCCAATCAGCTTCGCTTCGCGTAGTTCTGTTACGCGTCAGGTACGCAAACCGGGGCGCTGCCCGGAGCGCGCTTACAGATATATATATTTTTTTGAAGGTTAATTTATCAAAATCCACTGGAGCACATATATTGAGACCTAGCAAAGGCACATCGGGCTACCAGTCCCTACAATTTTGCCAAGTTTCGTGCAAATCCATTCAGCCGTTCGGGCTAAAAGTGAGGCCAACCGCCCTATTGAAATTAACATGGGAAAGACGCGTTTTAGGACCCCCCTTTTTTCTCTGCCCCCCTTGACGAACCCCCCCCAAATTTTCAGTGCCTGCTCAGAAACAAAATGTTCCATTTTCCTGAAAATTTCAGCCAATTCCGTCCACACACAAACGCCAAAGTTATTAGACATAGAATTTTCAAAAATCCCATAGAGAAAAAATCCTAACTATATATACCTACTGGCGACCGCCAGTAGGTAATATATATATATATACATATATATTCACTGAAAAAAACATAGCTTTCAGGCACGTTATAGTTAGTTGTGGTTAACAAAACATTGGAGGTAGAATTGTAACAGCGGAATATCTAATTTTGTAAGACAGCCTATCGTGGGTCACTGAGACTCCATGAAATATGCACTTTAATGAAATTAGTTGTAGGGTGCTGAGTCACAATAATCTCAGTTTGATTAATGAGTGAGTTACTATAACTCAAGGTCTGTGATACAGAATTGATTGCCTGTAAATATTGTTACTGTACATATTATAGTAGATATACTAGCTGTGATACACGTTTATTTGAGACTGCTCATTATAAATTACCAGTGTGGGTCATGGTATCTTTCACATTATATGCATTGTGAAAATACCATGGAACAGAAAAGTTACTTTAACCTTTTAACCTTGGATCAGTTGTAAATATATTTTTTCACTGAAGACAGCATGTAAAATGGATTGACGCCTGTGTATATATTGAATTTCGTACACCCGGTGTGTTACAACATATAATGTCTGTTGTTTATGAGGAGAATTATTTTTAAATGAACTACGACTCCCAGAAAGCCTCATTATGGGCTAAGTATAAAAAGGTGCATTGTGTAAAAAATCCTCCAACCGTGAACAGGGCCTTTGGCCGAAACACATCGGTGTGATTTACAGACAGGGTCCTTTTGGTTTATGAATAAATAAGTGATGACCTGCGAGGCCTCATTGCAGCGTGTCTTTGTTTTAAAAAATATATATATACATACATACTTATATATATATCCAGCAGCAAAAAACTCCTTTCAGACCTCACGGACCCTTGAAGAGTGGCACGCACACCGGCAGAGTCTACACCAACTCGTTAGGGTGTCCATTGTTTATTCACAAGGCGTTTCACCTACGAAGAGGCTTGACCACGTGAATAAGGCAGTCGCCATGGCAAACATAAATACAGCATATAATGGAAAACATAGAAACAAGACTGTCACAATGATGCCATTTCAAGGATATAAATCGTAATTCAAACATTGTGAGTACTCGCTACAAGAAACACACTATTGTGCTCACATGTAATGCATGTAATCCAACATGAAGAGTTTATACAGTAAATCGCCAAAGAGTAGTAGCGGTAATGAAAACATTTTCGAGTGTCGCAGTGCTCATGTAAAAATGCATACATGGCAAATAAGGATGTGCAAAGGTAATACAGAAGTGAAAGATGAGAGACCGTCCTCCCTGAGTGTCGCCTTACAGCAAAAAGATAAATGCCGGACCTCCCTTCAATAGTCCTTACATGAAGCGTATGCCAGTACATCAGCGATAGTCAATAAAGTTTTATTGACAAAGCATGTTGTCCATGCATCTGGACACTAGTGTGTGACAACGATGCAAAGAATGGTGCCTACTGGGAAATGTATCCTAATTATATAGGTGTTGTCACCTCACGGCAAAAAAAGCCCAAAGATGTACGCAAAAAATACTGGCAAGTGCCTGGCAATGTAGTGGCCTGTCGGGGATAACTAGTCGGGTCCGAATAACTGACATGATGTCTCAAGTATTACCAAGTGGTCAGGTCGAAACAACTGAAATAGTGTCTTAGGTAATACCAAGTGGTCACAACCATGCACATAAAAAGATGAAAAACGCAAATATACAAGTCCAAAGCACATTTTGTTGGCAACATCACATAACAGGAAGCCATGGTGAATGCAAGAACGTCCTAGTGCTCGTGAAGAAGAAGAGAAAAAGGGTAGGAAGCCCGTGATAGGTGAGTGCTGGTGACTTGGGCCCCTTCCTTTCCTCCTGGAAAAAAGAATAAAGAAAACAAGAATTAAAATACAGGCTCACATGCTCCTGTTACATGATAAAATATTATCATAATCTAACAGTGATCATATCTTGGGCACAGAACTTCACAAAAACGGATAAGGAAAAAAAAACAAAGCAGAAAACAGACAGCAATTATTCCTTAAGATGTACTGACAGTTCCTCTTCTTGGTTCAAACCTCCTGGTGTTTTAGTTTGGAAGTCAATGATCAATTTAGACTCCCCTTATCTTAACTTGAGGACCCTGTTTCCGCCCCTCAGGTTCTTATTGATTTATTCTAGGATAATGTAACTGAGATCTTTAACATTAGAAAAGTGTTTCTCCCTGAAATGATGGGCCACTGGATATTTTGGATCATAATTGGTGATGGCTCGAGTATGTTCCAAGTATGGCATGGATAACAAAGGTGGAACTACAAGTGAGGAATTGGGTAATAACCTTATTGACCCATTGTAACTTACTTGCTTGCAGCTTTTGCTGTGCATACAGGCCTTACAATGGCCGCAAGGATAGAAACCCTAAAGGCCCTGCATGTTACCGGGAGGATAAGACGTGATGTCGCTGTGTATAAGGATGTCCCTGATGTTTCTCCCCTTCCGATAAGTGATGCTCGATCTATCAGGGATACTGTCACCAATCACAGTATCATTCGACAATCCACTTTATTGCCTGTGCATCTGAGCTGTAAGTGAGTAGGAGCCTGGAGGTATTGTCATCACTCTCTGTAGTGGGTGGTTTTTCAGAATTGGTTTGTGTCCTGTCTATCCTATCTGCTCTCGTTAGTGCCGTCTTGAGCACCCAATTGGGATAACCTCTTTCTCTGAATCTTTCCATGATGACCTTACTTTCCAAAAGGTACGACTCATTGGTATTGCAATTCCTTTTTGCCCTCAGCAGTTCCCCATAAGGGATACTCCACTTGAGAGTATCGGGGTGACTGCTGAGAGCATGGAGAATGCTATTGCCAGCGGTGGACTTGCGATAGAGGGATGTGTGGACCTTGTAACCTTTGCTCTCAAGCTGAACATCAAGGTATTCTATTTCAGTTCTACTCATTGTACCACAGAGCACGATATTTAGATGATTATGGTTGAGTTTCTCGATGAACCTTTTAGCTTCATCTGTGGATCCTTTCCATATAATAAACAAATTGTCGATGTAGCGACGCCACATCGACACATTCGTAAAATAATGAAGGAAGGTGGGATCGTATTGAATGCTCTCCTCCCAGCTTCCAATGAAGAGATTAGCAAAGCTGGGAGCGAAACACAATCCCATAGCTGTGCCATTCACCTGTCAGAACAGAGCACCATTAAAACAGAAAGATGTTGTTTGTCAAACAGTACTCTGTCATGTCCAACAGCATCTGCGTATGTTCACGAAACCTGATGTGTCTAGTCCGTAAGTACTGCCTGCAGGCCGCTGAACCTTGTTGACGGTCAATAATGGTGTACAGGCTCTGTACATCAAGAGGGATGAACAATGTGAATGGATCCCATTCCAATTTGTCTATCCTATTCAGGAAATCCTTGGTGTCTTTGACATAACAATCTAGGTCTATAACAAACTCTCTCAGGAAGTGGTCAATGTATTTGGACACATATTCCGACACACTACCTATAAATGACACTATGGGTCTCCCTGGTGGTCTGGTATGATCTTTGTGTACCTTTGGTATTAGGTAGAAGGTACAAAACTGGGAGGACCGGGTAGTCACATTTGAGATAACCAAATTCCTACCAGGTAAGTATCCCCTTGTCTTTCCACTCAACTAGGAGCTCCCAAATGGTGATAATACTGGTGTTGTATCTCTCGAAACTCACAGGTTCATAGAACATTCCATTGTCTACAGGCTTCATCTAAGTACTGTTCCCGATCTAGAATCACAATATTCCCTCCCTCTTCAGCCGGATAGATAACAATACTGTCATCCTCCATAAGGGATTTGAAGGCCTGTCTCTTTTTCTGGGTTAAGTTAGAGTTACCTTGTATTTGTTTCTCTTCTGTCTGTGTTCATTAAGTGTCTTACTCACACACTCATGGAAGCTGTCTATACTATTGTGTGGGAATGTTGGCATGAAACTAGATTTAGGTCTAAAATCTGTGTCTGCTGCCGCATTAGTGGTGATGTCTAATTCTGCTAAAAGCTGCGTGGAGGTTGGGATGAGTCCCTCACCTTCCTCACTATGACCCAATTCAATCACAGTGCTGATTATCTCAGTGTCCCTTATGTCAAAATCATATGCATTTGTGACATCAGTCTTATTAGAGAACACAGAAACCCCTGACACAGTGTTTCACGCTAATTAGAGCTCTTCAGAGAGGTATAGCTTTGTCCAGACACAAGGGAGCACCCAGTATAAGTCAAAACAAAAACCTTTCAGGCATAGAGTCACACATAAATTATGCAAAAAAGAAGGAGAGAACTCTGGGTAGTTAGCTGGACATTTCACTTGTACAAAACCATTGAAATTCCTCCCTTATGGTTAGTTGTACTAACTATAACTCGTGCGCCCGCAATCCACTGCTGATGATGTCACCTATTACATCATTCATGACATGGTCAGTGACATTAATGATGACATCACTGATGACATCTCAATTGACATCACTGATGACATCCCTGATTACATCATCCACGTGACAATCAGATACACCTAACCATACACTAGCATAATTTTTCAAAACATGGAGTATCATATCTGAATGCATTGACACACTAATACAAGTTTCTAAAAACCCACTCATTCATTCCTACATCTACACACACATCTAAACACTTACCCATATATTCAATCATACATGCTAATAAAGATCAATAGAATACTATTAAATACACATATACACCTACATCAACATTACACACCAGCACACATCTTATTCACTTATGCAGTCATCCTACTTACTTATACAAACAATTGATTATACTTGGAATTACTCCTTGTTTGTCGTGCCAGTGACATCCACCATTGCCAGTTTCCTTTTTTTTCTCCTCCTAGCTTTTAGTTCTGTTTGTCCTGTTCACATTTGTTCCCTCTTTAAAAAAAAACCACAAAATAGTTCCCCAAAAAAAAAAATATATATATATAAAACAACAAAAAGAAAAAAAAAGTTATTTTCAGAGCTAACTACTCTGGTTAAAGAAAGAGCTAAACCTGTATGTTAGTGTGTGAAAGTTTACATGAATGTATGTCTAGTTAATAATTGACTGAAAGAAAGAATTTGTGGTGTATGGTGAATGGATAAGTGCGATATTATAAGGAAGTGCTGCAGCATGACACTGTAAAGTGTTTAGCTACAGCATGATGTGGTACTTACAAAGCACAGGGATGTAACATATGTACATAAATATGTTGCAAGTCTGTGCTTCCCTCTGCACAGCTGCTTAAACTGCAGCCATGTGGTGGCGCAGGCACCCTTGCACCATGGTGCAAGGATGTCTGTGTCATGCCGACATTGTCTTTGTGCAGGAAGGCACACCTTCCTACAAAAAAACAATCAGTGAAGGCATTTTTCTTCTTCAATATATGTTGTGCATTGTAGCATATATTGAAAGAGAAAAAATGAGAAGTGAAAACAATTCTCCTTGTTGTGCCTTGCTACACCAATTGGAGCATGGTGCAGCATTCACACACATGTCCAGATTTATGATTTTTTTATAAAACTGGAGATGTGTCTTGTTCTAGGAGTGTTCTGTGCAAACACACACAGCAACACCTATAGAACGCCTTTTCAACGCAAAGTGGTGTGTATGATGAGATTGTATTTACATGGAAAACAAAAGGTATACAGAGTGCCTTTTACTCTCCTTGTAAATATGAAAGAGAGTTAATGGCTAGGCCAATTCTTATTATAGGAGTACATTTCTGTACTGCTAACAGAGAACAAGATACATTTATAACTACTTATGTTTTAGGAAACTTATATGACATATTTATATATTACTGAAGGGCACAAATACTCAGTAATGTGCTTTAAGTTAAAGAGTTTTATTTCTTTTAATTCTGAAATTACCAGGCCCTACAAGTATACCATATCTCTCTATTGTATACTATACCATGTGTCTTGCAAACAGGTGTTCTGAAGCTGTGTCCTATTTGATATCTGTCCACAATGGAATTCTCTGGCATAAATCTAATCCATCCAACTTGCCTTTTTTCAACTGTGTGCAAACACGCAATTGTGCATTTTAAGTGCATTTTCCCTCTGTGCCCTCCCCGATCCCGCCTCCCAGCTGCTCCTCCCTCCCTCACACTTCGCCATAAATGGCGACCGTGGGACGCGCAGCGTTGACACGCAGCGGGCGCGCCGATTGTGCGCCGAAGGCGCGCCAAAGGTAAGCCCGTCTGCGCTCGTCCGCGCCTGGACCGCGCCCAGTGCCAGGGCCCCTGGCCCCCACCGGCGGAAGACAACCCGTTGGACCTACGACGCCACCGAACTCATCGCACTCAACACCGGCGTGATCCCTGGATGCTACCGAGCCACTCGGAGGCGCACCCACGGACCCTTCAGCTGCCACTCCTGCAAGTTCTCCTGCATCCGGACCTGCACCGCACCCGCACCCACCAAGCCGAGAACCAGCAGCAACCACCTGAAGTGCATCCTGCTCAACACCCGCTCCGTCCATAGACACGCAGTCGAGCTTTGGAACCTCCTCGACACAACATCACCAGACGTCGCCTTCCTCACGGAAACATGGATGAACGCCTCCTCAGCGCCCGACATCGCCATTCCAGACGGGTACAAGATCATCAGGAGGGACCGCGTCAACCAGACCGGAGGAGGCATCGCCATCATCCACAGGAACACCATCCGCATCACGAGCAACTCCGACGATACCCTCACAACCACCGAACACCTGCACTTCCAGATCCACACCGACCCCAAGACCACCCTCAGAGGCACCCTCATCTACAGACCCCCGGGACCACGCACACAATTCAGCGAAGACATCGCCGACTTCATCAGCCCACAAGCTCTCCCCTCCGCTGACTACATCCTCCTCGGGGACCTCAACTTCCACCTGGAGAACAACAACGACCGCAACACCACCACCCTGCTGGACAACCTCGCCACCCTCGGTCTCAAGCAGCTGGTGACCACCCCCACCCACTGCGCCAGACACACACTCGACCCCGTCTTCTCCTCCAGCAAGGACATCTCCTTCAGCCACGCCACCGGACTCCACTGGACGGACCACAGCTGCATCCACTTCAGCTACAAAAAGAACACTATACACCACCATCCAGCAACAGGTTGCACGCAGAAGATGGAACAAGATCACAGCCGACCAGCTCGCCACCTCCCTGAGCCAGGACCCCCCCGCAAGCTCAGCGAACCCCAGCCAGGCCGCCAACAACCTCACGAAGTGGATCAGCAACTGCGCAGACGACCTCGCCCCACTGAGGACCCCGCCCAGCAGACCCGGCAGTAAGAAAGCACCCTGGTTCACCGACGAACTCAAGAGCTCGAAGAGGAACTGCCGAGCCCTCGAGAGAGAGCCTGGCGCAGAGACCCTACACCAGACAACATGACCACCCTCAAGCTCGCCACTCGAAAACACCACCAACTAATCCACGCCACCAAGAAAACCGCATTCAAGGAACGACTGGACAACAACGCCCACAACAGTAAGGAACTCTTCAACATCATCAAAGAGCTCTCCAACCCCAGCGCCGGAAACAACGACATCACCCCATCACAAGACCTCTGCAACTCCCTCGCCTCCTACTTCCACAACAAGATGGCGGACATACACAACAGCTTCAGCACAGAGCCCACGCACCCCACGACAGCACCTGCACCCCCCACCACCACCCTCCGCGCCTGGACCCCGATCAAAACCGAGGAAACCCTAAGCACGATGAACTCCATCCACTCCGGATCTCCAACCGACCCCTGCCCTCAACACGTCTTCAACAAGTCCAACTGCATCATCGCACCCCACCTGCGGGACATCATCAACACCTCCTTCGACACAGCGACCTTCCCGGAGAGCTGGAAGCATGCCGAACTCAGCGCTCTACTGAAGAAACCATCAGCGGACCCCACCGAACTAAAAAACTACCGCCCCATCTCGCTCCTCCCGTTTCCGGCCAAAGTCATCGAGAAGACCGTCAACACGCAGCTGGCCGCCTTCCTCGAGACAAATGGATCCCTCGACCGTTCGCAGTCCAGCTTCCGGGCCAACCACAGCACCGAGACCGCCCTCATCGCTGCCACTGATGACATCCGAGCCCTGCTCGACAACAGGGAAACACCGGCCCTCATCCTCCTGGACCTTTCCGCGGCTTTCAACACTGTCTGCCACCGCACCCTAGAGCAGCCCCTCAGCAACGTCGGAATCCAAGAGAAGGCACTAGATTGGATCATCTCCTTCCTCGCCGGTAGGACTCAGAGAGTCCGCCTCCCCCCTTCAGATCAGAAGCCACCGAAGTCATCTGCGGCGTTCCTCAAGGCTCCTCGCTCAGCCCCACCCTCTTCAATGTCTACATGAGGCCCCTTGCGGCCATCGCACGCCAACACAACCTCAACATCATCTCTTACGCCGATGACACCCAGCTGATCCTCTCCCTCACCAACGACCCCGCCACCGCCAGAGCCAGCCTACACGAGGGGATGAAAGACGTAGCCGAGTGGATGAAGAACAGCCGCCTGAAACTGAACTCAGACAAGACGGAAGTCCTCATCCTGGGACCCTCACCCTCCGCCTGGGATGACTCCTGGTGGCCCCCGCCCTGGGCAGAGCACCCAAACCAACAGACCACGCACTCAACCTTGGCTTCATCCTGGACTCCTCCCTCTCCATGACCAGACAAGTCAACGCCGTCTCCTCGTCATGCTTCAACATCCTGCGCATGCTACGTAAGATCTTCCAGTGGATCCCCACCGAGACCAGGAAGACGGTCACCCAGGCCCTCGTCACCAGCCGACTGGACTACGGCAGCTCCCTCTACGCCGGAACCACTGCCAGACTCCAGAAGAGACTCCAGCGAATCCAGAACGCCTCAGCAAGACTCATCCTGGACATCCCCCGACACAGCCACATCTCCGGACACCTGGGAGACCTGCACTGGCCCCCGATCAACAAGAGAATCATGTTCCGACTCCTCACCCACGCACACAAAGCCCTACACAACCAAGGACCAAGATACCTCAACAGCCACCTCAACTTCTACACTCCCACACGCCAGCTTTGATCCACCAACCACGCCCTCGCCGCCGTCCCCCGCATCCGAAGAGCCACCACAGGAGGAAGATCCTTCTCCTACCTCGCAGCCAAGACGTGGAACTCCCTCCCGACCCACCTCCGCCTGACCCAAGACCACCTCGCCTTCAGGAAGCAGCTCAAGACCTGGCTGTTCGAACAGTAGCGGACCCCCCTCCCCAAGCGCCTTGAGACCCTCCGGGTGGGTAGCGCGCTATATAAATGCTGTGATTGTGATTGTGTGATTGTAAGACTCACGTAAACTTACCTCAGGAGTAATACATCTAAAAAACGCTACACATTTTATTCAGTTGTTTTTTTTATAATATAAATTGTGGTAAACTGCTTATTTTAGAATTAGGATCTGTGAAAGAAAAGAAAAAATAGTTATAGCATGTAGTAATATATATACACACCATAATTTAAACATTTTACAAAGTAATTTCTTTGCCTTTTTTTGCTGTTCTCAAAATATACTGATCTTCACTAGAAACAGTGATTTCAATCGTACCCTTCACATAACTGTGGCAAAAAAAAAACAATCAATAAGATTGTTTAGAAAAAAACAAGAATCCATCCACAAAATATACCGTATAATACAAACCACACATATATAAAATCCTTACTACTAAGAAAATTTTATAACTTACATTTATAAACAGTGTAAATGTTGTCGCTTAAAATTATACACCAAGACAATGTGCAAGAAAAAGTCCATAATTCAAACATATACCTTTCCATGAGGCCAAATGGTATTTTTACATCACCTTTTTATGTAAATTGTCCAATGGTAATCCTATTAAATAATAATAATAAATTCCTCGGATGCTGAATTATCTTCCTAAAACTTTGGCTTTAAAAATATTAGGTAGGAATTTGGTAATTTCGTTGTTTGAAAACCAACTGAGCATCATTACAAAGTGTCCAGCCTTTTCCAAATTTTAGATAGGCAGTGTAATGTCCAGATGTTGTGGAAGGAGCATCATGGAAAACTATTGCTACTGCTACAAAAGTCCTTTCTGATTTTGATAGTTGAGTTGCTACAAAATGTTTTATTAAAGTGTCCAATTTTCTCCCATTAGTTGTACAACGTTGCATCATTAAAATTATATGTTGTCCATATCTTTTTATAAATAAAGTTGATAACATTTCTGATTTGCATTGACTCCATTCCATGTTTTGATTTGCTGCTTTAACTAATTTATTGAAAGACACTGAGTTACAGTCCGGTAATGTCAAATATAGAAATCTTTCACTGTCTACATTAGTGCTTCATGTATACATACAATTTTCACAATGATGTTCCCATTTATACCATAGGCCAAAAATATTTGCTATTTCTATGCCTTCATTTTCCAATACAGTAAGCATATACATTAGAAATTCCTGAGCATCTTGTTGGATATTTTGCGTAAATTGTGTAGAACCAGAACATACATCCAAAAGATTACAAACATCACAAACACTTTGTATTTCACTTGTATCAGTTCTCAATTTTTCATAACTGGAATGCAACAAGGAACAAAATCTTTTTTCCCGATTCTCCGTAATTTGCTGTTACTAACCATCAAGAAAGAAAACAACATTGACCACTACATTAGCATAGCAGTTGACACCTGAACAATTTTCAAAGTGATAACCAACAATCTCTTCAACAGAGTCCTTTTTCTTTTTGCTTGCAGTGACATTTTCTTGTTTTTTTTCCTTCTCCATACCTTCACTACAGATATTCTCATACCTTCTTTTTCGACCTAGTACACACTTTTCAAATACAGGATATTGACCTAAATTAGGAGCATATGTTCTTCTTAACCAATTATACTCTTTTACACAGTTTGCATCTGCAGTAACCTTTGTGTCATCAAAATCAATCAAAAACAGACCAGATAATGTTCTGACTCGGTGCAAAGCAATGTGCCATACCATCTTTACAAACAGTATTTCCAATGTTCACCAAAGCACTGTCAACACTTAAACCTTGAGATTTATGAATAGTCACTGCATATGCCAGAGAAAGCGGAAGTGTTTTCTACGGACATATAAATCTTTAACAAGCAAAACACGAACTGAACAACGACCAATTTGTTTAACTTCTTCAACTTTACCCATTGCTCCATTAACTAAACCTTTTTCTACTTCCAAATTACGCCTTAAAATGACTCGACAGCTTCTACATGCATATAGATTCGATTCTAAACCAGCAGTTTTCTATATAAATTTTTCTAAAGAATCCAATTTTGTCTTCAATTTTTCTGTCAAAATAATAGCGATTCCTTCATGCTCTATTTTATCGATGGCTTCCATTTTTATTATTTCTTCATTTTCCAGTTTCAAAAGTTGTTCGTTAAATATACAACACTTGGACAGTGTTGGCATTATGCAGATTACAGATTTTTTTTCTGCAATTTTCACGTATATTTTCTCAGGAACTATATCTTAATTTGAAAACAAATTGGAAAGTAAGCGATTCTTCAAAGCTTGTTTTCCATGTTCTGTCAGTAGTCCAATTCTTATATCTTGAAGAAGAATACTGCAATCAACATCATTTGCCTGTCGCATATTTGTAATGAATACTTTGTATTCAAAATATTACCAAATGTACACGTTTCCAACACTACCCAGAGACTTTCTTGTGTCTTCATGTGCAAGTGTTTTAAATACTGGTTGTCCTTTTACGGAAGTAAGTTGCAGAAGATCTACGAAAACTATGACATGTTTTCCTCCAAATAACACGTCATACTCTGTTTAAAGAATTTGCTGCATTGTTAAATGCACAAAAGCAAGCATTAAGTTTGAGACCATGCTTACCTCAACAATAATCAGAAGTTTCATTTTTTCAGCATTCTTGAAAATTCCCAACAAGCTTCTCCAGGTAGCTTGTGACATTCCAATTTGTTGCCATGCTCCACATGTAGCATAAGTAAACAATGTAATGTAATTCCTTTAATGTTGTGTGCTGCCAACCCAGTTGGAGCAGTTACAACACAACACAAATGTGACTCAGTTGTTTTCTGTAGATAACTGGTGATTACGTTAATTAAGAAACGTTTTCCTGTTCCACCTTGTCCACTCACATACATTCGGATAGGTTGAAATGATGTACATGTGCATTCTTTCTTTTCATGAAGAAATTCATGGTCAATCTGTTGTCTCACTTGCTGATATATTTCTTTCTGTTCAATGTTTAATTGTTCTTCCAAGTTTGCTAAGTCCGTTGCTTCTTCTTGAGCTTGATGCATTACTGTTTCCATCTCATTCATGGCGATGGCTGCTTCTTTTTCAACAATTGGTTCTCCTAGTGGATCCTGACTCAGCGCAGCAGAACTTTGACTGTCTTGAGAACTGTCTCTAGCAATCTCAGCTGCAATTGTAGTTTCTTGATCAATTTCATGGTTCAACATTTTTGCATAATTTGCAAAAGCACTGCTTTCTATGCTATCTTTACAAGAATTGAAGGAATCTTCATAGCTCTGGAAATCTCCAAGTAATTCCAGTTCTGAACGCCACGGTTTGAACAGTTGCAAAAGGGCTAAATAGTAAAATTCCCTTTTATCAACAGTGTCGCAACTCAGCTTCCTGTGATTAATCAAATTTCCTTTCATTTGTTTCACTAGACATCCTTCGAAACCAATGACTCCATATTTTCCATCATTGATGTTCTCTGTAATATTCCGTTTAAAAGTGTAGTTTTGCAGCACTTCATAGAGACACATGTTCACAAGATGATGACTTCTGTTTGGGTAATATGTGTCCAACATATTCGTTTTTAATATATCTGTACTTTCTAGATCTTTTTCTGCTAAATATTCAATTTCTTGAACAGTTTTCAGTACCCGATTTCGCATTGCTGCAAGACGTAGACTCACCCAAATTATTCTTCTAGATTTGGAGTAAAGACTTGCACTTGATAACCGATCTGAGCATTCATATGCTCCAATTTCTCAATGCGATAACATCTTCAAACTGAAACTGTATAATTTCTTACTTAGAGTCTTCTCATGAGAAATCTCTTCCCACATTTCTTTCAATTCCGTCTTTTCTGATTTTGTAATGTAGGACGTTACATATCAAGCAACAGCAATGGAATTTTCTGCAACGTACTGAATATCCATGTTAGCATTCCACATGGACAGAATAACTGGATTGCAGTCATTTATGTATTTTGACTCTTTGCTTCTTCTTAAGTTGTAGGTATTGTTTGGAGACTTTCTTGTGATGGTATGTCGCAAAGATGACATAAAACTGTTCACTCTTCCTTTGGATATTACAGGATGTGGAATGCAAAACGTTATTTGGTGTAGAACATATCCTTAGACTTGTACTTTCATCGACAGTATTTTCCACATCGGTGGCTTTGGAATCGTAAGACTTGTTCTCTTAAGTTGTTTTCTTCTGTGCTTTTGGGTACAGCACAAGTGGCATATTGTTCAATTAAAGACAAAACAGTAAAATCCATGTCTGTTCCACATTTGTGGGCGTCCTTGATCCATAACAGCATATGTATATGAGGAGCACCACTTGCTTGGTACTAATTTTTTCTCCAGAAGAAATCTACAACTTCTCCAAGAGGAGGATTTATTTTTATTGCAGATAAAAGACATCATAGCTTCAAATCTATGATTGAAATACCTGCATACATTAACAGCATCCAAAGAGCACAATTCCCCAAGTGTCTTGTATTTAATATTTTTTATATTGGAATTTGCCTCTCGAAAAAATTGAAGTAAATCATCCCAAGCATACTCAGCACAGCTTAGGGTAAGGAACCATGTGGTCAAATTCCTAAGTTCCGGAGCATGCATTTCAGTTCTCCATGACGACGGTACCAATATTCATTAGTCCCACGCTGACAAGCCATCAGATTAATCAGCTGAGATTCTAAATGATCATCTCTCTGGTGTACTTTATCCATGAAATCCTTTACAGATACATTTTGCAGATGTATTCCAGTTTTTAAAATGTGATTGACTTCATATGAAAGTCCAGACAAGTCACTTTCAAACAAAAGATGAAATATATAAGGTATACATTGTCGAAATCTTGGATCTTCTGCATATAATATTGTTGTCCGATATTCAGGTGCAGGAATCTGACCAGGACGTTCATCATATCGTCCACCTTTTCCTGTTAGGAACAACTGCGGAAAACAACGCGCTTCCAAGCTCTTTTCCCATACACTCATGGGACTTCCTTTAGCTTTTTTCATTCGGACCAACTCAATAGTGTTTCCCATCACTTCTTTTGAATGAAGTGGATGCACACTGTAATGTTCATAGATTTCTTCACATCTTAACATGTCCACTTTTTCAATGTGTCCACTTGACGTTTCAGTATTTTCTGCTAAAAGTATTTCTTCTTCTCCCATATAATTTTTTTTATAGTATGTATTGTTTTTTATCAAATACCAAGTTGCCTTCTGTACTTTCCTAACATCCACTAACTCCTGCCAGATTTTCTTATACTTAGTCGGCACACCATTAACAAGAATAACTAGTGGTTCACTTTCTACACTCTCTACACCAATAGTTTCAATATGTTTCTTTAAATCTAACTGTAAATACACAACTCTTCCTTTTAATCCTCTTTGTAAATCTGAAGAATGCATTTGACCTGTTTTAGGCTCAATACGAACAATAGCCTGAAATGGATGCACACATTGAATGAGACTAGACTCATAGGTGTTTAAATCTATCAATTCTTGAGGAATAGCAACTAACTCTAAATTATTATGCACAGCTCTAGTGGGCATTTTATTCTCATTTAATTTGCAAATACGCTGATCAGAACCCAAATCAAAACAATTCTCTACCAACAAATAAGTTGCAAATTCTTTCCACTTATCATTATTTTCTTTTTCACTTTTAAATACAGATCAACACTCCTAGTCTGATTTTTATAGTGAGTTCGCCGACAAGAAACATTTGGCCTTTCACCTAAAATCATCTTACACTTTGTAATTTCACCTTTTAATTTTTTTGCACAACTATGTTCAACATTCTCTACAACATTTTCTTCTCACCTGAACATACCCACGCAAAAGAGCACTGTTCAACTCATTTAACTTTAGTGCTGGAACTTTTGCATAACACAATCTTCCTACTAACTTCCACATTTGAGTATGATGTACTGCCAACATCCTGAAATTGTGAAAAACACTTTGACAAACTTTCCTAGAAAGACAAGACAGAGCATGACCTTGCAAACCAATATTTTTTCTTACTCTACAAGGGTCTAGGTCTTGCAACATCTTAATCTTTCGTTTAACACTTTTTCCTCCTAATAGGCGTCTTTAATCACCATGCGGAAGTACAGCTAAGTTTGGAAAGTTAATTTCCAATATGAACACCCTTGGCCTGGCTCAGAAGTTTATAGGCCCTACCCACCAAGCCAGCCATACTCTTGATCTCATTTTCCCAAACTCCCATGATATCACGGTTGACCCCCCCATTCCACTGCTCTGGACGGATCACTATCTATTGAAATGTACCATTCCCATCATTGCAACTGACGCGGCTTACGAAAAGGAATCCACACAACGTAGGTCCTTGAAAACAATTACACTATCTTTGTTTTCTAAACATTTTCACATGGATTCGATATCCCCTATCATGAGTGCCAGTACAGCAGCACATCACTTTGACAAAGCTATTGAGAAAGCATCAGATAAAATCACCACCTGGTGTAATGTCAAACGTAAGATCAGAAAAGCTCCATGGTTCACTGAACAACTAAAAATGACCAAATCCTAACCAGAACCACAGAGAAAAAATGGCAGAATAGCAAAGATCAGGCCGACCATAAAGCCTATAAAGCACTACATGCATGACATAAGGTTGTCAAAGCGAGCATTTCTGACGGAGCGAATTATCAAAGCAGAAAATTCTTCCAAAGAACTGTATCAGATTTTAAGAGAGTTTACTATTTCGAGTAACCCCTCACCAACTCCTAATACCCAAGAAGGACAGACGCACTCTCAGTATTCTTTGAGGAAAAAATAAATGCTATTCACATCTCATTCCCTCCCCATCAAACTATAACGCAGCCTGTAGCGCAGGCTCATCTGCCATGCAATTTTCCTCATATCCTGAGTGAATTTGAAAAATTTGACAGTGATACGACCATGTCAGTTGGGCTGAAAATAAAGCCTGGGTCCCCTACCGACCAGGTCTCTCCTAAACTATTCCTCTTACTTGCCCCGGCCTTGGTGGAAGGTTTGACCGGTCTCCTCAATAAATCTCTCTCGGAGGCAGACTTCCCCATATTATGGAAAGCAGCAAGAATTAGGCCAATTCTGAAGAAATTCTCGGCTGACCCTAACATCCTCTTAAATTATCGACCGATCTCATTGCTCCCATATTTCGGGAAAATATTTGAATACTTTGTCAACAAACAGCTTGTGAGCCATTTGGAAAACCAACAGCTTCTAGACCCCTCCCTCCCATCCCTCCGCGCATCTCACAGCACAGAGACAGCGTTGGTTGAGGTTGCGGACAATATCAGGCTGGCCCTAGATAAACATCAATCAACCATTCTTGTCCTGCTTGATTTGTCGGCGGCATTTGACATCATCTCCCATCGCATCCTAGAAGGACAGACGCACTCTCAGTATTCTTTGAGGAAAAAATAAATGCTATTCACATCTCATTCCCTCCCCATCAAACTATAACGCAGCCTGTAGCCTGTAGCGCAGGCTCATCTGCCATGCAATTTTCCTCATATCCTGAGTGAATTTGAAAAATTTGACAGTGATACGACCATGTCAGTTGGGCTGAAAATAAAGCCTGGGTCCCCTACCGACCAGGTCTCTCCTAAACTATTCCTCTTACTTGCCCCGGCCTTGGTGGAAGGTTTGACCGGTCTCCTCAATAAATCTCTCTCGGAGGCAGACTTCCCCATAATATGGAAAGCAGCAAGAATTAGGCCAATTCTGAAGAAATTCTCGGCTGACCCTAACATCCTCTTAAATTATCGACCGATCTCATTGCTCCCATATTTCGGGAAAATATTTGAATACTTTGTCAACAAACAGCTTGTGAGCCATTTGGAAAACCAACAGCTTCTAGACCCCTCCCTCCCATCCCTCCGCGCATCTCACAGCACAGAGACAGCGTTGGTTGAGGTTGCGGACAATATCAGGCTGGCCCTAGATAAACATCAATCAACCATTCTTGTCCTGCTTGATTTGTCGGCGGCATTTGACATCATCTCCCATCGCATCCTAATCCAACGACTGTGGGAGATTGGTGTCAGAGGAGCTGCCCTAAAATGGTTCACCAACTATCTATCTGATCGTACAACAGCCGTCCAAATTGGCAAAAATATAGCAAGTGAAAGGCCTGTTAAGATGGGTGTTCCGCAGGGCTCTATTTTAAGCCCTACGCTTTTCAATGTCTATATGACACCTCTTGCCAGAGTGATTAGAGCCTTCGGCTTCGAAGTTCTGTCCTAAGCCGATGATACCCAGATTCTGATCACTCTGGGCCCTGATCCAAACGAGATAAGACAGCGTTTCAAAAATTGCATGACTGAGGTTGAGAAATGGATGAGCACCAACCATCTGCAGCTCAACGGCAGCACATCAGAAATCATGCTCTTTGGTAAAGCTGCAGAACATTGGGCTCAGGATTGATGGCCAACCAATCTGGGCAGCTGCCCAACCCCCAAGGAATCAGTGCAGAATCTGGGTTTTCTCATGGACAATAAACTGTCCATGATGAACCAAACAAATCATATCATAGGCACCTGCTTTGGACTTATGCGTAGCCTTAGGAAAGTTTTCAAGTGGATCCCCGTTGAGGCCCGGAAACCCCTAGCTCAGGGTCTAATCATAAATCAAATGGACTATGGGAATGCGCTCTTACTAGCCATAAATGAGCATCACTTAAATAGACAACATGTTCTTCAGAACACTGCAGTGCGGTTGGTTTTAAACCTACAGCGAAGGTCCCCATCGGCCCCATGTTTGAAGAGCCTTCATTGGCTCTCAGTAAAAAAGCAAATCCTTTTCAAAACGCTATGCCTAGTCCACAAGCACATGTACGGAAAGGGTCCAAAATATTGGTCTTGAAAGCTAATGTGGTATGTGCCCCGAAGAGTACTCAGATCTAGCGCCGAATCTCTGCTCACTCCCCTCAGAATACAAACCTCCAGAAATGGTGGTTGCTCCTCTTTTCTTGCCCCTGCCTTGTGGAATAAAATGCCCATCAACCTCCGCGCTATCTCTGAACACAGCTCCTTCCGTAAGAAGTTGAAGACGTGGCTTTTTGCAAACTAAGCCTCTCCCTTTCTTGTCAGAGCCGTCTGCAAGCGCCATGAGACTCTTTGGATGTGATATGTGCGTGTTACAAATGTTTTTGAATTGACTTTAGAATATTCTTGTAAGAAATTGTGTAAAGGATCAATAGATTCTTGACGTACACTACATATACTACTGCAATCCCAAGTAAACACTGGAGCTTTAGGACGTCTGCCTAGAACTTCATCAGCTATCACGTCTTCTGCATTTCTGAGAACTATTTTCTATTTCTCAATAGGACAACCATTTCTAACCTCATGAGCTCGACCACTGGTGTCAACTGCATGCAACAAATCATTGGTCTGCAAATAACTCTCGTCATTAAAGAAAGTCTCAGAACTTGAACTGTGTTTCCATTCCCCTAAAAAAACATCGCAAAAATTAGATCTGTTGACTACTCTTTTCCTCTTACTTTTGGCCTTCATTAAATGGATTGGTTTATCTAGGATGGAATTCTGTTTAAAACTAAAATAAATAATTTCCTCTTTACTTCAAAAGCCTTTTCAAGAATAGATTCATTATGCTTCTTCTTTTTATAAAACAGTACTCTCTTTTCATATTTCTTCATAACTTTCAGCAAATTATGTACTACTCTATTATGAAATATTTTTTTACGTATTTCTCTATATTGATTTTCTCTTCTTTTGCTATAAGTTTTATCCTTTGTATGTATATTGCCTTTTTTTCCTTTCCTACTTTTTGCACTTTTTTTGTGCTTGGAACATTTTCAGTGCTTTCAACATTTTCAGTATTCTTTCTGAGTCTGAGTCTAGTAATATTTTTAATAAAGTCCTTTGTGGTCTTACCAGAAATTGTTCTTTTTTTTAGCCACATTATGTTGGTCATGCAATACTTGTGGTTGAGTTTTCTTCAAGTAAGTATCCTTTTTCTGTCCTTTTCTTTTTCTTACTTTGTCCGGCATTATAACTTTATTTTAATGCTGATAAACAGTATCTGTAAAAAATAATCATAAATAAATGTATATTAATACCTTCAAAAATTATACTTTTCTATTACTATACAAACACATTTTATATAAATACTGACTAAGAAATTGTAGATAACAAATGTAAAGGTGGTTAGAGCACTACAAGTATATTGCATAAGCATTTGAAGCAGTCTATACCCTAAAGTCTCGCTTGTTTCAGTTTTACTTTACTAAAATAATTACTACATGGTACTGAAAGAGTCACTATAACATTGTAAGAGCACTCATAGTACGTTCGTTGGAGTGTATGGATACTGACTGGGGAGTTGTAGGCCTGAAACACAAGTGTGAAGCTGGTTAGACCAATACATGCATAGTACACAGGAATTTGAAGCACTGTATGCCCTAAAGCCTGGCTCACTGCATGAGTCCATGTACTTATGTGTCAGGGTGTTCGCTAGAGTGTATGAATACCAACTGGGGTATTGTAGGCCTGAAACACAAGTGGGAAGGTGGTTAACAACTACATCTATAGTGCATAGGAGTTTAAACCACTCTAAGTGCTAAATCCTGGCTCACTGCATCAGTACATGCATAATGACTGAATGTTTACACTACTATAAGGAGAGTCAGTGGGTAAATTCATAATTCATTGAGTTTTACTTTAGTGAAAGGATCAGCACATGGTACTGAAAGAGTCACTATGGGTTTGCAAGAGCAGTCACAGGGTGTTTCCTGGAGTGTATGGATACTAACTGGGGAACTGTAGGCCTGAAAACACAAGTGTGAAAGAGGTTAGATCACTACATGCATAGTCCATAGGAGTTTGAAGCATTGTATGCCCTAAAGCCTGGCTTACTGCATGACTACATGTACTTATGTGTCTACAAACACATAAAGCAACCAAATGGTTCTCTTTCACTTGTCTCAAATGCACACTGACTCACAGTGTGATTCTAGACAAATAACAGTATCCCTTGCACTTTACTGAAAGGATTTCTACATGCTACTCAAAGAGTCACTATGGGTTTGCAAGAGCAGTCACAGGGTATTTCCTGGAGTGTATGGATACTAACTGCGGAATTGTAGGCCTGAAATACAAGTGTGAAGATGCTTAGATCACTACATGCATAGTCCTTAGGAGTTTGAAGCACTGCATGCGCTAAAGCCTGGCTCACTGCATGAGTACATATACTTATGTATCTGAAAACACATCAAGCAACCAAATGATTCTCCCTAAATTTTCCCAAATACATACTGACTCACAGTGTGATTCTAGACAAATAACAGTATCCCATGCACTTTACTGAAAGGATTACTACATGCTACTGAAAGAGTCACTATGGATTTGCAAGAGCAGTCACAGGGTGTTTCCTGGAGTGTATGAATACTAACTGGGGAATTGTAGGCCTGAAATACAAATGTGAAGGTGCTTAAATTACAACATGCATAGTCCTTAGGAGTTTGAAGCACTGCGTGCCCTAAATCCTGGCTCACTGCATGAGTACATGTATACTTATGTGTCTGAAAACACATCAAGCAAGCAAATGATTCTCTTTGAATTTTCCCAAATGTACACTGACTCACAGTGTGATTCTAGACAAATAACAGTATGTCTTGCACTTTACTGAAAGGATTACTACATGCTACTGAAAGAGTCACTATGGGTTTGCAAGAGCAGTCACAGGGTTTTTCCTGGAGTTTATGAATACTAACTGGGGAATTGTAGGCCTGAAATACAAATGTGAAGGTGCTTAAATTACAACATGCATAGTCCTTAGGAGTTTGAAGCACTGCGTGCCCTAAATCCTGGCTCACTGCATGAGTACATGTATACTTATGTGTCTGCAAACACATCAAGCAAGCAAATGATTCTCTTTGAATTTTCCCAAATGTACACTGACTCACAGTGTGATTCTAGACAAATAACAGTATGTCTTGCACTTTACTGAAAGGATTACTACATGCTACTGAAAGAGTCACTATGGGTTTGCAAGAGCAGTCACAGGGTGTTTCCTGGAGTGTATGAATACTAACTGGGGAATTGTAGGCCTGAAATACAAATGTGAAGGTGCTTAAATTACAACATGCATAGTCCTTAGGAGTTTGAAGCACTGCGTGCCCTAAATCCTGGCTCACTGCATGAGTACATGTATACTTATGTGTCTGCAAACACATCAAGCAAGCAAATGATTCTCTTTGAATTTTCCCAAATGTACACTGACTCACAGTGTGATTCTAGACAAATAACAGTATGTCTTGCACTTTACTGAAAGGATTACTACATGCTACTGAAAGAGTCACTATGGGTTTGCAAGAGCAGTCACAGGGTGTTTCCTGGAGTTTATGAATACTAACTGCGGAATTGTAGGCCTGAAATACAAGTGTGAAGATGCTTAGATCACTACATGCATAGTCCTTAGGAGTTTGAAGCACTGCATGAGCTAAAGCCTGGCTCACTGCATGAGTACATATACTTATGTATCTGAAAACACATCAAGCAACCAAATGATTCTCCCTAAATTTTCCCAAATGCATACTGACTCACAGTGTGATTCTAGACAAATAGCAGTATCCCATGCACTTTACTGAAAGGATTACTACATGCTACTGAAAGAGTCACTATGGATTTGCAAGAGCAGTCACAGGGTGTTTCCTGGAGTGTATGAATACTAACTGGGGAATTGTAGGCCTGAAATACAAATGTGAAGGTGCTTAAATTACAACATGCATAGTCCTTAGGAGTTTGAAGCACTGCGTGCCCTAAATCCTGGCTCACTGCATGAGTACATGTATACTTATGTGTCTGCAAACACATCAAGCAAGCAAATGATTCTCTTTGAATTTTCCCAAATGTACACTCACTCACAGTGTGATTCTAGACAAATAACAGTATGTCTTGCACTTTACTGAAAGGATTACTACATGCTACTGAAAGAGTCACTATGGGTTTGCAAGAGCAGTCACAGGGTTTTTCCTGGAGTGTATGAATACTAACTGGGGAATTGTAGGCCTGAAATACAAATGTGAAGGTGCTTAAATTACAACATGCATAGTCCTTAGGAGTTTGAAGCACTGCGTGCCCTAAATCCTGTCTCACTGCATGAGTACATGTATACTTATATGTCTGCAAACACAGCAAGCAAGCAAATGATTCTCTTTGAATTTTCCCAAATGTACACTGACTCACAGTGTGATTCTAGACAAATAACAGTATGTCTTGCACTTTACTGAAAGGATTACTACATGCTACTGAAAGTCACTATGGGTTTGCAAGAGCAGTCACAGGGTGTTTCCTGGAGTGTATGAATACTAACTGGGGAATTGTAGGCCTGAAATACAAATGTGAAGGTGCTTAAATTACAACATGCATAGTCCTTAGGAGTTTGAAGCACTGCGTGCCCTAAATCCTGGCTCACTGCATGAGTACATGTATACTTATGTGTCTGCAAACACATCAAGCAAGCAAATGATTCTCTTTGAATTTTCCCAAATGTACACTGACTCACAGTGTGATTCTAGACAAATAACAGTATGTCTTGCACTTTACTGAAAGGATTACTACATGCTACTGAAAGAGTCACTATGGGTTTGCAAGAGCAGTCACAGGGTTTTTCCTGGAGTGTATGAATACTAACTGGGGAATTGTAGGCCTGAAATACAAATGTGAAGGTGCTTAAATTACAACATGCATAGTCCTTAGGAGTTTGAAGCACTGCGTGCCCTAAATCCTGGCTCACTGCATGAGTACATGTATACTTATGTGTCTGCAAACACATCAAGCAAGCAAATGATTCTCTTTGAATTTTCCCAAATGTACACTGACTCACAGTGTGATTCTAGACAAATAACAGTATGTCTTGCACTTTACTGAAAGGATTACTACATGCTACTGAAAGAGTCACTATGGGTTTGCAAGAGCAGTCACAGGGTGTTTCCTGGAGTGTATGAATACTAACTGGGGAATTGTAGGCCTGAAATACAAATGTGAAGGTGCTTAAATTACAACATGCATAGTCCTTAGGAGTTTGAAGCACTGCGTGCCCTAAATCCTGGCTCACTGCATGAGTACATGTATACTTATGTGTCTGCAAACACATCAAGCAAGCAAATGATTCTCTTTGAATTTTCCCAAATGTACACTGACTCACAGTGTGATTCTAGACAAATAACAGTATGTCTTGCACTTTACTGAAAGGATTACTACATGCTACTGAAAGAGTCACTATGGGTTTGCAAGAGCAGTCACAGGGTTTTTCTTGGAGTGTATGGATACTAGCTGGGGAATTGTGGGCCTGAAATACAAGTGTGAAGGTGCTTAGGTTACTACATGCATAGTCTTTAGGTGTTTGAAGCACTGCATGCCCTAAAGCTTGGCTCACTGAATGAGTACACATACTTATGTGTCTGCAAACACATAAAGCAAGCAAATGATTCTCTCTCAATGTTCCCAAATGCACACTGACTCACAGTGTGATCCTAGACAAATAACAGTATCGCTTGCACTTTACTGAAAGGATTACTACAACCACACATACCAAATGCTTCTCTCACAAGGCATTACAAATGAACACACACTCAAAGTGAGATTCTACTGAAGCAACACTATTCACTAGTCTACAAGAGTTAAGATGACTGCATACATTTCAAATGTTTAATTACTACATTTCGAGAGTACAAGCCTGACACATTTTAAAATACTTAAGCAATGACTGCTTTGAAAATCTACCAAAACTTAGCAACAGCATAAGTTTTTAACCAGTACTAGAACTGCAAGCATGTGAAATACGCACAGGCTTCTCTCACAACAGTGCCTAAACTTACAAAGAGACACAGTGTGATTCAAGACAACCAACACTATCTCTTAGACTTTATCAAAACACATTTACCGATCTACAAAAACAAAAGTGTCAACACACATTTCTCATATTTCATTACTGCATTTCAATGTTAAAGCCTAACTCATTTTCCAAATACATAAGCAATGTCTATTTTCCAATTCTATCAAAACTTAACATCAAAAAAAGGTTTTAAGGACTTATGTGTCTGCAAACACACCAAGCAACCAAATGCTTCTCTCACAATTTTCCCAAATGCACACTGACTCACAGTGTGATTCTAGGCAAATTTCAGTACCCCTTGCACTTTACCAAAAAAACATTTAGTAGTCTGGAACAAGAAACATGACTGTACACATTCCACATTTTTTTAATACACAGTCTCACAAACTGAATCTAGACGTGCAACACTACTACCTGCAGTTTACCAAGTATAACACATTAATCTTATTAAAAAACAAATATACCAAATATAACCTCCCCCAAAAGTATAAGTTACTTTTGAAATTGATTTGTAGATTAAGAAGTATGTCAGTCACACACCAGATATTCTTATACAGAATCTCTGCTCTGTGCATCTGTTAGCAAAACCAAAAGAATGGCAAGCTTTCCCTCTGATTCTCCACACAAATACTTGTAAATATCAAATCACATTGCTTCCCACAATAATTCAAAATATAACACACAATTCTATTGGTCACAAATTTCAGCCCTTTCCAAGTGACATACATTTGAACCCTACCCCCAATCTGCTCACTGCCTGTTACTATGGAAACAGTTCATGGAACACTTAACTGAACTCACAGGTCAGAAGTTCAACACACAATGTTGCAACTCCAAACAGCAAGTGTGCTTGACTATTCAAAATATCAGCATATCCTATGTAATGTTCCTTTGAAATACTTTTTGTAAACCAATAAAAACATGATTTCAAAAAACAGTAACATGCACCCTACTTTTGAGACTAAAATGATCTCAAACACCCAATCATTTCTTTTCTTTTTTAAAACTGCATCTTATCCACCATTTTATAAGAATCTCACTTCTCAAACTGCCATTTCACATACAGAGACCATCTGAGTGTATCTGGACCTCCCTTCAAGATGCTTAGAGTGTGGTTTGTGGGACACAGCTATATTTTCTGGAGCCAAATGTATGCAGAAAACAGAAACATGGACAAAGACCTAATGTAGACATAAAATGGATTGGACAGAGAGGGTTATAGTGGCTCCAATTGATGGCATTGGTTAAATCTTTTTTTGTATCTCCAATACCCTGACCTCATTATTGTGCACTGTGGTGGCAATGACCTAGGAACTTTCACTGGAGTAGGTCCTGGAAATGCTTATAAAGGAAACCTTTACAGAATTGATGTCACTTTTCCCCCAAACTGCCTTTGTCTATTCTATTCTAACATATGCCAAAGGCAGAAATGGTACTGGTCCAATCAATTTTGTCCACAAATTGAGAAAGCTAGGAAACATGTCAATAAATCTGTTTCTGCTTTTCTCCAAGATTATAGAATGGGGTCCATTTACCACAACAATCTGCGTTTCAATATGGAAGGCATCTATAGGAGAGATGGTGTACATTTTACAGATGATGGTAACAGAGTCTTCCTCTTGAACTTTAGACTCTGCATAGGTACTTACTTATAAGTACCAAAATATCTCAATAAACACAAGGGCTCCTTAAGAACTAAACACAAAAGCTTGATGTATATCTAAAAATGTTTTTAGAAATTTTGCTTGGAGTTTGGCACCCAACGCGTCAGAGTCGTGCACCAAACGCTTAGAAGTCGTGCATCAAACGCGTTTGAGTCGCGCACCCTACAGCTTATGAGTCATGCATCCAATGGGTGCACACCAGGGGGCCACACTGAGCGCTGCGCTGGGTGTGCGACTCCTAATTTTACCATAAATAAAATAGCCTCTATCACTAATTTCTAATATCCTGGGGCCCCATCCCCGGGGCTTATAAAAAACATTGATGACCGTGGGGGGAGCCCCAATGCCCCCACGGTCCCGCCAGCTCCCCGCGTCCCGCCGGGAGCCGGTATTGCTTTTCCACATGGGGAGCTGCTAACATGCAGCTCCCCGTGTGGAAAAGCAATATGGTTTCGATTTTGAAAGAGAGAGCAGGTTTCCCTGCTCTCTCTTTCAAAATCCAAACCAAGTTTGCTACGGGAGGGTGGGAGCCGCGAGACTCCCGCCCTCTCGTAGCAAACAGCACCCCCGGGACACTGCAAGAGCCGGCCGGGGGGGTGGTGGTCCCCAGGGCTCTCGAGGCCTCCAGGAGAGGGGCCACACACAGCCTCCCTCCCACAATACAGAAAGCCCCAGGGCTGGTGGTCCCCGTGTCTTGGGGAGGTCGTTGAGGCCCCCCAACCACTTTTTTGCATATTTTGCATATATATATATCGTACAAACACTCCGACCACTTCCACCGATGCCTCGGCGGCGAAGAAGGAGAAACGAACCTATTTGTTTTGAGGCAAGATGTTATTTATTCAACCGTGTATATCCAAATCAGCATTAGACAGATGACGCGTTTCGAGCTCGAAAGCCCTTGATCACATAAAGACTGGATTGGTTGTGGCCATTTTTAAATGCTATGCAACATCCTAATCTAATCACATGGTCAGATAGGTTTTAATGAAACTGGAAAACTGACTATTTAAATGACATATACAACTTTCTGTTTCCCATGCGTTTGTGCACTATTACAGCCACCATACAATATGACCTTATATATGCATTCCAAACATTGCGGATTTTTACACAATGTAACTAGATAATTGCGGCCCCACAACATGTATCTGCAGAGAAAAAAATATTTAAATTTTTTATATGCATAAAATACCGCATTTTTTATGTGGATTCGTATAAACCTTCCGCTTTTTGTACCATGTATTACATTTGAATCCCAATAGACTCAATATTACTGGATAATCCATTCACTATATAATATAGAAAACATTATCTGCTTAAATGCAAAAAACGTATTCTATTTGGGAAAATGACTCTGAGGATGTGCAAACCTAAGCATAGCAGCAAGTTTAAATATGTGCAAAATAGTGCTAATATGATCTCAAATGAGAAAATTCAAACAGAATTGCCAAGGTATGTGTCAGAGTGTAAAGAAGACAACAGATATTTTTAAGGTGCATTTACATACAAAAGGGTAAAAATCTGATGTATATATGAACAATAACAATCATCCTTGGCTATAGTGCAATAAAGGTGTAATGTATCTTCCTATCTATATATTTACAAAAAAGAGATCAATAAAAGCCAGAATAAAATACATATAGTAAACAGAATTGAGATGTGCAAAATCGACATAGAACCTCATCCAATATTCATGAGCGTAAAAATAAGTATTAAAGACAAGTGTACATATCCTCCGTGTTGTTTAATCCGTTAGGACTCTTACTATCAAACTCGAGGATGTACTTGGTTTCAAGCCGTCTGAGTAGCAACTCTCTGTTGCCCCCTCTTCGTTGTTTAGGAACTGAGGACAACACAAAGTACTGCAAACAGTTTAAGTTGTTGCCATGCACCTGTTTGAAATGGCACGCTACAGGATAACTAGGATCGCTATGTAGAATTGCACGCAAGTGCTGTAATATTCTCACGTGCACCTGTAGCTTGGTGCTTCCAATATAATTTAGACCACAGGTGCCTGTGAGAACGTAAACTGCAAATTCAGTCTTACAGTTATAATTGCCAACTATTTTATTGGGTGTGAAGCAGAATGGGGTTTGATATTCAGTCTTATTTACCCCAATTCTACAAGCACGACACGAAGAACATTTATAAAAGCCCACCTTGGGTTTTAACCAATTGGAATTAGTTTTAATTTCTGGACTTGTTTGGTCCAAGATGGAACCCATGTTTCTCGCTCTACTAAATGTTATAGTTGGACTTTAAGGTAAACTCATTCTCAAAACTGGGTCTGTTAATACAATTGCCCAGTTCTTGTTAACTATGGACCTGATTTTCCGCTCATTTTCACTGAAAGCTGTTATTAACCTAGGACATTGTTCATTACGCTCCATGATTGTACTAGGAATAGACTCAGATAAGTTTGTAAAGTCATCATGTACTTCCATTGATTGTGGCAACAGACTTTCTCTCGATCTGAGGGCAGTTTTAGCTAGTGCTGTTTTAAGCACTTTGTCTGAATAGCCTCGAGCTTTCAGCCTATGCACCAATTCTGCTGCACAGGTATCAAACTCAGTCTCTACGCTACAGATTCTTTTGAGGCGTAGAAGCTCTCCATAAGGAATGCTAGCAATTAAGTGCTTCGGGTGCAAACTGGAGGCGTGGAGTGTGACATTCCCAGCAGTGGGCTTCCTAAATAAAGTACTTTCTACTTTATTATTCTTGACTAAGAGTTTTACATCTAGGAACTCTATACTTGAGTCATCTATATGGGATGTGAAATGTAGATTTAAATCATTTATATTGACATTGTCAATAAACTTCACTGCTTTTTCTCTACTTCCTTCCCATACTATGAAGATGTCCTCGATGTATCTTAGGAAGTATTTGATGTTAGTGTCAAAAATGTGTTTGTATTTCCTCCTGAGAACCTGCTCCCCCACCAGCCAACGTACAAGCATGCATAGCTGGGGGAGAAGCAGGCTCCCATTGCCACGTCTCTGAGCTGCCTAAACAACTCCCTCCCGAAAAGGAAGAAGTTGTTGTGTAAGCACCAGTCCATTAAACTGATTAAAGCCTCATTGTGTTGGTAATACTCACATGATCTTTGGCCCAAAAAGAATTTCACTGCATTAGGGCCTGCACTGTGGTCGATGCTCGTATATAACGACTCAATGTCTAATGATATAAGATACATGCCCTCAGACCACTGTAGATTACCCAATTTGCTTAAAAAATCACCCGTAACTTTGATGTAACTAGGCAGTGACTTAACTAGATCTTGTAAAAATAAATCAATATACTGACCAACTTGTTCGGCTACGCTACCTATAGCAGAAATGATGGGTCTGCCAGGAATAGGAGAAACAGCTTTATGTACTTTTGGTATTAGATAGAGTACAGGTACAATAGGATTTTCATTATTCATGAATTTAAACTCGTCGTTGGACACGAGTCTTTCCCTGCGCCATTGCATCAGCTGTTTTTTACAAGGCTCGGTGGCTTTATTATAATTCTTTTAATTAGATAGTTCATAACATTCAGAGTCATTAAGTTGTCGTTTGGCCTCTCTGATGTAGTCTTCCTTTGGCCAAATGACTACATATATATGTTTGTGTGTGTGTCAGTGTGCGAAAAAAGAAGTAGAGAACTCTGGGAAGTTCTCAAGTTTGAGATAGAACTTGCTGTATATAGAACTCTCAATACCAGCAACTCTCTAGATCTGCTCACCTCAAATGTTTTTCTATGGAAGTCTTGAAGTATAGGATTAGCACAGTGCCATCCATGCCGATATATATATATATATATATATATATATATATATATATATATATATATATTACCTACTGGCGGTCGCCAGTAGGTAGTTATAGTTAGGACCTAGTTTCCATAGGAAATCCACAATATTCTATTTGGAATAACTTTAGCACCGGTGGACGAATCTTCATGAATTTCTCCAAGAAAATGGCCTGCTTGGTTCCGCTCCTTCCCTGAAAGTTTGGGGGTGATTCGTCAAGTGGGGCCCAAGAAAAAAGGGGGGTCCCAAAACGTAGTTTCCCCATGCAATTTTCCATAGGGACCTTTAGCCAGGGCTACAGCCCGAACGGCTGAACGGAATTACACGAAATTTGGCAGAGAGGTAGAGTTCTGTTCACAGATTGTGCTTTTTGTTAAATGGTGTAAATCCGTTCAGTAGTTTCTGAGACAATTGCAAGTAAATTCATAGCGATATCTAGAGACGGAGTTCAGCACGCGTACTGAAATCTGTTGAATTACGAGCGCGAGCTGCATGCTTATTGGCTGTGAACTGTCTGTCAACACTCGAAACCAGGAAGTGGTGGTGGCCATCTTGTGCCTCGCTAGAACCGAGTCACAAGAAAACAGTAAAACAAAGTTGAGAAGTAAGGGAAGGGGGTAGGGTAGAGACAGTCTGACCCTCTAGGCTTGCTCAGGGGGTTGTACATGGATGTTTAGGCTCTATTTTTTATTTTTATTTTTTTAAAGAAAAATCGCGGCGTACGCGTATGGAAATACGTACAATTACGAGCAGGAGCTGCATGCTGATTGGCTATCAATACTCCAAACCAGGAAGTGTTGGCAACCATGTTGTTTGTCGGGAGAGCAGAGTCACAAGAAAACAGTAAAACAAAGTTGAGAAATAAGGAAACGGGGCAGGGTAGAAACATTCTGAGCCTATAGCCTTGGTCAGGGTGTGGTATATGGATCTTTAGCCTCAATTTCTATTTTTTTTTTTAAATAAAAAATGGCGGGCCTAAGCACGTGGCGTAGTACAGAAATACGACACAGAAATGTATGCATGCACAATTTTTAAGATTAGAGGTGTATAGGACCTTGTGACTTATAAAGAAATATTTCAATTATGTAAGTACAATTTAAAACCATTGAGGGGTAGGAAAGCCATATGAAGGATAACAAATGGCATTATGCATTTACAATTTACAGTGGAGGCTGATGTTGTGACGTCTTCTCTTACCTTTGCTTCTGTCGTCTTTTGTCGTGTCTTGAAAGGCTGCGGTTTCGCTGAGTCTGGGGTGTTTTTCGACAGTCTGTCTGTCACCGCAGCAGAGGCAGGCAAAAGAGAGCATGCTCATGTCAGTGCTTGCATTATATGGGAACCGCGGGGGCTGACCAAACCAAGCCCAGGGCCGTCATTGGTAGCGTTTTCGCGGCCTGCAAGAATGATGGCCCTGGGGGACATGCCATTGGGTAATGTATTGGTTTCCAGGATAAATGATAGCAAGCATGCTAGGTGGTGGCATGTGGGTAGTGTGGGCGGGCGTGTACCCCGCATGTGCAAGTATGAGTGTGTGCACTAACAATTAACAACAGAGAGAGATGGGGGCTGTGTTATAATGTACGCAGAGGCAGGGCCAGAATCAGATCTGCAATGAGTCAGCACTTCTAATCATTCTCCTTAGCGCGCCCTGAGCTCTGATTTGTCACTGAGAGGGTGATCGCACCATAGTTTGTACTGCTTATCATACTCAGCATGTACCCGCGCATACGGTACAAATATGCTTTGACGTTACTCGTCGCATTAAAGCTTCGGTGTGACGTCATGTACGGCGTTGTGTACGCGAAATGGGACAATGTTTCTACTTGGTTTAAAACATGTATGTATTTAATGTAAATACTAAGGGCAGACATTTGGGATAACTATGAATTTTTTAATACTTGTAATAATCATATATTACTTTTAAAAAGAATTACACAAATCGCGGTAGAACATCATGCGTACTCGTATTGAAAGAGCTGTGCAAGCGCATCATAAGCGTATGCAAAGCCATGTGACTTTAAAAGTAGAGATTTGATTGGTTCACAACTTTTCCTATTGCGACTGTTGAAAGTTCCCTCCCATTATAATTATTCGACTTTGACGAAGCATCTGTTCTGAGAATCTTCTCAAATAGAAGGAAGATCACAATAATAAGAGCAATTGAGTCATCTTCCAGCAGTTCTTCAGAGAGAGATTTCGTTCCTGAAGAACGTCCAAAGAAGAGGAAAGAAGCTATAATTTGGAAGTTTTTCACTTTTCCAGAAAGTCAAAAAAAGGTTAATGCTCCAAAAGTAACCTGTAAAATTTGCGAGACAACTCTTTAAAGGGGAGATCCATGTAAAAAATACTCCTTTGGCACAGCAAATATGGTGCGACATGTGAAGAACCTGCACCCCAAGAACTTTGCTCGAGCTGCAAGACGTAGGTTGCACGAGAACCCACCTGCTGCTACACCAAGCACATCAACTGCGGCAGCAGCATTTTCAGCAAGCAGTCCACACCCACATATTGATTCTGACTTTGCTAAAGTTAAAATTCTATGCATTTATTGCGATAAACTTTTGTGTTATGGGGAACAGTCTATAGACTAGATAAAACGCAGGATGCAGGATCATTGCTGTCCTCGACATTAGTTGTTCTTTTTTTCATTCTTTTGTTCCGCTTGGAATTTGTTGAGAAAACACAAAAAAAATACAAAACATAAAAAACTGTTCTTTTTAGAACTACCTTTACTGGTCAAAGAAATAACTATATTTCTATGTTAGTGTGTAAAAGTTTGTCAGAATGAATGCGTAGTTCATAAATGAATGAATGAATATGTTACTAGTGTATGGAGAATGTGAAAGTGCAGAACTATAAAGAACTGCTACAGCATAAATCTATAAGGTGTTTATCTATAGTATACTGTAGTATGTCCGAAGCACTTGAATGTAACATATGTACATAAATATGTTACAAGTCTATGCTTTAATTTGTGCTGCTGGTAAAACTGTCTGGGTGAATTTGTATGTGTTAGGGGCGGATTTACAATCCCCTTGTGCCTCTTTTACACAGCTGTTGCGTTACTTTTGTGACACAGCGGTGGTGCAAAAGATGTGCCATGGTGTGTGCTACTAACAATGTGACGCATCTGGAGAGTGTATTACAGTGTAAAGCGCTGCGCCAGAAGAGGCTTTCTTGTGCAGAAGGGGGTGCAGCAACGCCTCCTAAAAGTGACTGAGTGAAATGTATAACATTTCATTCAGTCACTTTTGAGCTTATGCTGCAACAAAACCTTGCACATGCTTGAAGGAGGTGTAAGGATTGATACAGCATTGTGAGCATAGGGCCCCAAGAGCATTGGTGGAGCTTTGTTATACTTGCAATCGACGTCAAGTAATTACTAATTCAAAAATTCCTTTGCAATTTAGTTTTGTTATTATTTTATAATAAGAATATGAAATATAATCTAAAAAATAAAATATATAAATATTTATATTAAAAATATAAGAAATTAGTATAAAAATAAAGACATAATAATTATTACATTTATAAATTATCATTTACAAAACCTTTGAAATTCACTGAAAAAACCATAGGTTTCACACACGTTATAGTTAGGAATTAGCATTTAAAAAACCTTGCAAATTCATTGAAAAAACCATAGGTTTCACACACGCTATAGTTAGGAATTAGCATTTAAAAAAGCTTAGAAATTTATTGAAAAAACCATAGGTTTCACACGTTATAGTAAGCTAAACATTTCTCTCATACAAAACCTTTGAAATTCCTCCGTTATAGTTAGCTCAGCTAACCATAACTTGCGCGCCCGCAATGCACTGCTGATGACGTCACATATTACATCACTCATGACATGGTCAGTGACATCACTCATGACATCGCTGATGACATCTCAAAGTAATTCTCAGGAAAGTCAATTATTAGATATATACAAGCATCATGGACCTCTATTCAAATATCCAGATTTTTGGGTGGTAAAAGTTCTTATTTCTGCCCTACCCTTATTCACCAATACTGTACTACAACACACAATCTAATAATAAACAAATAAATATATAAATATTATATAGATATGCAGATTAAAACACCTGGACTTAAATGCAAACAGTTATCACTTATATCTATCCTAAGTATATGTGTAGATTTTCACAGGTATTAAGACCTTTCGGCTGCTGGTGTCTAATTCTAATATATACCTGGTTTCCAAGCGCCGAAGTCTAGCTTCTCTATTACCACCTCTCTTATTAAAAGGCACAGTGTCTAAAACATAATATTTAAAATGTTTGAGGCTACTTTGATGCTGTTCTTTAGAATTCCTCGCCACTGGATAACTGGGGTCTTGATTTAAAATAGCACGTATGTGTTGCAAAATTCTTTTGTACACTGGTAGTTTAGTGCTACCTATGTATGTAAGATTGCAACTACATATGAGTGCATAGACAGCAAATTCTGTTTTACACGACAGATATTTAGATATGGTGTATTGCTTGGGGCTAAAGGCCGTTTGATAGTTTTTAGTATTGACACCATATTGGCATGGCTTGCAATTGGCACATTTATGGAAACTTGTCCTGGGGCCAACCACGTATTAGATTCCACATCCTCTGAGTTGTTTTTCATTAATGCATTACCCATAGATGTGGTTTTTCTAAACGCTATCAAAGTTTTTTTAGGTAAGGCTCCACCTATGACAGAATCCCCTATTAAGACTGGCCAATTGCGTCTTAATATTGCACGGATCTGACCTTCCTGTCTACTGTACCCCAGTATCAATCTAGTTGGTTCTATAGCAGTGGCACCCACTGATGTGTTCAACTTGGATTTATATTGTAATAAATCCTGCCTTGCTCTAGATCTAGATTTAGCTATTGCTGTTTCAATAATGCGATTCTTGTACCCACCCTGGAGAAATCTATTCTTACATTGTTCTTGCTTTTTCCGCATATCATGTTCCTCACTGCAAATTCTTTTAATCCTCATCATCTCCCCATAGGGGATGTTGTTGATTAGGTGTTGAGGGTGGACACTTGTTGCATGCAATACTGAATTGCCCGCTGTGGGTTTTCTGTATGAGGTTGTTGCCAGACCTCTGTGGAGTCACAGCTTATTAATAGGCGTACCTCTCTATCGTGGTTTAAATAATTAAAAGCAATTCGGAATCTGTGATATCACCTTGTCACATGATTTGAGCCACTCACTGTAGATTGCTTGCACCTTGTTCACTGTGGGCCGTCCATGCTGTTCACCCCTTCACTTGCGTCGCCACCCTCACTACAGTCACTTTTGTAGAGCACCAAGTTTTATATGGTTGTCACAAATTGAGTTCATGCAGTGCTGCTTATAACTGTATACTACTGACCATGAATTTATACCATAAAATAAGATGAATGACTATCTTACTTTAAATCAAAGAGTGTTCTCCTTTTTCTTTGCTAGCAATGCAATACGCATGCATGTTTAATTGACTGTTAGTTCATCCTATTAGGACATTGTTTTTTTATTATAATTTTCATACCCAGTCCTAATTAGGTATATGGGTCACACTCCTGTAAATTTTACTGCAATGTAATAGCAACGCGTTGTAACAACACTTGCGTTTTAACAACCACGTTTCAATGCCATGCGATGTAATGGCATGCGATGTATCGTTATATACTTAGTCACTGGTGACGAAGGTTAGACATAGTAAAGATCATCATGCAAGTTAGATTCTGTGCACAAAAGGTAGTGCATCCAGACTGATTGCTTAGCCCATGCTGTCATCCAAACAGAGTAATAGGTACTTATACTACTCAACCTCATTTTTTAGATTGGGTGACTAAATTACAACAGTAGGTTTATTGGAAAGTTGTGCGAATAAGGCTTTACAATCAAAATTATTCTTAGATAAACTAGAAATGAGAGCTAAACGCAAGGGTTTAAATCTCATTTGCATAAATATCTGCTAGCAACACCCACCATACCTCTCATATCTCCTGGGAGGTTCACAGGGTTGCAAAGTAATTTGCATTATTGCTTAAGTAGTGTAGTGGTATTTTGTATGAGAGCCAATGTCAAATTTAACATGATAAAATCCAAGTAACATTTATTTTGTTAGAATGCTGCTACATTCACTTAATAGACAGACATGGCCCACTGTTGTACAAGTTATCTGCTTCTACAAGGAAATTCAGAAGCTGTTTGATAGACAAATCCTCTTTAGTTAATCAGCCAGTTGCTAAATTTGAAACAATAGCATCAAGATGTTTTTATTCTTTTTACTATAGGTAATCTTATAGTAATTGAGACTGGATGGTCCTAATAGAAAACAGCATTATTATCTTATCAAGGGTTACAAAATGAACGTATTTTTTGGGGAACAGGTAATAACTTCTTCAACTAAGTATGTAGAGTTTATAGACGTAGTTGTCATGTTATATCATTGTTTTACAGAATGCCATTCAGAGAAAATAAAATTGGAGGCAAAAGTGTGTCATACATCCTCTAGCCACTTCTAAGGTTTGATTTTCTTCCACTAGAGTCTAGCGGAAGAAAATCAAGCCTTATAATCTCCTGTAGCTTTGCAAGTAGGCAACATTAGAAGCCTTAAATCAAAAGGTGAAATGCTAAAAAGATTCATGCTTGAATTATTTGTGGTCTCTAAAATGTTCAGTTATACATTTAAGGCTGTTGAAATAACCCTCGCCTGTTTGAGAATCAAGTGTTAAAAAGATCACATTACAAAAAAAGCAACCAGTTCATTCTATGAATAAAGAAAATGTTTCATCATGTGAAGGCAAAAACTCAATTTCAGAATGTGCAATGAATACCATGCTGTTATCGCTTTTTTCCGGTGATGATTACCATTGCTAGACCTGTCATTTTCTCCCAACCTATTTGCCTTACCCCTGCCCTGCTACTTGATGCCTACCTTTCTGCTTGAAGGAGAGTGGGACTTCTCCTTGAACACAAGACTATGAAACTGACTGCAAAGTCTAGTTGGCTGGTCGTCTTTGAGAGCAACTGCAACATAACAAGCTCCAGTGACCTTAAACCCTGCACCTGGCATCTGCTGGAGAGAGTCTGAATGCCCCAAGTGGAGCCCCCAGATCCTGCCTGGACCTTTGGAAGTGGTGTTAGAGGTGCTTTTCCTGCCTTACCCTAAATGTTCAGACTTGGAAACATTTTCACCAACAAAGTGCCAGAAGAAAGGTACCTAGATGTAGGCAGATCCACCCAAGGTGCATTGCCCTTCTGTCTGACTTCGCAGTGGCTCCTGCTACAATCTTCTCCACAGCAGCAAATCCTGTTCAGTGGGACCTTTAATCGATGGTATCCAAGGGATCAAATCTTCACGAACTCAACAGCAACAAATTACTCATCATCGATTACAACCTCTTTGAACTAGAAATCCAGATTCTCCCGGTCGACGGCGTCACTGACCTAGCCCAGTGTGCTCGATCAACGATGGCTGCTTCTCGGATAGGTACTGCTGCCCCAATGAACTCTACCTTCTTCTGGACTTTTCTTCAAAATTTCTTCTAAGTCCAAAGGTAAGCCAGGACCAGGCTTTGTTGATGATTTATGTGGGTGGGAGGGAGGGATCCGAGCTTGCTGCGAGCACTATATACCCAAAGAATTTACAGCACATTAGTTTATATTATGTCATGTTAGCTGGATTTATAGAGCACGTTACTGCCCTGGGGCGTCTAAGCGCTGTACCGTATCTGCGGCGAGTGTCAAAAACTGGGACTGTCATAAGAGTTACCAGGCCCGGAATAACCAGGTCTTTAAAGCTTTCCTAAAATCATGCAGACTGGATGCTTTTTTAATACAGAGCAGAAGTGTATTTTATACTTTGGACACTTCCAGCACGATGTTCTTTATGCCCCATCGTACTCATTTGAATCTAGGCTGTACCAATAAACTTACAGTGGCTAAGCGAAGCTTTCTAGCAAGGACATACTGTTTAAAACTTTGATTAAAAAAATCAGGACCAAGATTATGAACTGCCCTATTGGTTAAACATAACACCTTAAAGGTGATTCTTTGTTTAACAGGAAGTCAGTGCAGATTTTTCAGATCTTGGGATACCGAACAAAATGTGAGAATTTTCAGCAAAAGTGTAGCCCCAGCATTTTGCTAGACCTGGAGTCTATTTATGTTACATTTATGGGTGGTCAGAAGTAGACTGTTGCAGTAGTCTATTTTAGACATAATTAGTGAGGTAACTAATGTATTTTGCAGATTGGCAGGTATGATAGGCAGAAAGTTTTTTTGATTATTCTAAGGGTGTTCAATGTGAAAGAAGTAAGATGATTTACATGATCATTAAAATCAACTTGAGAATCAATAACCACTCCCAAGTTTCGAGCCTTTTCCACTGGAAGGGGAGTTGGGCCCAGATCTGGTCTGCCGAGTGGTGGCCGGACTCACTGGGTGCCTGTCCTGAGCCCACCGCCTCAGCTAAAAATCTGGGGGTTATGATCGATTCCACCCTTAGTATGTGCCAACAGGTCAACAGGACTGTATCGACCTGTTGGGGGATCATCCACATACTAAGAAAAATCAGGCACTATCTTTCCCTTCAGGCAAGAAAGCAACTGGCCGTCGCACTTCTGGGCTCTCGTTTGGACTATTGCAATGCGCTGTATGCTGGACTGAATAAAAGTCAGCTGCAGCGCTTGCAGGTGGTCCAGAACGCGGCAGCGAGATTTGTTTTTGATCTACCATGACGTGCCTCTGCCAACGATGCCCGGAAGCAGCTTCACTGGCTTCCCGTCGTGGACCGCATTTTCTTCAAGTCCATGTGCATGGTCTATAAAGCTTTAGCTAAAACCAGCCCTACTGGAATTGGATCTATCCTGTCTCATTATAATCCTGGCAGGAACCTCCGTTCCTCATCTAAACTTCTTCTTTCCGTGCCTCGTGTTAGGAAGACCAGATGGGGGGGCAAGGCCTTTTCCAACCTGGCCCCAAAATGGTGGAATGCCCTCCCTCTTGAAGTAAGGTCTCTCCCCACTCTTCAAGCTTTTAGATCTGCCTTAAAAACCCACCTCTTTGTATGCGCATACCTGTAGTGGTGCTCTGCATATTCTGATCTTTTTGATAGGCGCCTTGACACCTTCGGGTTTAGTTTGCGCGATACAAATTCCATAATAAATAAAATAAATAAATAGTAGTTGGCCAGACTGACAGGCCCCTAAAGGATGATTTTGGTCCAAAAAGTAGAACCTCTGTTTTTTAAGCATTCAGCTTAAGGCAGTTGATGTCGATCCAATCATGGACAGCTATCATGCAGTTCTGAAATCTATTTCCAATGTTAGTATCATTTTTGCCTATGGAGACAGCAATTTGGGTGTTGTCAGAATAATATGTAAGTGAAAATCCGAAACTTTTTATCATATCTGCTAATGGGGAAACATAAATGTTAAAAAGAGTAGGGCTCAGTGAGGATCCCTGTGGGACTCCTCATGGCAGGTAGAATGAGTGGAAAGTAAAATGTTCTAGCTTCACTACTTGCTCCTGATCCGCTAGATAGGATTTTAATAAGTTCCAAGTCTGACCTGTGGCTCCACAGGTAGTTGAGCGGCTTAGTAGTAATTTATGATTGACAGTGTCAAAAGCCGCTGAGAGATCTAGCAGGATAAGGGCAGCCCCGTTTACTTTGCCTAAAGCCTGCCTGATCTCTTTGGTTGCCTTGAGCAAAGCTGTTCCCCCACTATGGCCCCTCCGGAAGCCAAATTGTGCACTAGACAGGAGCATTTTTGTCTCGATAAATGATACCAGTTGATCATTCAGATATGTTTCTGCTATTTTGGCTGGTATTGGAAGACAGGAGATTGGACGATAGTTGCAATCTGGTAAATTCTAGTAAAGAGAGGCTTTTTATAAAAAAGGGATCAATGCTGACTTTTTCCAAATATTTGGGAAAATGCCTGTTTCGCACATGGTTTTGTAAATCAATGTTAGTTTAGACGCAATGACTTCTGCTGCTAGTTTAGTTACATTTGGCGGGCAAGGGTCATTTGGTGAGCCTAAAGTGGCGGTTTCTAATAGATTTATAATACACTCTGCTGGCAGAGCAACAAATTCTGCCATGGTTTTGGTTGTGTTGAGGGGATAATTGCTCCCATTAGCGGATACCCGAGCAGAACATGGTTTACATTGATGATTCAGGATTCAAAGTGGCAGGACTTACTGGAATTACTAGGAGTCTTTTAGCAGTAGGCATATATTTTTGCTGGCCAAGTTTATTTGCTGAATGTAAGAGATATGTAAAACATGGTCATACGGAGCCCATAATAAGAGTTCACATAGCAAACTTCTAGGTTTGTTGAGACGTTTCCCTGTTCCACTTAGACCTAAGCATACAGGGCCTCATTTATGAGGCTGTGCGTCACTTTTACGCTGCCGGTGCGTCACTTTTTGTGACGCATCAGTGGTGTAAAAAATGCGCCTTGTTGCGCCATATTTACAAAGTGACGAGGTAGATGCGTCACTTTGTAAACCCCTGCGACACATTATACCTGCGCCAGGTATAATGTATGCAAGGGGGCGTTTTGACGCAAGAAAGGGTCATTAAAGTGACGCAGTGAAATCTATAAGATTTCACTGCGCCATTTCTTGGCCGCTAATGCGTCAAAATCTTACGCCTGCTTCATGGCAGGCGTAAGACTGACGCAGGCACTAACAACATGGGGCTTGCCCATATGAAAGTACACATTGCGGGAGTTGCGTCACTTTTGTGACACACTCCAGCAATGCGTCACTTTTGCGCCCACAGATACGTCAGAAATACTGACGTATCTGTAACTCCTTGCGACATGATGCGTCATATTATAAATATGATGCATCAATCATGACGCAAGGAGTGCGCACTGAGAAGTGACGCATCGCTGCTTTCACACAGCGATGCGTCATTTCCCATAAATTAGGCCCACAGTCCCAGATTTACAAGGACTTTGCATTGGATTTGCATTACTTTTTTAATGCAAACCTAATGCAAAATGTTGCGTTGTATTTTACAATACAAAGTAAATCTCGATTTACAATAGATCGTAACCAAAGGTACCACACAGCTGTGCAATGCTCTGCCTTACAATACTTTACCTCAAGGGGACGCTCTATGGGTGGCAAAAGGGTGTTCCTGTACAGCCACCTATGTGTTTTGATGCCAATCCCTAACAACAAAGAATTGTAGACAGGGATTTGTGCCAACATTGTGCACCACTATCAAGTAGGCACAATGAGGAGTACTGCTTTTATTTCACCATGTGTTTTTCTCTTTGCATGTGTGCTGCATTCCACAGCACACATGCAAAGGGGAAAATGCGTCAAAAATATTTATGGGGACACCTTCACGCAGAAAAATATACCTGCCACAAAACAGAGCCCTTGCACTGTGGCAAGAAGATATCAGTATTGAAATATGACAGCTTAAAGTGACCAGTGCAGAGAGAAGAGCAGGGTCACGTTTTAGTAAATATGGCACTGTTCTGCTCTCTAACATCCATACAGTGCAACAACTTTACTTGTTGCACTGTGTTGTATGATTTATTTGTAAATATGGGCCTCGGTGTCAATTAAGTTTATTGTAGACGTGCCCAAGTGTCACGATTGCCTAGCAATTCTTGTGGTTTTGAACTATTTAACTAGGATGGATCAACTCAAATCGAATCAAATACATGTTTATTCGAATACAAATTATATTCATAAAAGTGCAGAACCAAACAGTTAAATACATACAGTATAAAATAAAAATATTAAAAACAAATGGATGAATAAAACATCTATTGGTTAGAATTACACTCCCCCAACAAAATGAATAAAACACGAAGTCCTGGATTAAAACCATACAACAGACCTAAAAGCGTTCATTGTGAGATAAGCTCTAACAGCTGCTTTAAAAAAACACCCAAATGAATAGTTTCTTCCTCAGCCACCAAATTAAAAAACATTTTCAGTGCATCTCTCAAGTTATTAATATCTCATTTCCTTAAGAAAGGAATTAGAAACTGCTTAGAATACATAACATAAGAGCCACATAAAAATGTGAAATGCGACATTGTTTGCCCTGAGTTTCAATCACTGGGACAGGGCAAGGAATTAGACCAATATTGAAGCCCATTGGAAAGCACAGCACATATGAAACTGTGCCAGCCCTGCACAGGAACAATAGGCTCTATTACCATTGACCCCTAGCTATTGTGAGATGCCCTGCAATATTGTCTGTTGAAGCTGCATATAGATCGCCACCCTCACCCTTTGGCTCACCAAACACATTCTTTTGGAAGCATCCTGATTATATAAAGCCTTCCATAACGGTTTTTAAAAAAATATTTAAGTTACTGATTGGGTCAGTGAAGACCCACTCTAGGATGACAGAGCAGAGGCTAGATCCAACGCTAGCAAGCCAGGGAATCTCAGTGTCTTTTTCACAACTAAGTGAATCCAGGATAATATATCTGGGTAAACAAAGCTCCTAGGGGCATATTACCAACAACTAGCGATAATTTTTGTCTCTAACTTGTTTAGAGACAAAAATTATCGCCGCACATCGGCGATTTTTATCGCAGATAAACCTTGCTATTAGCAAGGTTTATCGCAAATGCGATAAAAAACGCCCGCAATGCATGAATATCGCTGAAAAGTCAGCGATATTCATGCATTACCGAGCTAATGCTCTTAGCCATGTTATCCACCTCCCATTGGATAACATGGCTAAGAACTGCTCAGGGCAGGTGTTAGCTTTTGGAGATATTCGCGCTTAGCGCAAATATCTCCAAAAGTTGGTAATAGGAGATAGCGATGTTAGCGACTGTTTCCAGTCGCTAACATCTTGGCACGCCCACTTTGCATATCATTAGTGATAAATATCACTGACATGCAAAGTGGGGCCCATGATGGTCGCTATCTCCTATTAGCTGTCGCTAACTGGTGTTAGCGACAGCTTGGTAATAGGGAGATAATTTTATCTCCGCTTTCTTGGCTTTTAAAGCCAAAAAAGCGGAGATAAAACCCCTTGATAATATACCCCCTAGTTTTTACAAATTGATGGCCATATTAGAGGGGGTTGGTCTTTAATGTTGTTGTCCTCGATATAAGGGATGCCCAGTTCTCTATGGCAAATAAAGGTTAGAGAAGAGTAAGGTACTATGAGAGCATGCCTGCTACATCTATTTTCCTCTATCTGGATGGTGTTACAGTTCCTGGAAACCCCACACTTATATGCCATACATCACTGTAGGCAAACATTGGGCTTTTTACATTTGCAATAATGGTGAAAGTGAGCCACACACCCCTCCCGATTGTGGTAGGCTAAAAAAAGTGGCAATAGATTTTAATAGTTTTAGCCTGCTATGTGCAATTTGTGGGGCTCACTGGGATGAGTCATGTTATAGCTGTTCCTTGTGTACCCTCATCTGATGGGATGACACAATTATTTGCACACAGTGCAATCTGGTTGCATTAAATTCTAAAGATTCGGATTACCGATAGAGGATCAGAGTTTTTACAAACGTTTGTTCTGCTCTATGGGAAGAACTAGATAGTTCTCTCCACTAGTTACCATCCTCATTGACAAACTAAAACATTTAATCAATATGCTGAATAGAATGTGAAATATCACGCCTAAGCACAAGGGTATACAACCTTTACAACGCAACTTTTACAACGACCTACCATTACCATGCATTTTTTACAACGCAGGATCCCTTACAACGCATACCATTACAACGCATGTATTTACAACGCAGGTACCTTTACAACGCATACCATTACAACGTAAGTTTTGGTAAGTATATCATTTTATTAAAAATAATATAAGTTTGGGTTTTTGGGTAAAGGGGTATTTTTAGGGTTCAGGGTCAGTTTTCAGTTTTTGGGTAAAGGGGTATTTTTAGGGTTTAGGGTCAGTTTTCAGTTTTTGGGTAAAGGGGTATTTTTAGGGTTCAGGGTCAGTTTTCAGTTTTTGGGTAAAGGGGTATTTTTAGGGTTCAGGGTCAGTTTTCAGTTTTTGGGTAAAGGGGTATTTTTAGGGTTTTGGGTAAAGGGGTATTTTTAGGGTTCAGGGTCAGTTTTCAGTTTTTGGGTAAAAGGGTATTTTTAGGGTTCAGGGTCAGTTTTCAGTTTTTGGGTAAAGGGGTATTTTTAGGGTTCAGGGTCAGTTTTCAGTTTTTGGGTAAAGGGGTATTTTTAGGGTTCAGGGTCAGTTTTCAGTTTTTGGGTAAAGGGGTATTTTTAGGGTTCAGGGTCAGTTTTCAGTTTTTGGGTAAAGGGGTATTTTTAGGGTTCAGGGTTAGTTTTGGGTTTTTGGGGTACAGGGGTATTTTTAGGGTTCAGGGTCAGTTTTGGGTTTTTGGGTAAAGGGGTATTTTTAGGGTTTAGGGTCAGTTTTGGGTTTTTGGGTAAAGGGGTATTTTTAGGGTTCAGGGTCAGTTTTGGGTTTTTGGGTAAAGGGGTATTTTTAGGGTTCAGGGTCAGTTTTGGGTTTTTGGGTAAAGGGGTACAGGGTAAAAAGTAAATATAATTAAATTTAAATTACATTAAATTAAATTGATTAAATTAAATTAAATTACATTAATTAAATTAAATTAAATTAAATTAAATTAATTAAATTAAATTAAATTACATTATATTAATTTTAATTAAATTACATTAAAAAAAATATTATATACTTACCAATACTTACGTTGTAATGGTATGCGTTGTAAAGGTACCTGCGTTGTAAATACATGCGTTGTAATGGTATGCGTTGTAATGGATCCTGCGTTGTAAAAAATGCGTGGTAATGGTAGGCGTGGTAAAAGTATGCGTTGTAACGTCATACATCCAAGCACAAGACGGACTGGACTCTGTCACTGTATTTTGCAAAGTTTACAAACAATAACACAGACCACTCAGCCATAGGAAACCCACTTTGTTCATTTTTTTATTGTGATCCACAAAGAATATACAAATTTATCCAAATAACTCCATACAAATATCCAATAAAAAACCTTTTACAATAGCCATACGATCAATAAAAAGTCAGTTGGAAACAGGTTATACAGTCAAAAGCAAGGACGATAACCTTAGAATAGACAAAACATTAGAGATCAAGGGAATGCCACTTTTGTTTGTATGTGTGGTCATCATTCCTGTTTATTGCCTCTGGTAAATACTTATCTGTCATAGTTCCTTCCTATGCGAGAACACTTAGCTGTGTTGATTCATATGAAAACATTGCACTAGAGACATTAGGAAAATCTAAAGAGGCTTATTAGTTGTATGATGATATAAGAAAATCAGCACCTCGGTATGTTTTAGCTGAAAAGACATGTGAGTCACAAAATATGGCATTTAAAAAAAATCCTACAAGCTGCAAAATAACTTTATGCAAGCCATCCTGACAAAAGAGGATCCACACTGCAGAGATGAGGGTAACTCTAATGAAGGAAGCTGAACATGCTGCTTACTGTTTAGTGTGGCTTTAATACTTCAAACCCACTGCCATTAAGTTCCATCCAGCTAAATAAAGTCTAGTGGTGATCCTGCTGGTCCCTGATATCTAGCCTGAGGATGTATGGAGTAAGCACTACAGAGCAGCATTTTGAGAATTACCCCAAATTAATAGGATCTTGCAACTCTTGCCTGTGATGGAGAAATGACAGCCATCTTGGATTATTTGGTATAACTTCCTTGTTGTTCATCACTAGACAGTCATGCTACAGTGGTCCTGCAGGAAAGGGCTTTGCTACATGGATCTCGGGTTTCCTTGCCAACACTAATGATTTATATTGAGGGACATTGGGAATATAGAGAAGTATTCTAAGAAGACACGTTGTTGGTGAAAGTGAACGTTAAACCATCATTTGGAACATTTGTCTGAACTCTTCTAAGACGGAGGTTCTTACTTCATACTAATTGATCCTGTGATAGAACAGGAAGAGTTCTCAAAATGTAACTATGTTGCATACGTATTTATGAATGTCATGCACAAGGTATTTCAAATACAAACGGCTAAGAATAAAACATGACAGAATGTTAACACTGGTTGGTTATCTTGCAGTTCCTCAAAAGTTAAGCAAAAGCTATAATTCATGATCCACAAGAGAGTGTATAGTAATGACGCTTGAAGTGGCCGTTTCAGGCATAAGAAGTAGTAGTGTATACATGCATAGCTTGATTTACTCATTTGTCTGCTTAGGATTCAGTAATTGCAAGTTTCATATCATACTACAAAGAGTTTGTTTTACAGAGATTTTTCGAAAGTACATACCTTCACTATTATGGTTAAGCATAGATTCACATAGAACCATAATGACAAGTTACTTAAGCTATCCTGCTGATATTCACTACACAATGCTTACACCCCTGAGCAACACAAGTGACAATAGATGGATGCTGAGCTCTAAGGGGCAGATTTACGAGAAAGTGATGCATCTGTAGAGATGTGTCACTTTCCCTGCACCACCCTGAGAAACCCTTGCGCCACCATGGATGCGCCGCATTAACAATATGGCTCACCATGGCACAAGGATTGACAGATGTGTCAGACGCTCCTGTTGGTGAAAAAGTCACCATTGCTGGAGTCGTGTCTCAAGCACGACGCAACTCCAGCAATGCATGGGGATGCCTATCCTCATTGTGCTGCATCTTTCCTAACGCCTGCTCCAGACAGGCGTAAGGTTTTGATGCAGTGGCGTCCTAGAAGTGGCGCAGTGAAATCTTGTAGATTTCACTGTCACTCCTACACGGCTTTTTTACATGGGAATGCTCACCCTGCATATATTATACCTGACGCAGAACTCCCTTGATGCGTCATGTTGTAAATGGGCTGCATTTTTACATCGCCGCTGTGACAAAAAAGTGACACGGCGGCACCAAACTGACGCAAGAGGCTTGTATATCTGACCCGAAGTCTTTGTTTTTTCACATATTCCATTTCCTTTTATCTACTTGTGCCACTGGTGCTCATATTTGTGTGTGTGTGTGTGTGTGTGTGGCACTGGTGAGAGTAGAGACAGTTCGAAAAGTGCATCACTCCTATTGGATTCCGAGCACAACCATTTTTGCATTTTGTGACAGCTCTACTTGTAAGTCACTGGAATATTTTATTCGAACATACAGCAACCTAATTTGTAAACACTAAACTGAAAAGTAAATATTTAAATAACATCAAAAAGGTTAATAAACATTCGAGAATCCATAGGTGTAAATTTATGAATGTACAGCTGGGCATAACAATATGAAAACAAATAAAAATAACAGCTCGGAGGAAAGAATAGTGAAAACATTTTTGTAAAATCCAAGGACTGCTCCATTTACTTTCCCTGCAGCCTTTTCCAGCAGTAAATCGTGACATCAACTATTAAACTACAGGTGTACGAAATTGTATTTGTTCCTATTTGCTTAAATTGTGCTTCGTGTTTACTGCATTTCTTCGCATTATTCTATCTGATAAATTATTCGTTTCCCATTATTGTCTCTGCAAATTTGGAAATTAAGACAGGCAGGCTCATACCTTCAAATTGTTTACCATCCTGCCCCTGCAGTAAATGAGCGCAATAACTCCCACAGAGCGTCTGGCTTGTTTATTAAAAATTAACTTATTTCCACTGTTGTCACATCAGTAATTCCTCTATGCCAGATCTGCACCAATTCAGTGGACGCCTGGAGAAGAGATAATAAGGAAAAACAAGAAAGCTTATACTCCCAAGATGGAGGATGTATCATAGCTGCAAGGCATGTCTGGGATATGACTCTGCAGCCACAAATCAAACAGCAGCAACATGCTGACCCCAGGCAGGGCAGTGTTCTAAATCGAATTAATGTGTGTTTGTAAATTTGGATTTTCGCGCACAGGGAATTGCCAGTCAAATATAACAAGACATGTGACTTAGTCATATTGGCAGTAATGCTCATGAAATATAATTATATCTGTCAGCTTTTACAAATATTGCAGTAAAAGCTGTCCCAAAAAAAGTATATCTATCTTTGCATCAAAGGCACCTCTTGAATCAGTCAATTTGTGATTGTAAATACCGTTTCCGAACGGTATAGGGCATAGGCTGCTGCAGTCTGCATGAAGAGGCATCTCTGGAAAAGGTTTTTGCCGGGTCATCAGTGCACAACGGTAAAATTAATCCGGCGTCTTTAACAGCCTCAGATGGCATCATAAATCAAGAGTCCGAAGACCCAGTGGTTTGTTCGTGTTACCAGAACACAGAGATGACGTCGATATAGGGCGATATTAGACAGGGTATGTATTTTCCATGTCCCATATTTAATTTTGGGCAATTATCTTTAAATCTTATTTCCTTGAATGTGCAGATACTTATGGTTGGAATTAAAATGTTTTGATTTTGTTTACCTTCCTTGAATAAACTATTTATAAACCGTCATCAAACCCAAGCCACCCAAACCCGCTCCTCGCCCCTCGAGAAGAAACTGGGGCAGAGTCAATGAGGAGCAACTCAACTCCACTCTCAACCGCTGCAACTGACCCCAACATCACAGCTAGGGAATTCCACACTTGGATCTCCAACTGCGCAGACAAGCTCGCCCACTACGCAACCCCGACAAACAGTGCCCCAGGAAAGCCCCCTAGTTCACCACTGACCTCCAAGTAGCCAGATGTACCTGCAGACGCCTGGAGAAACAGCCAGACACCTGAAAACTATACCACCTACAAGGACTTCATGACAAAATACCACCAATGCATTAGGACCACCAAAATGACCTTCATCCACAACAAAATCCTCACCAACTCCAGCAACTCCAAGGAACTCTTCAGCGCCATTCAGGAATTCACCAAGCCCCACAGCGAAGCCACCTATTTTACCCCCTCCAAGGACCTCTGTGACAAGCTCGGAACCTACTTTGACCCTGAGGTCCCTGCAGGAGAGCGGGGGTCTCGCAGGCGAATTTGGGGCAGACACACTTGCCAGACTCACTGGGGGAGACGCTGGGCTGGTTCCTGGGCAGCACGCCGCTCGATCACCACGCGGCAGGGAACTACAGCCCCCAGCATCCTCGGCGGTGACACGCCCAACAAACACGGACGGAGGCGCTTAAAGACCGGAGGTCCCTGCAGGAGAGCGGGGGTCTCGCAGGCGAATTTGGGGCAGACACACTTGCCAGACTCACTGGGGGAGACGCTGGGCTGGTTCCTGGGCAGCACGCCGCTCGATCACCACGCGGCAGGGAACTACAGCCCCCAGCATCCTCGGCGGTGACACGCCCAACAAACACGGACGGAGGCGCTTAAAGACCGGAAGTCCCTCCCGCATCGCGGGACGCGCGCGGGCGACGCCGGGCGGAGCCCGGGCAGAGGGCGGGTTGTCTGTGGCCGTCTAGGGACGTTGAGGGACGGGACGGGCCCCCTCCTTGTGATTTGCTCCACAAAATGGGTAAGCGAAAACTACAGACTTCTGCTAATGGGGGTTCAGTCAAAGCCAAAGTACCACGCAAAGCCATTGCATCAGAAAGTATTATGAACTATTTAACTACTGCTGTGGGAAAGCTAACCAAGGAAATTGCAGCCAAAGAACGCGAGTTGGGACTAGAACAGATAATTCTGGACAGCCAATTATCCCCCACGGTTAATAGTCTTCCCATCCCATTGGAGCCAGTTATAGTCATTGGAAACTTGCCTAACATTGACGCACAAGGTCTAACAAATATCATTTCTCATGAGGGGCAAGACAATACCTTTCAAGATGCTCAACAACTAGAAGATACCAGCACATATGTACAAACTCCCCAGGTTCATAAACGTATTAAACGTGTAATCCAAAGACCAAATAAACGAGGATTATACTTACGGAAAAAGGCCCGACATCCGTTAACTGGTATTGAATCCTCTTTGAAAGACATGATGGAGGGAGTACTTGTGGATAAAATTGAAGGGATACTAGTACAGATTTCTAATGATATTATCGAAACCTTAAAGGATTGTGTAGCAGACATACTGGGGAAATGTGATAGGATTAATACATTTTTGTCCTCTGGTCCCAGTAGGCCATGCACATGCACCTCAATTACTGCACCACAGTTATCTCGCAATCCAAATATACAAACAAAATCTGTGATGGAAGAAATAGGAGAGTTACATCCTTCAATGCCTTCTGCCCCGCCCCCAGTATCTGTATCTGTGGGTAATGAAAACTCCCAAACGGTCCCTAGTACAATCAGGGTACACCAGATGAGCAATCCCCGTCCTGCTGTAGCTACATCTAGAGCCCCTGCAATAGACACCTCTAATCCACCAGGGCCTAGAATCCAACGCATAAAACCACCGGTACACCTTCCCCCGGAAGCAACACCTTTTGTTGCTATCCTGGTGAACGTTCCACAACTGAAAACAGGAGAATGTGAGTCGGATATTGCTCAATTAAATAATATTAAGATATGGTGTGATGCAAACTGTACTGGCCCAAATAATATATCAGAGCATATCCAAACAAGCAGAAGGGTCAAATGGGTGGGGTATACGCCTAAAAAATTTACTGGTGACTGTATGATTGTTAACTTTGATAGTCCATATGAGGCCCAACGGTTATTTTGGTATGCTACCGAAGTGACGGAAGATGGGATTAGAGCACTACCGCTAGGCTATTTTTATCCTCCACCTAAAATACAAAAGCCCCAACTGGGAAGGGATTTGCTCCGAGCACTACCTAGATACACCCCCTGCCCGAGTACATGGGCTACACAGAAAACAAGCTTGATGCCAAGAAATAGTGATAAACAGGGAGGTGAACATAGTAATGATCTTATATTAACAAATAGGTTTGCTGCCCTTTCCAATTTAGAGGAAAATGATTGACTAACCTCAAACCAGTCACAACTCCCTGGCCCACCTGCCATAGACAAGGGCAACGCAGTAACTAAATTAGGAGATTCTCTCCCTCCAACTCAACATACTTGGCCAAATATTGTTGGAAATGATAGCAGAGTGCAACTGATGAGCTGGAATATTGCAGGCTTACGCTCCAAGAGGAGCGATATAAGATGGTTGGACCTGTTAAAAAAAAGTGATGTGGTGGCCCTACAGGAGACGTGGGATAGGGACTGTGATTTTTGGTTAGACGGATACACCTCTTATTTTCTAGCTGCCCAGACATCAAGTTCAGGCCGAAATAAAGGGGGCCTGCTGTTCTTGATATCCGTCAAAGTAAAAGGCACTGTGAAGGTACTTGACACACCATCCCAAAACTATTTGGCTCTTGAGGTTACAATGCCTAATAGATATAAATGTGTTTACATTAATTTTTATAATAGTATACAAAGTATAGCATTAAATGCCAATATCAACTCCTTGATGGAGTTTTTAAAAAGATACAGGGAGAGTCAGACCACTTTTGTTTATTTTTTCCTGATGGGAGATTTTAATACTCATCTATGTCAACAGAACTGTCATGTTATAGATACAATCAATACTGACATGCCACAACTACCACATTTTGAGCACTCAGAAAAGGGGTTTGCCTTAGAAGAACTTCTTTTAGAAAATGATTTACATGAACCAGAGTTCAGTGACAGAAAGGAACGGGTGCCTACCTATAGTGCTAGGGACAGCAATACAATAATTGATTATATCTTCATTTCACCGGGCATGTTACAAAATGTATTGTTTTACAACGCTGTACAGACGACTTTAAGTGATCATAATCCGGTAATACTAGAAGTAGATAATAATAATTTGTTTTTATTTACAAAAGGAGACAACATTGAATTGAATATAGTGGGATCTACAGAATTGATTGCTAAGGACCAGGGGAGATGGGTCAAATGGAGCAAGATCATCCCTGAGGACTTTCTCTACTCTCTTAATCTAAAGATGGGTAAAGAAATTAACATCTGTATGGACCCTACTAGATTTGAAGGGAATATAGTCCAGTCCTTTGAAACAATCTGTTGCCAAGTATCGAACGACCTAAAAAGTAACATGAAAAAGATAGAGAAAAGGGTTAAGGGATGGTTTGACAAAGAATGCTCCAAATCCCATAGAGAATTATATAAAGCTCTAAATAAGATACCACGTGATAAACAGGAAGTGGCCAGCAAAAGGCAAAACTATAAGGCAAATATCTTAAAAAGGAAAAACGAAATTAAAAGAAGGGCATGGGAAGATCTATATGAAAAAGCCACCCTGAAGGACAGTGCCAAATTTTGGAAAATCGTTAATACTCCCCTATTTAACGGGATTGAAAATGCACCGTTAGAAGTGAATATTGCGGAACGAGATTGGTTGGAGCATTTCCAAAATATCTATGGTAGTAATATTGCTGTAGACCCCCAAGATCAAAAATTGCTCCAAATTGAAGAGGTTTTGGCCAGTTTTACAATTAAAGAGGTGCAGAAGGCAATTGAGGACACGGCAGGAAAAAAGGCCCCTGGCCCAGACGGCGTACCAGCCGATATGTTTAAATCAAATTCGGGCATGTGGGCAGTGGTTCTCACTAATGTCTTCAATGTGATTAGTTTGGAAAGGAAAAAAGCACCAACTACATGGTCACAGTCTGTAATAATTCCCATTTTCAAGAAGGGCCAAAGGGGAGACCCTAGATGTTATAGGCCCATTTCTTTGTTAGATTCTTCTTTTAAAATTTTGGGTAAGGTTATTTTGGAAAGAATTTCAACTTGGGCGACAAATAATAACATCTTGTGTGAAGCCCAGTATGGCTTTCGAGCCGGGAGAGGCACTGAGGATCAGTGCCTAAATTTACTCCTCACCCTGGGTAAATACACTGTAGCGTCAAAGGGTATGATGTATTTGGCTTTTATGGATTTGTCCACAGCCTTTGACCTGGTAAATAGGTCAAAGCTGTGGACAATACTCTTGGAACTGGGGTTAGACCAAGCACTGGTGAGTTTCCTGGCACGACTTCATAGTGATTTAAGGGCAACGATACGCATGTCACAAGAGGGAAATTGCACTGCCTTTTTTAAATCAGGAAGGGGGGTGCGCCAAGGGTGCATCCTGGCACCAATGCTCTTCTCACTTTATATTAACTCACTGGGAAAGACCCTGGAAACGGCCTCCATGGATGTACCACATATGGGTGACTCCTTAATGCCGGTTTTATTATATGCCGATGATACGGTATTGCTGGCAAGAACCCCTAATGGTTTACAACGCCTTTTAAATTCTTTGGGGGCTTTTATGCAAAGCTTGGATTTAGCAGTTAATATTGAGAAATCCCACGTTATGGCAGTAGGCAGTCACAAAAATGGTATGAAAACCCTCACCTGTAATGGTTCAGTGTTATCTAAAGTAAAAGTTTTTACCTACCTAGGTGTGGTGTTCGATGGGAATGGGACATGGGCTCCACAAATCAAAAGTAAAGCTGCGGCAGTAAAAAGATCGGCTGCTGCCATCCTAGGTTTTGCTAAAAGGTTGGGTGGTAAACCACCTGAGGCTATTCTATCAATTTATAAAGCTAAAACACTGTCCATTGCGAGGTATGGGGCCATGATATGGGGTTATAAAAATCTGGGCCATATACAAAGAGAAGAAAATGTATTTCTCCGATCCCTACTGGGCCTTCCAAAATCCACCCCTGCTTTTCCTGTACATATGGAACTGGGAATAGGGTACATTGAAGACTCTTTGACTCTGGCCCCATTACTGTCATGGATTAGGATATGGCTTAATCCAGCTTTAATTTTAAACCATGTGATTATCAGGGATTGTATGGGGAGGGAAAACGTGGCTAAGATCGGGTGGCTAAAATACATTAAAAGTACAGTAGAATATTTAGGTCGACCTGAGTTGTATACAAATCCCGAGAGCATTATGAGAGAGGACATTGACTGGGTAAAGAAAAACTTTAAAGAGAAAAAGGTTTTAGAGAGAGAGGCTAGCGAAATTTTAAAACCAACTGTTAGGGCCCACTATATGTTGATTGCTTCGTTATCTATTCAATCCTACTTAACGATAGTAAATAAACCTTTTCATAGGTGGGTCCTCACTAAATTTCGTTTCAATCAAGCACATCTTTTGCTAGGTGAATATGAAAAATGGTGTAAGCCTCACGAAAATGCTCCCTGCAAATGTGACTACTTCTCAGATCAGGATATACTACATTTTTTGTTTTTCTGTCCCTTTTATAAGAATGGGAGGGAAAGATATATTAAACCAATTCTGAGAGGCTTTGTGCAGGTTAAACCAGCTTTATTGTACTTACAACTCATGGAAACTTCAGTAGTAATGTATGGGGTAGCCAATTTTCTGACTATGTCAATCCGGTCAAAGCAAGCAAGATTAAAGTCAGATAATCAATGTAATTTAACTGCTTGTATAGAATAACTTGCCATTTTTTTATGTAACCATGAAATGTGTCAAATATGAACTTATGAACTGCATGTTTTGCACTTTACCCCCAGGCGGCTAGCATCTCTGTAATAGACATTCTAGTTCGCACTATATTTATATTTTGAATACTGTCAATGGACTACAAGATTGTGATTACTGTAAATATGTTTGTAAAGATGATTTTTTAATGAATTTTTTATGTGCATAGCAATTCTTAACTTTTTAACTTGTTTTAAAAATCTTGTCTGTATGATTGAAAATGGTTCTGTAGCATCTTTTTATGATTTTAAAACAATCGAATAAAGTGTTTCTGACTTGACTACTTTGACCCCAAGATCAAAAACCTCCACGATAACTTCAACAACTATATGCCCGATTCCGCAGCAATACCGACTGCCGGCAACACCAGCCAGGCAACCATATCCTTCTGGACACCAATGACGACTGAAGAGACCACCTCGATCATGAAAGGCATCCACTCAGGGGTCCCCACGGAACCCTAGCCACCACACATCTACCACTGAGCCACCAGCACCATCGCACGCAAACTACAACGCACCATCAACACCACAGTCGAGACCCACCACCTTCCCGATGACTAGAAATGTGCAGAAGTCAGACCCATGCTCAAGAAGCCCTCAGCAGACCCGTTGGACCTTAAGAACTATGGTCCCATCTCGCTCCGCCCCTTTGCGGCGCAAGTCACGAAGAGGACTCTCAACACAGAAATAACTAGGTTCATCGAAGACAACGCCATCCTCACCCCTTCCCAGACTGGATTCCGCAGCAACCACAGCACAGAGACTGCCCTCCTACCTGCCACAGATGACATCTGCACCCTCCTAGACCAAGGCCAAACTGCAGGCCTGATTATACTTGACCTCTCAGCATCATTCAGCAATGCCTCCCACTGCACCCTGACAGCTAGACTACATAACTCTGGCATACAAGGAACCGCACTTGACTGGATCCAATCTTTCCTCACCAGCAGAAGCCAAAGCGTGAGGCTGCCACCCTTCCTCTCCAAACCCATGGAAATGAACAGTGGAGTCCCTCAGGGATCATCGCTCAGCCCAACTCTCTTCAACATCTCCATACAGCGATTCGGTCCTGTCTGTCCTCGGTTTTTAACTGGCTGGCATCCACCCAGTTGAAATGTAATGAGGATAAAACAGAAATACTACTCTATGGTCAGTTTCCTCCTCGATTCAGAGAATCTCTCTGGCCGACAGGGTTTCCATTGCCTTGTTCAGTTAACATCCCGGCTAAGAATCTGGGAGTTTGGTTCGGGGAAGATCCTTTATTCGAGGCCCACATCAAGAAATTGACTGGTGGATGTTTTGGCATCCTCAAAGCTATGCGGAAGTTCTTTCCTTATTTGCCAACTACAGCAAGAGAGACAGTGGCTAGATCACTAATTCTTTCGCGCCTTGATTACGCCAATGCCTTGCTGAGTGGCTCCCCGGCCTATTTGGTGGGGCGCCTCCAGGTAATTCAAAATGCTACAGCCAGACTTTTATGTGACATCTCTAGGCGAATGAGTGTCCGGGGCCACCTGCAGAAGTTGCATTGGCTGCCAGTGACGCAGCGTATTACTTTTAAAATACTCAATCTGGCTCATAAAGCAATCAACGGACAGGGCCCTACTTACCTGATGAAACGGTTTGTCCGCTATCTCCCCAATCGGCCGCTGCGCTCTGCTACCCAACATTTGCTACAGGTCCCACGATTCCGGCGTTCTCGCCTGGGTGGGCAGTCGATTGCTGTTAGAGCTGCGACTGCCTGGAATGATCTACCTCTGTCCCTTCGGTCTAATCTGAATTTCGGTCTTTTTAAAAAAGCTCTGGAAACTTATCTGTTTAAACTTGCCTTTTAGGATTCTCCTCCGTTTGTTATGGCCCCCTTACTCACTTTTCTTTCATAACCCGCGCCAGGATACTCCGGCAGTAATTGAGCGCGTTATAAAACTGCATATAAATAAAAATAAAACATGGCCCCCCTCGCCTCCATCATCCATCAGCACGGCCTCAACATAGTATCCCATGAGGACAACACCCAGCTCATCCTCTCCCTCACCAAGAACCCTGCCACCACTAGACTCAACTTCCAGTAAGGAATCCAGGAAGTTGTAGCCTAGATGAGCAACAGCTGCCTAAAGCTCAACTCGGAGAAGGCAGAAGTCCCCACCACATTGGCATGGACCAACACCTGGTGGCCCAGCACCCTCGGCACCCCGAACCCCACGGACCATGCTGGAAACCTCAGAATAATACTCAAATCCTCCCTGTCCACGAACCGTCAGGTTAACGCCGTCACCTGTTGAGTCAAGGAAGACAATCACACACACACTCATCACCAGCAGGTTGGACTATGGAAACACCCTCTACGCCAGCATAAACAAATCTCTACTCTGCAAACTCCAGACAATATAGAACATTGCCGCCAGACTAGTCCTTGGTATCCCTCGACAAAAGCACATCAGCCAACACCTAGGAAAGCTCCACTGGCTCCCCATCGAGAAGAGAGTCACTTTCAAGATACTCATCCACGCCTACAAATGCTTACACAACCCCAAACCCAATACCTCAACTACAGAATCACCCTCCATGTACCCAAAAAGGAACCTCCGATCCGCCCACAACCTCCTCGCTGAAACCCCACGCTTCCACAGAACCAAAGCAGGGGGAAGATCCTTCTGCCACATCACAGCCAAGACCTGGAACGAGCTCCTGATCGACATCAGACGTGCTCCATCCTTGAAAACCCTCAGGAAAGGCCCTCAAGACCTGTCTCTCAGGCTGAAAGGAACTGCTGCCCCCCTCCTCAGAGCCTTGAGACCCTCACGGGTGAGTAGCGCGCTTATAATTTGCTGATTGATTGATTGATAAAACAATGGGCTATAGAGAGACTTATTGGACTTATGGAATTATGTGGCTGCAATAGTTATCACATAACTATATATTTAATGAATTAACTAACATTTTTCAAAATGAATGAAAATTCAAATCTCAGAGAAAATGCTACTTAACTTGCATATTTATTGTATAATTTATTCAACCGTATCACATAATTTGGTCCTCCATGGAGCATGATACTAATAGCTTTGACCATGTTGAGTCTCTGCAGTGTGATTTGCGGGGTACCATTATGATGCTAACATTTGTATTTACCCAGTAACCATGAATACTTTCCATATTTCATGGTTCCCTGTGCTATATAAGTATTTGTATCAGTATATACCAATCTCTATTGTGAAGTAAAAAAGTAAAAACACCCAAACAAGTAACACACATACACACGCACACACACAAACACACACATATGTTTATATTCACTGAAAAAAATAAGGGTTATAGGGAGTTCATAGTTGAAATAAGAAAAAAATAATGTTTAATCCAAAATACACTGAAATTCCCTACTTATCATTTCCTCAGCTAACTATACCGCGCCCCATTCACCACTGCTTGTGACCTCACAAATTACATCACTCATGACATGTTGAATTACATCATAGATAACATCAATGATCACATCTGAAATGTCATCATTGATCATCATTTGGGTTTTTCTGTGAATTTCTAGTTTTTCTTAAAAATAAAAGTAGGATCTTATTATCATAACTAACTATAATGTTGATTTAAAGTTTATTTATCTTGCCCCTTAGGTCCCCTGCAAAAAAAGCCTAGGGGTCAGGGTGTCCTCCCTACATCCTTACAGGTTAGGTTTTAAACATGGTCAGAAGACAGGGCTGAGTCTCGAAGTCCTGGAATGGTAGGCACAACATTTTTTTCTGAGTTTGGCCAGCCAATAAGATCACACTGTTCGTTGGAACCAGTCCCAGGCCTGCAATTCTAAAATGGGCAACATGAAAAAAAGCTACCTTAGCTGATCACATGATCCCATTTTTTAATGTTCCATCTGGATAGGCCTAATTTTTAACTCCTTCAAGACCAACCTAAACTCATCCTTTAATGCGAACTTCTCAAAAATGGTTGAACAGATTTACACATAAACACAAAAACATGCATTTTGAGTAAAGTTATAACGTTTTAACTAAGGTGGCATCACCTAGTTGACCTTTTTCTTCTGTATCGGATAGCAAAGATTCCTGTGGAAATTAATATGGGAAATCCATGTTTTTGGACATCCACTTTGTTATGGCCACTACCTGAAACATCTATAACGCAGCTGAGGTGTATGAGCATTTTTTGGAAGCATTTTGAGCAGATTCATCAAACTAAATCAGCAAATAAAAAAATATCTTCCTATGCAAACTCTGATCTACCTAGAGCTATAACTTCATTGTGATATGTCTATACTTAGGTTAAAATATCAGTTAAAACCTATTGTTTTATACTGACAAATCCAATTAAATTCACCAGTCATAGTTATCTCAAGTAACTATGTCTCACTCCGTAGGGTAACAATAACTTTCACCCCCGCCATGCACAGTGTTGTCATAAAAGATGTCATTTTAGATGTTGCATTCATGTTATCAATGATGTCACAGAGGATGTCATGAGTGAGCCAGCAATGGGAACCCAATCCCCCGGTGCCAACATTTAAGTATGAGGAAGAGGGTCCGGCCTCCTTTCCGAGCTTTAAATGGCTCAGGAGACCATCAATGCCAGGGCCATCTCTTAGAAGGTGTCCTGGGGGGCCAACTCCCGGGACACAATGGTTTCCTTGCCTGCACGAGTATGGGCAGGGAAAGCAAGGATGCTCCTACCCAGCGGGAGCATTGAAAATCTGGTTTTGTTTTCCTACCTGCACTCTTGAGAGCAGGGATACTCAGAAAGCTCCAGCACTGCAAAATCAAGCAGAAACAGTTTCTCCTGACTGCTGGGCTAGAACAATGCCTGCTCCCGCAGCATCTAGGATGAGTGCACGTGTGGGGCTGTCAGGCCCACGTGTGCACTCACTCAGGAGCACATGAGACCCTGAGGTATAGGGTCCCTGGGGCCTTGTTAGGCCCAGGGAGGGGTGGCTGAGTGCCCTCCCTTTTTTAGAAAAAGAAGGAACTGGGGCTCATAATGGAATGGGAAGGGGGACGACACACTCTCCCCCTCCTACATTTGTGTTTTGGCCTCAGGATATGGGGGCCCTGGGGACCATAGTCGCTCAGAAAGGGGGGCATGCACCCCCTTCCCTTGAAATTTATGTTTTTGCCCTGGGGGATAGGTTCACCAGGTGCACAAAGACTGTGGAGGAGGGTAACTATAAAAAAGTGCACCATGAGATGTTATCCCTGGAGTCCCAATGCAGTGCAACCAACTCCCCTTAACAGAAAGGCCCCAGTGGTAGGGTCACTAGGGCTGTGAAGGGTCAGGGAGGGGGCTGAGTTCCCTTCCAACCTTAAGAAAAAAAATGCCCCAGGGATGGGGCCCTCATGACCGTAGTGGCTTGAAGAGGGTTGCTGCCCCACTGCTTAATTAAAAAAAGGTCCATGTGGATGGGATGCCCAGGGCCTGCAAAGGATTGCTTATTTATTTTCACTTTTTGACAACTATTTTTATTTTTCTGGCTGTCCTGGTCCCACCTGGGAAACCTACTGGTTTTTTTTTTCTCATAGGGGGCCATGGGAAGAGCCACACCTACCCAGTGGCCCTGCCTTCTCCCTACAAGTTGCCCAGTACCATCATCATCATTTTGTTTTTTTTAATTGGGTGCCCCTCTGCCACCTGCATCACGTCACAGCATATCACCTCAATGAGGACTGCAGTGCATGGCTCAGGGCCCCCATAGCTTCTCTGTCTCCCCTGCTTGCACCCATCCCAGATGCATCAAGACCCGGCATTGCTCCCACCCACTGGAGCAGTTTCTTTCAAATGATCAGGGAAAAGTTGTCTGCTACCACCGTGTGGGAGCAAATTACACTTTAACTGTCTGTGCGCACGAGCGAAGAAGTAGATGGTGTCCTTGTGTGGGCTCCTCGGAACAGATTTCCTGAGCCAGCCCAGATGGATGTGGTCCCTGGGGCTATTTATCTGCTCCGAGAAGGGAGTCATGCACCTTCTCAGAGAGGGGACGATGTGCCTTGCACCCTCTAACCTTTACTAAAATATTGGCCCAAGTGGATTTGATCCCAGGGCCTCTTAGAGGCCTGGGGAGCAGAGCCAGATTCCCCCTCCCCTAAATAATATATGCGCCACCACCTCAGACTCTGGCTTACCCTAGGGGGGGGAGCATATTTTAACAACATAGGAGCTTGCACTTTTTTTCAATTTACAATAGATTCTCTGATTTTGAGGCACAAAAAACAAAAAAAACATCCCTAACCTGCATCCTTATTTTTTTTTAGGACTCTGGACTGAGTCCTGAGTACCAAGATGGCTGTTGCCACATTCTTGTTAAAGTGGTTACAACTAATCAGATCACACCATGCGATCTTTTCACTTTTTTTTAGGACTCTGGACTGAGTCCTGAGTATGAAGATGGCTGTTGCCACATTCTTGTTAAAGTGGTTACAACTAATCAGATCACACCATGCGATCTGTCATCCCCGTGGATTCTCAACGGCATATTACAAAGAGAATTGTTCAAATACTGCTAAATAAATTTACACCAAATCACAAAACAGACTCTTTTTGTTTGGTGCAAATTCATTCCATCGTTTGGGGTGCAGCTGTTTCTAAAGTTTCTATGGAAAATGGAATGTGAAAAAAGTGTTTTGGGACCACCCCCAATTTCTCAGCCCCTGCTTGATGGTTCACCTCAAAACTTTCCATGCACCAACTAGACACAAAGTGGCACTGTTTTAGAAAGATTTATGAAGAATTGCCAAACTGTGCAAAAGTAAATTGGATCACAATAAAGACTCTTCAATTGTGATATATATATATATATCATACCAGCGAGCAAGGCGTCAGGAAACGCCGAAACGCGTTTGGTTTTTATGGCACAGCAATACACGAAAAAATTATTTCAAAATAAATAATACCAGCGGCTGCTGAAGGCAATAGAGTCCGTTTCTCTCATTTGTGGTGAGCGTTGGATGAATGCAACGTGGAGAGTGGAACCTGGATATATATATATATATTGATTTGTGGATTGCCGAAGCACTCACATATGAGTAATCAATGTCCAGTTACAATTTTAACAAATTTACAAACACCAAGTATGACAGAAGTGACAAGATGTCCAAAAGATGAGTGAATCTTGGAGTCTTTAATGAAGATTACAGCCAGCCGACACGTGTTTCATCGCCTTCGCGATTCATCAGGGCTAGAAGGCCGTATCGATGTCAGAAGGTCGCTCAGCTGGTGATAATTCCGACCCAGCCGGGCCCGTGACTAATGCTACTGGCGGTGATTCATCCAGCAGTGATCAATACTTCTGTATATTTATATACACACTACTGTGTTCGGAGGTGACCCGATATACTTGTTCCGGTTAGAGGATTGTCGATATCAAAAAGATATTACTATTTCCTTTTTATTTCACGGATACCTGTTGCGGTTCCAAGATTGTGGTGGGTTTCGTGCCGTGTTCGGCGTCCTCTGCGAGTGTGGCGGGTTCACCTCCTTCGCGCTCAGTTCCTGGAACTGGAACTGAGCGCGAAGGAGGTGAACCCGCCACACTCGCAGAGGACGCCGAACACGGCACGAAACCCACCACAATCTTGGAACCGCAACAGGTATCCGTGAAATAAAAAGGAAATAGTAATATCTTTTTGATATCGACAATCCTCTAACCGGAACAAGTATATCGGGTCACCTCCGAACACAGTAGTGTGTATATAAATATACAGAAGTATTGATCACTGCTGGATGAATCACCGCCAGTAGCATTAGTCACGGGCCCGGCTGGGTCGGAATTATCACCAGCTGAGCGACCTTCTGACATCGATACGGCCTTCTAGCCCTGATGAATCGCGAAGGCGATGAAACACGTGTCGGCTGGCTGTAATCTTCATTAAAGACTCCAAGATTCACTCATCTTTTGGACATCTTGTCACTTCTGTCATACTTGGTGTTTGTAAATTTGTTAAAATTGTAACTGGACATTGATTACTCATATGTGAGTGCTTCGGCAATCCACAAATCAATTAGCAGTAGTTTGCTCTACTCCAGAGAGTGGTTTAGGTTTGTCCACTCGCCGTGAAGCACCATAGAACTTTAAGGAGCAGAAATAAATGCGTATAAACTGGCAGTGCACCCAACTTCAACTGTTTAAAAACCTTCCTGTTGTTCCAATATATATATATATTCACTGAAAAAACCATAGGTTAGAGACCATATATAGTTAGCTGGACATTTTATTGACATAAAACCAATGAAATTCCATATATAGTTAGTTGCACTAACTATATATCGCGCACCCGCAATCCACTGCTGATGATGTCACATATTACATCATTCATGACATGGTCAGTGACATTTCTCAAAAAAAGAGAGTTTCCCAGTGACCAGAAAGGACTGGGTTAACAATTAGTATTCAAAGAAAAAATTCCTTTCTGTGTATTTATTTCAAAGGGTGACCATGAGGCCTATCCATGTCAATTAGCTGTTTTATTCATTTGCAATTGACAAAAACAAGAAGTCAAAATTTAGGCTCCACACTAGGATGATTATACTTTTTACTCAAAGTTTATTTTCATAAAAGATCATATTTAGGAATTCATTTTAAATACACATTCAATTTTACACTGTGGTGCTCTGGTACAGGTATATATCCACTAACTAACAATTCCGTATTACGGTTTTCTATCACAGAGTCGCCACTTTATAATATGCACTCAATATTTAAAATGCAACAATACAGTAAATTGATAAAAAACATTTTTTCACATTAAAACAGTCCAAAAGTCGACGCGTTTCGGTGCGTTTGTTATGCTTGGTGCACCTTCATCAGGACAAAATAAATTAAAAGCAGGTATACTTCTTCTTTCTGAAAAAGTGAATAGAATGCATATTGTTAGTGCCGGATCCCTAATTTGAGTTATCCTAGTAGTGGGCTTTTTACTTCAAGATTATTTTTAATTTTTTCTTACTATAAATTAAAGAAAAGGCGTCCTTCAAGTAGTTTCTTAGGACGCTTTGTTCTTAATTTATCTGGTAGCACGTTCGTATTCAGTTCACGGCCCTCAGAGATCTGGAATCATAATTGCTTTTTAGTTCCTTTCGCCATTTTATATACTTTAAAAGGCTAGAGCTAATTACAGTATGCTGGACTGCACTTACTTACATAGTTTGTATATGGCACATTATCAATGGTGCACTATAGATGATGTCATCTCCCAGTTGCGTTTTTGGATATGCGCTCCAAATTGTAGTCTAGTGACAGTACCCTTAAAATGAAGCAATATCATATATTTAGGATGGTGTACTGTGTTAGTGGGATATTAATCTCCAAAAGCCATGTTCATACATACCGATCATGTAGGGCTTGTCAGGTTTAACCGCTTTTTCTCATTATTTTGGAAGTCCAAAATAATGAGAAAAAGCGATTATTAGCTCTAGCCTTTTAAAGTATATAAAATGGCGAAAGGAACTAAAAAGCAATTTTGATTCCAGATCTCTGAGGGCCGTGAACTGCTACTACTTGAAGGACGCCTTTTCTTTAATTTAAAGTAAGAATAAATTAAAAATAATCTTGAAGTAAAAAGCCCACTACTAGGATAACTCAAATTAGGGATCCCGCACTAACAATATGCATTCTATTCACTTTTTCAGAAAGAAGAAGTATACCTGCTTTTAATTTATTTTGTCCTGATGAAGGTGCACCAAGCATAACAAACGCACCGAAACGCGTCGACTTTTGGACTGTTTTAATGTGAAAAAATGTTTTTTATCAATTTACTGTATTGTTGTATTTTCAATATTGAGTGCATATTATAAAGTGGCGACTCTGTGATAGAAAACCGTAATACGGAATTGTTAGTTAGTGGATATATACCTGTACCAGAGCACCACAGTGTAAAATTGAATGTGTATTTAAAATGAATTCCTAAATATGATCTTTTATGAAAATAAACTTTGAGTAAAAAGTACAATCATCCTAGTGTGGAGCCTAAATTTTGACTTCTTGTTTTTGTCAATTGCAAATGAATAAAACAGCTAATTGACATGGATAGGCCTCATGGTCACCCTTTGAAATAAATACACAGAAAGGAATTTTTCTTTGAATACTAATGGTCAGTGACATCACTGATGACATCACTGATGACATCTCAAATGACATCACTGATGACATCACTGATGACATCTCAAATGACATCACTGATGACATCATCTAGTGTCTGTGTGTTTTTGTAAAGTTTAAATATGTTTTACATATTGAAGAATGAGTGGATGTATGGAAGACTGAGTGTGTGTGTGGCTGGCTGGGAGGTGTGTGACTCTGTGCATATCAATGTGTACTTGTATCAGTGATTGTATAAGAGAGTAAGTATGTGTTAGTATATGTGTGAAAAAGTATGGTGTTCTGTGTTTAACTGTATAGATGAGGAAATCGAAGTGTGATTGATTCTTCACAGGACTGACTAGGTGTATGAGTGCATATGATAGTGTTGTAATAATGAGTGACTGTATGTATGAGTGATTGTATGGGTGAATGAGTGAATGTGTGTGTAGACGTAGGAATCAGTGAGTGCATATGTAGTAACTGGTATTGGTGTGTCATGATGTCATCAGTGATGTCATTTGAGATGTCATCAGTGATGTCATTTGAGATGTCATCAGTGATGTCATCAGTGATGTCACTGAAGTATGGTGTTCTAAGTTTAACTGTATAGATGAGGAAATGGAAGTGTGATTGATTCTTTACAGGACTGACTAGGTGTGTGAGTAACTCCATGGATGAGTGGCAGTGTGTGAGTGTCTGCATAGGTGTATGAGTGCATATGATAGTGTTGTAATAATGAGTGACTGTATGTATGAGTGATTGTATGGGTGAATGAGTGAATGTGTGTGTAGACGTAGGAATCAGTGAGTGCGTATGTAGTAACTGGTATTGGTGTGTTATGATGTCATCAGTGATGTCATTTGAGATGTCATCAGTGATGTCATCAGTGATGTCATTTGAGATGTCATCAGTGATGTCATCAGTGATGTCACTGACCATGTCATGAATGATGTAATATGTGACATCATCAGCAGTGGATTGCGGGTGCGCGATATATAGTTAGTGCAACTAACTATATATGGAATTTCATTGGTTTTATGTCAATAAAATGTCCAGCTAACTATATATGGTCTCTAACCTATGGTTTTTTCAGTGAATTTTCAAGGTTTTGTAAATGCAAATTCCTAACTATATATGGTCTATAACCTATGGTTTTTTCCAGTGAATTTCATTGGTTTTTTAAAAGCTAATATCTATAGCTGTAAAATATATTCTTTATTACGTGACGTATCACGTAGCCACGTGAGACGCCTCATGACGCGTCGCATAACCGTGACATATCGGCTCTGCAGCGCAAACAAAACCCGTAACGTAAGCGTGCCGGAGCACGCTTACAGATATATATTTTTTTTTAACCTTAATTAGACAAAATCCACACGTGCACATATCTTGAGGCCTTGCAAAGGCACATCAAACAAACAGTCCCTACAATTTTGCCAAGTTTGCTGGAAATCTATTCCCTTCATTTTTTTTTTACTGTTTCTCTTGGTTTTCCCCTTGTTACGCTTACCGGGACGATACCCGGTACGCGAACCGGACGCTCCAAAAACACAAGATGGCGGACTCCCGTTACGCTGCCGGTTAGCTGCCCGGTTCGCGTACCGGGAAGCGCCTCTACCGCGAAAAATCGCGGGGCATTTTAATATCCCCCTCATCAATCCTAGGGGGTCAGGAGGGGTTTACCTTGCCCCCTTTCCTTCATTTCCCCCTTTTTTTTTCACCACCTCTTGTCTCTCGAACCTACCGAGAGACAAGATGGCGGCCGCTCCGGACTGTTTACAATGCTGACAGCTAAGCTGCCGGTTAGCTGCCCGGTTAGCTGCCCGGTGAGCTGCCCGGTTCGCGTACCGGGACGCGCCTCTACGGCGTAAAATCGCAAAACATTTTTTTTTTTTTTTTTGCCCCGCGGGGCACTTTAATATCCCCCTCATCAATCCTAGGGGGTCAGGAGGGGTCTACCTTGCCCCCTTTCCTTCATTTCCCCCTTCGTTTTTCACCCCATCTTGTCTCTCGATCCTACCGAGAGACAAGATGGCGGCCGCTCCGGACTGTTTAGAATGTTGACAGACACCGGAGAGCCAATCAGCTTCGCTTCGCGAAGTTCCGTTACGCGTCAGGTACGCGAACCGGGGCGCTAACCGGAGCGCTGTCACAGATATATATATTTTTTTAAACGTTAATTTCTCAAAATCCACTGGAGCACATATATTGAGACATAGCAAAGGCACGTCGGGCAAACCATATCTACAATTTTGCCAAGTTTTATGTAAATATATTCAGCCGTTCGAGCTAAAAGTGAGTCCAACCGCCCTATGGAAAAATGAATGTGAAAAACGCGTTTTGGGACCCCCCTTTTTTCTCGGCCCCCCTTGACGAAACCCCCCCACATTTTCAGGGGCTGCTCAAAAACAAAATGTGCCATTTTCCTGAAAATTTCAGCCAATTCCGTCCACAAACGCCAAAGTTATTAGACATAGAATTTTCAGAAATCCCATAGAGAAAAAATCCTAACTATATATACCCACTGGCTATCGCCAGTAGGTAATATACATATATAAACATATTAAATCTGCATATCTATATAAATATAAATGCATGCATACATATACATATATGCATACATATGCATGTTATTTACATGAAAGTTTTAAAAACACTAATAAAAGCAAAGCTAAAAAGCCACCTCATTACAAACAGAATGGCTTTAACTTAAACGAGGGCGAGATCTATTGCATTTTCAATGCTTGTTTACTTTGGTTCTATCAAGAAGGCATTCAGATGTGTCACACATTTGCCATAAATTCTGAATGTTAGCACTCTAGTTGCTCATTAGATCACTGTAGTAAAGCTAGTGCTCACCAGGGAAGTCTGCTGCTAATCATGGTTTGCAGCCATTTTCCCGCATTTTTTATCCCGCAGACTTTCAGTCCGCATACCATTATCCCGCAAGGTCATTGACCTCGCATACCATTATCCCGCATTTTTTCAAAACGCATGTGCATTTATCGCGCATGCCTTTACAAAGAATTACGTTTTAAAGGCATGTATGGTAAATGCATTTGCGTTGTGAAAACCACGATGACGAGAGAGGTAAGTGGGTTTGTGTTAATTTTTTCGTGGGTTAGTGATTGTGTAGTGTAGTGTTGTGTAGTGTAGTGTTGTGTTAGTGTAGTGTAGAGTTGTGGTGGTTGTTTAGTGTAGGGTCATGCTGGGGGTAGTGTTTTAGGGTTTAGGGTTGTGTTGTAGTGTTTGCGTAGTGTAGGGTCATGCTGGGGCTAGTGTTTTAGGGTTTAGGGTAGTGTTGTAGTGTTTGCGTAGTGTAGGGTCATGCTGGGGGTAGTGTTTTAGGGTGTAGGGTAGTGTTGTAGTGTTTGCGTAGTGTAGGGTCATGCTGGGGGTAGTGTTTTAGGGTTTTGGGTAGTGTTGTAGTGTTTGCGTAGTGTAGGGTCATGCTGGGGGTAGTGTTTTAGGGTTTAGGGTAGTGTTGTAGTGTTTGCGTAGTGTAGGGTCATGCTGGGGGGTAGTGTTTTAGGGTTTAGGGTAGTGTTGTAGTGTTTGCGTAGTGTAGGGTCATGCTGGGTGTAGTGTTTTAGGGTTTAGGGTAGTGTTGTAGTGTTTGCGTAGTGTAGGGTCATGCTGGGGGTAGTGTTTTAGGGTTTAGGGTAGTGTTGTAGTGTTTGCGTAGTGTAGGGTCATGCTGGGGTGTAGTGTTTTAGGGTTTAGGGTAGTGTTGTAGTGTTTGTGTAGTGTAGGGTCATGCTGGGGGTAGTGTTTTAGGGTTTAGGGTAGTGTTGTAGTGTTTGCGTAGTGTAGGGTCATGCTGGGGGTAGTGTTTTAGGGTTTAGGGTAGTGTTGTAGTGTTTGCGTAGTGTAGGGTCATGCTGGGGGTTGTGTTTTAGGGTTTAGGGTAGTGTTGTAGTGTTTGCGTAGTGTAGGGTCATGCTGGGGGTAGTGTGTTTAGGGTTTAGGGTAGTGTTGTAGTGTTTGCGTAGTGTAGGGTCATGCTGGGGGTAGTGTTTTAGGGTTTAGGGTAGTGTTGTAGTGTTTGCGTAGTGTAGGGTCATGCTGGGGTGTAGTGTTTTAGGGTTTTGGGTAGTGTTGTAGTGTTTGCGTAGTGTAGGGTCATGCTGGGGGTAGTGTTTTAGGGTTTAGGGTAGTGTTGTAGTGTTCGCGTAGTGTAGGGTCATGCTGGGGGTAGTGTTTTAGGGTTTAGGGTAGTGTTGTAGTGTTTGCGTAGTGTAGGGTCATGCTGGGGGTAGTGTTTTAGGGTTTAGGGTAGTGTTGTAGTGTTTGCGTAGTGTAGGGTCATGCTGGGGGTAGTGTTTTAGGGTTTAGGGTAGTGTTGTAGTGTTTGCGTAGTGTAGGGTCATGCTGGGGTGTAGTGTTTTAGGGTTTTGGGTAGTGTTGTAGTGTTTGCGTAGTGTAGGGTCATGCTGGGGGTAGTGTTTTAGGGTTTAGGGTAGTGTTGTAGTGTTTGCGTAGTGTAGGGTCATGCTGGGGGTAGTGTTTTAGGGTTTAGGGTAGTGTTGTAGTGTTTGCGTAGTGTAGGGTCATGCTGGGGGTAGTGTTTTAGGGTTTAGGGTAGTGTTGTAGTGTTTGCGTAGTGTAGGGTCATGCTGGGGTGTAGTGTTTTAGGGTTTTGCATAGTGTTGTAGTGTTTGCGTAGTGTAGGGTCATACTGGGGGTAGTGTTTTAGGGTTTAGGGTAGTGTTGTAGTGTTTGCGTAGTGTAGGGTCATGCTGGGGTGTAGTGTTTTAGGGTTTTGTGTTGTGTTGTAGTGTTTGTGTAGTGTAGGGTCATGCTGGGGGTAGTGTTTTAGGGTTTAGGGTAGTGTTGTAGTGTTTGTGTAGTGTAGGGTCATGCTGGGGGTAGTGTTTTAGGGTTTAGGGTTGTGTTGTAGTGTTTGTGTAGTGTAGGGTCATGCTGGGGGTAGTGTTTTAGGGTTTAGGGTAGTGTTGTAGTGTTTGCGTAGTGTAGGGTAATGCTGGGGTGTAGTGTTTTAGGGTTTTGGGTAGTGTTGTAGTGTTTGCGTAGTGTAGGGTCATGCTGGGGGTAGTGTTTTAGGGTTTAGGGTAGTGTTGTAGTGTTTGTGTAGTGTAGGGTCATGCTGGGGGTAGTGTTTTAGGGTTTAGGGTAGTGTTGTACTGTTTGTGTAGTGTAGGGTCATGCTGGGGGTAGTGCTTTAGGGTTTAGGGTAGTTTAGTTGTTTAGTGTATGCTAAAGGCATATTCGTTCTAAAAGTTTTCGTTATTTTAATTAGCGGCCTAATAGTACATGCAGGATTTTTTTTGCGGACTGATGGTATGCGGGATTTCGTCATATATTCGCTAATCATACTTTCTATGGCAAAATGAACCCCCTCATTTTGTTCCTTTTTAAATTAAATGTTTTAAGAGTTACCACTTTATTCCAATCAAGATGGCTTCAGGTGTGCCATACCTTTGTAATAAGTAGGACTGTTAGCACTCTAGTTGTTCTTTAGAACACTCTGGGACATTCTGTCATTGGGCTATAGTTGGGCTACATCTGGCTGATATTTGGGCTACATTTGTTTTTTTTTGTCTCTGGTGGCCATCTTTGGGCTACATTGGGCTACATTGGGCTACATTGGGCTACATTGGGCTACATTTGGGCTCCAACATATATATAGCCCAATGTAGCCCAATATATATTTTTCAAAGTTAATTTTCGTAAAAACCACTGGAGCCTATATCTTGAGACATAGCAAAGGCACATCGGGCTACCAGTCCCTACAATTTTGCCAAGTTTGGTGTAAATCCATTCAGCCGTTCGGGCTAAAAGTGAGGCCAACCGCCCTATGGAAAATTGCATGGGAAAAACACATTTTGGGACCCCCCTTTTTTCTCGGCCCCCCCTTGACGAAACCCCCCCAAATTTTCAGGGGCTGCTCAGAAACAAAATGTTCAATTTTCCTGAAAATTTCAGCCAATTCTGTCCTCAAACGCCAAAGTTATTTGACATAGAATTTTCAAAAATCCCATAGGAAAAAAATCCTAACTATATATACCTACTGGCTATCGCCAGTAGGTAATATATATATATATATATATATATATATATATATATTCACTGAAAAAACCATAGGTTTCACACCAGTTATAGTTACCAGGAAATTTTACTCGCATAAAACCATTGAAATTCCCACGTTATAGTTAGTTGGACTCACTATATCTTGCGCGCCTGCAATGCACTGCTGATGACGTCACATATTACATTACTCATGACATGGTCAGTGACATCACTCATGACATCACTGATGACACCATCCAGTGAATGTGTGTATTTCTGAAAAATAAATCTGTGTTATATATGTATATGTAAAAGTTGATGGAAGAATAAATGTTTAAATAAGTGTTTACATGGATGTTTTAAAAAAAAAAATTGATTGGTTAAGTGGCTTATTAAGTGTATCTTAGTGAATACATATATTAGTGAGTAATGTTTAAATATTTAAATATATGTATTATTGTTTCACTTTGTGTATAAGTGGCTGCATGGGTTGGTGAGTAGCTACATGTGTATGTATATGGGTTATTAGATGTTTTTCTTAGTATCAGTATGAATGTTTGTATGGTTTGGTGGGGTATTACTTAGCACATAGATGCATGAATGACTGACTCTCTCTTTGTATGTGTTTTGAAGACTGCATATGTGCAGGACTGTATGGGTGGATGAGTGTGTATGTGTGTGTGTTAGTGAGTGAGTGAATGACTGTCTCACTAGTGTGTTTATCAGTAACTACATATGTTTTCATCTAGAATATGTGAATATTGATGTATATAAGTGAGTATATGTGACAGTGAGGGATTGTAGGAGTTCCTGTTTAAATTAGTATGTGTTTCTATAAGTGATTGTTTAAGAGAGTAAGTATGTGTAAGTTTCCTTAGAAGTAAAGTGGTAGTGTGTGTATAGCTGTATATGCAAATAAATGGATGTTCAATAGTTTATTAGCATGTGTGAGTATGTGTGAGAGTATCTTTTGGATGACTGTCGGTGTGTAATAGGATGTATAGGTGTATCACTACATATGATGAGTGAGTATATGTATGAGTGACTATATAGAACTGTTGGTGAATGAGTGGATGTGTATATAGATGGTGGAATTTCTGAATTGGTTGTTGTAACCGGTATGGGTATCTCCATTTTTTTGTAAATTTTAGTTTCTATTTTTGAATATGTGTTTCAAGGGTTACATTACACTGAAAGGAGGTCTGTTACTCTGTCACAAGGATGGTGTCATCAGTGATGTCATGAGTGATGTCACTGACCATGTCATGAGTGATGAATATGTGACGTCATCAGCAGTGCATTGCAGGCGCGCAAGTTATAGTGAGTCCAACTAACTATAACGTGGGAATTTCAATGGTTTTATGCGAGTAAAATTTCCTGGTAACTATAACTGGTGTGAAACCTATGGTTTTTTCGGTGAATTTAATAGGTTTTTGAAATGCTGATTCCTAACTATAACTGGTGTGAAACCTATGGTTTTTTCAGTGAATCTCATAGGTTTTTTAATAGCTAATTTCTATTTTATAATGAATCCTATATTGTATATTTATGTAATACTATTTTTTTTTGCCCTGGAGCGCTCCCGGTGCGCGTACCAGTGAGCGCACCGGTAAGCGCAGTCTTGCGGTGTGCCCCGGTGCGCGTACCGGTGAGCGTCCCGTTAGCGCTATTGCCGCGAATGAAAACATCATCGTGACGTATTGCATAGCCGCGTGATGCGTCTCATGACGCACAGCGTAAGCGCACCCGGAAGCGCCCGAGCGCATACGATCGCGCAACGTAAGCACCCCTGGGCGCACCCCGACGCGCTTAGGCTACACGCCCCGGGGCGCGCCCCGGTGCGCGCCCCCGGGTGCGTAGCGTAAGCGCGTCGGGTCATGACCTGAAAATAACACTTTTCATTGGTTCAGAACAGTTTTGGTTTCCAAATGATGAAAGCCCAGATCATGTGACCTGAAAATAACACTTTTCATTGGTTCAGGACAGTTTTGTTTTCCAAATGATGAAAGCCCCCACCTTTTTTCCTCATTCTCACTTTGTTCTTTGAGTGAGGAAGACCTGTTTCCATTGATTGAGAAATGGCTACAGTAGCAGCAGTAGCAGGAGCATCTGCACCACCACCACCACCACCAAAAGGACCACCACAACACCACATTGGTGGTGAAGAAGAAGAGGAGGAGGAAGAGGAGGAGGAGGAGAGGACAACTTTCCTGCCTGAAGACAATCCCTCTTACAAACCGAGAGAGCAATTGTGTGGGAGTTTTTTAAATTCCCAAGAGGCCACAAGAAAGTCAATGCGGCAAAAGTAACTTGTCTGATCTGTGGCTGTGAACTTTCCAGGGGGAACCCTACAAAAAAATATTCTTTTAGTAATCACACCATGATTCGCCACATGCAACGGAAGCATCCTAACAACTATTCTGCGGCAGAGGTGAGAGAACTGGCGAGAAACCTTCCCCAATCTTCTTCAAGAACCTCAACAAGCAAAGAACCCACTCCATCGGGTCCAGAGACACGGGAGATGATCCCAAACATTCAAACCAAGTTTGGTAGATACAAAATCGTTTGTATATTTTGTGGAAAAACAATTACCTATGGTGAGCAAAGTATTACACTCATCAACCTTGCTGGTGATAACCACAAGTGCCCAAAGAAACCTTAATTTTGTCCTCATTTTTTTTTGCTCCAGTTGAGCCGTTTACAATTCCCTGTTTTTTGTTTCTCCCCATAAAAATACAAACATTTTTTTAAACTGTTCAGAAAAGCCAAAAAAACAATAAAAAAAATATAAAACAACAAAAAGAAAAAAAACAGTTCTTTTTAGAACTACCTCCAATTTATTAAAAAAAACTACATTTTTAAAAAACTCTGTCATTCTTTTTTTTCCAGGGTACGCCCACCGGTACGCGTACCGGGGCGCACACCCAAAAAAATAAAAAATAAAGGAGTGAGCATGAGGGAAAGACACTGAGAGAGTGATGTTAAGAGAAAGAGAGCTAGAGGGAGCAACACAGAGGGACTGTTTATTACATAGTAAGACAGAGAGAAGGTGTAATAGGGTGTAAGTGAGAAAAGGAAAATGAATAAGGGAGCGAAAGAAGGGAAGAGAGAGGAAGAAGACTAAAGCAGAGGTACTGGGAGAATGTGAGTGGGTGTTGAAAGTAAAAGGAAGGACAGTAAAGGATGGGGAATGAGGGGTAGTGACGGAACCGGAGTGAAGGAACAACGGTGAGGGAGGGTGAGAAAAGAGCAGTGAGTGTAAGTAAAGAGGGGTGAAAGAGGGTGGATAAAAGTGAATAAGGGTAAGACATGGGGAGTGACAGAGAGAAAAGACAGAGAGTAAAGGAAGGAGTGACTGAAAGGGTCTGAGTGAAGCAGCAAAGAAAGGTAAGTAAGGGAGTGTGGGTGAGTTGTAGGGAGTGAGCATGACAAAAGAGTAGTGACAGAGTGAGGGGAAAGAGACAGTGACGGTAAGAGAGACAGAGTGAGGGAACGGAAGTGAGGAACTGTGAGGACAGACGGACTGAGAGAAGGAGTGAGAGGAGTTAAGTGAAAGTAAAAGGGAATGAGTGAGGGAGCGAGGGAAGGGAACAGAGGGTAAGGGAAGTAAAGCATGGGGACTGAAAGAAGTTGAATGCGGTAGGAGAGTAAGGGAAAGAGGAGTAAACATGGAGGATAAGAATAAGTGAGGGAAGCAGAGTAAGGAAACAGGAGTGAGGTAGGGTGAGAGAATAGTAGTGAGGTTAAAGCAAAGGGTGATGACAAACCACATTGTTTTAGTCACACTTACCATATAATTAATGTAAATTTATTTACATGTTTTTACTACACTTTGTATCTGTGAAAGAGAGAAAAAAATAAGTTATAATTAGTAAAATATATATTTTAAAATAGAAGAGACAAGTCAAGAGATTAAAAATCATAAAAGTGTACTAAGAAATAAAGTAAGAGTGAAGGACACAGAAAGGGAAATAAAGTAATGTAGAAGGACAAAAAGAGGGAAAAAGAAATAGAATGAGAGCAAATTACTAAGAGTAAGGCAGATACATTCAGTGACAGAGAGGAAGAGAAGAAGAGAGAAATGAACTGAAGGTAAGAAAGATACTAAAAGAATGTGAGTTAGCAAAGCTAAATCAGTAAGTAAAAAGGGAATGACTGAGAGGGAAAGGAGTCTGATTGAGGATGCATTTACAAGAATGAGGAATGGAAGATGACTGAGAGTGAGTGAAGGGGAGTCACAGAGTGAAGGGATGAAGGGAGAGAGGATAATATAGAAGGATTGAGGGTAAAGGAGTGAGGAAGTTAGTAGACAGAGGGAATAAGGGAAGGACTGAGTGAAGTGGAATACAATGAGTGAGGAAAGGAAAATGAGTAAGGGAGCAAAAGAAGGAAAGAGAGGGGAAGAGGACTAAAGCAGTGGAACAGAGAGAATGTGTTTCGGTGACGAAAGTAAAGAGAAGGACACTGAAAAATAGGAAATGAGAGGTAGTAATGGAACCGGAGTAAAAGAAAAGGGGGTGAAGAACGATGAGAGAGGAGCAGCGAAGTTGTTGTACGAGAAATAATAGAAGGTAGATAAACACAAGTGAGCATAACACAAGGAGAGTGAGGGACTGAGGACATAGAGGTAGTGAACGAAAAACAGAGAGAAGAGGACAAAAGAAAGGAGCAAAGAAAGATAAGTCAGGGAGAGTGGGTGAGTTATAGTGACAGACTGCGACAAAAGAGGTGAGTGAGTAAAGAGGAATTACTAAAAGAGCAAAAGAGGAAAAGACGGAAAAGGGAAGTAAAGCAGAGAGACTGAAAGCTGAAAAGTGGTGCAAGGGAGAGAGGGGATGCAGACAGTTGAAATGGGAATGAGCGGTTGTGAAAGAAGTGGAGTAAAGGAACGGGGGTGAAACAGAGTGAGAGAAAGACAGTGTGAGTGAGTAAAGAGAGCTGAAAGAGGGTGGAAAAAAGAAAGTGAGTGTGAGACAATGGGAATACAATTTAAATTACACAATACAAACTATAGAATAACTTGTACAACATGTTACATAGTTTATTTTTGCTGTTGTCAGAATATATTGAATTTCACTAAAAATAGTGAGTTCAAACTACTCATCATATGACAGCGGGGAAAATAAAACACAATCTAAAAGATTGTGTTTGAAAAAACCCATATAAACTTACAAATCACATATGTACACTAATCTTTGATTCACTTACTTTTCTTTTAAGCCAAATAGTACATCATGAAGGTCCTTTTCGTTGGAAAATACTCTGCTGTTCTCTAAAACTTCCATTTCATCGACTTTCTATAAGAAAAGCTCCAAGAACATGTGAAATATTTTTCAATGTTTTCATTTCCTTCTTGTGTTCAGTCATGACTCTTTGCTTATTCCTTCACTTTTCCATAAGGCCAAATAGTGTCAGATGTATTATTATGTTTTAAATTACTCAAAACAAACTCTGAAATTACCGTTTTCCCAACTTTCTGAAAGAAAAGCTCCTACAAAATTTTCACAATGTTTAAATATTCATATTTCCATCTCTGGCTCACTGATATTCAACATTTCCTATAATACTGATATCACTTACTATGAGATCCATTTACAGTACATATATGACAACTAGAATTTTTATATTATCTTGAACACTTTTACTCACAATATAATTTTAAACAGCAGACTAACTTTTATTAACTGCTCCGGTCTTCATAGGCCAATTACCTTTACTTAAATTTTGGTTGTAAAAACACTTGGTATGAATTTTTTAAGTCAAAAGGCAAACGTTGTTTGAAAGTCAAATGAGTATCATTACAGTTAGTCCAACCTTTTCGACATTTTAAATAAATTGTATAATGCCCTGATGTTGTTGAAGGACCGTCATGATAAATAATAGCTACAGTTGCAAAAGTTCTTCCTGAAATTGATAACTGAGAAGCCACGAAATTTTTAATAGAAGTTGTCAATTTAGTTCCATCAGGTCTACATCTTTGGAACATTAAAATGACATACTGACCATAATTTTGTATAAATAATGTGGACAGCATTGCAGACTTACATTGGGTACACACCATATTGTGATCAGCTGCTTTAACTAGATTATTAAAATGCACTGATTTGCAGTCTGGTAAAGTCAAATATATAAATCTTTTGGTGTCTATTGTAGTACTACTTGATAAACTACAGTTGTCGCAGTCATGCTGCCATTGATAAGAAAGGCTAAAAAGATTTTTTATATCTACACCTTCATCTTCCAATACATCAAACATATACATTAAAAATTCCTGACAATCTTGCTGAATATTCTGTGAAAATTGTTTTTGACCAGAACATATGTCTAAAAGATTTCGAATTTCTGAAACACTTTCTATTTTTGCTCTATCACTGCTACATTTCTCAAACACAAAATTCAATAAACAACAGAATCATTGATCCCGATTTTTAACAATCTGTTCTTGTAGAGTTTAAAGGAAAAAATACAACATTAACCACTACATTAGCATAGCAGTTGATACCAGAACTGTTTTCAAACTGAAATCCAACAACATCTTCAACAGAATCCTTTTTCTTTCTGCTTACAATTACAGTTTCATCTACTTTTTGTCTTTTTGCTACTACCTCACTGCAATTTTTATCATTTCTTCTTTTTCGGCCTACCACACGTTTTTCAAACAGAGGATATTGAGGCAAATGTGGAGCATACTCTCTTCTTAACCTATTGTATTCTTTAACACAATCTAGATCTGCACAAATATTTGTTTCATCACACTCAATCAAATACAATCCTGATAAAGTTCTGACTCGTGATAATGCCACATATGCCATACCCTCTTTAAACACAGAACTTCCAATGTTCACCAAAGCACTATCTACACTTAAACCTTAAGATTTATGAATTGTCACCGCATATGCCAAACAAACAGGAAACTGTTTTCCGCGAACATATAAGTCTTTCACAAGCAAAAATCTAGCTGAACAACGACAAATTTGTTCTATTTCGTCAATGCCATCAAATTAAATTTTTTAAATTTCAATTCCATCTCTATTTTTGTAATTCACAAAATCAACAACATGACCCATTGCTCCATTTACCAGACCTCTTTCAACATTTAAATTCCTTCTCATAATGATACGACAATTTAAACACACATTCAGGGGTCGATTCCGATCCGGTAAAAAGCGCTTCGAATCATCGTACGGAGCGTTTTTTCCCCGTACGAATCGTACCTGTAAACGTCCCGTACCTACGACGAAGTACGATTCGTACCAGGAGCCGTACTCCGTACGAGTCGTGCAAGACACCGTACGACTCTAATCTCCGTACGATTCTCCCTCGGAACCCGCTGTACGCGACATCTGTACGGTTCGCGGCTGGTTTTTACGACCCAGCAAGTACGATACGTGTCGGGTACGCACCGTATGACCCTTTTTCTACGGGAGCTGAAAACAGCTGTAAAAGCAGAGTTCGTGCCGAAACAGGTACGGAACGCCCCCCCCGGGTATGGTGCGTACCCCCCATGATCGCAGGGGTATGCACCGTACCCCTGCGATCATGGGGTGTACAGCGATCGGTGTACGAGCCGTACCCCCATTGTACGATCGGTGTACAAGCCGTACCCCCATTGTACGATCGGTATACGAGCCGTACTCCCATTGTACGATCGGTGTACGAGCCGTACCCCCATTGTACGATCGGTGTACGAGCCGTACCCCATGAACGATTGGTGTACGAGCCGTACCCCCATTGTATGATCGATGTACGAGCCGTACTCCCATTGTAAGATCGGTGTACGAGCCGTACCACCATTGTACGATCGGTGTACGAGCCGTACCCCCATTGTACGATCGGTGTACGAGCCGTACCCCATGAACGATCGGTGTACGAGTCGTACCCCCATTGTACGATCGGTGTACGAGCCGTACCCCATTGTACGATCGGTGTACGAGCCGTACTCCCATTGTACGTTTGGTGTACGAGCCGTACCCCCATTGTACAATCGGTGTACGAGCCGTACTCCCATTGTACGATCGGTGTACGAGCCGTACCACCATTGTACGATGGGTGTACGGCTCGTACACCCATCGTCACCCTATCGCCAGTAGGTAATATACATATATAAACATATATAATCTGCATATCTATATAAATATAAATGCATGCATACATATACATATATGCATACATATGCATGTTATTTACATGAAAGTTTTAAAAACACTAATAAAAGCAAAGCTAAAAAGCCACCTCATTACAAACAGAATGGCTTTAACTTAAACGAGGGCGAGATCTATTGCATTTTCAATGCTTGTTTACTTTGGTTCTATCAAGAAGGCATTCAGATGTGTCACACATTTGCCATAAATTCTGAATGTTAGCACTCTAGTTGCTCATTAGATCACTGTAGTAAAGCTAGTGCTCACCAGGGAAGTCTGCTGCTAATCATGGTTTGCAGCCATTTTCCCGCATTTTTTATCCCGCAGACTTTCAGTCCGCATACCATTATCCCGCAAGGTCATTGACCTCGCATACCATTATCCCGCATTTTTTCAAAACGCATGTGCATTTATCGCGCATGCCTTTACAAAGAATTACGTTTTAAAGGCATGTATGGTAAATGCATTTGCGTTGTGAAAACCACGATGACGAGAGAGGTAAGTGGGTTTGTGTTAATTTTTTCGTGGGTTAGTGATTGTGTAGTGTAGTGTTGTGTAGTGTAGTGTTGTGTTAGTGTAGTGTAGAGTTGTGGTGGTTGTTTAGTGTAGGGTCATGCTGGGGGTAGTGTTTTAGGGTTTAGGGTTGTGTTGTAGTGTTTGCGTAGTGTAGGGTCATGCTGGGGCTAGTGTTTTAGGGTTTAGGGTAGTGTTGTAGTGTTTGCGTAGTGTAGGGTCATGCTGGGGGTAGTGTTTTAGGGTGTAGGGTAGTGTTGTAGTGTTTGCGTAGTGTAGGGTCATGCTGGGGGTAGTGTTTTAGGGTTTTGGGTAGTGTTGTAGTGTTTGCGTAGTGTAGGGTCATGCTGGGGGTAGTGTTTTAGGGTTTAGGGTAGTGTTGTAGTGTTTGCGTAGTGTAGGGTCATGCTGGGGGGTAGTGTTTTAGGGTTTAGGGTAGTGTTGTAGTGTTTGCGTAGTGTAGGGTCATGCTGGGTGTAGTGTTTTAGGGTTTAGGGTAGTGTTGTAGTGTTTGCGTAGTGTAGGGTCATGCTGGGGGTAGTGTTTTAGGGTTTAGGGTAGTGTTGTAGTGTTTGCGTAGTGTAGGGTCATGCTGGGGTGTAGTGTTTTAGGGTTTAGGGTAGTGTTGTAGTGTTTGCGTAGTGTAGGGTCATGCTGGGGGTAGTGTTTTAGGGTTTAGGGTAGTGTTGTAGTGTTTGCGTAGTGTAGGGTCATGCTGGGGGTAGTGTTTTAGGGTTTAGGGTAGTGTTGTAGTGTTTGCGTAGTGTAGGGTCATGCTGGGGGTTGTGTTTTAGGGTTTAGGGTAGTGTTGTAGTGTTTGCGTAGTGTAGGGTCATGCTGGGGGTAGTGTGTTTAGGGTTTAGGGTAGTGTTGTAGTGTTTGCGTAGTGTAGGGTCATGCTGGGGGTAGTGTTTTAGGGTTTAGGGTAGTGTTGTAGTGTTTGCGTAGTGTAGGGTCATGCTGGGGTGTAGTGTTTTAGGGTTTTGGGTAGTGTTGTAGTGTTTGCGTAGTGTAGGGTCATGCTGGGGGTAGTGTTTTAGGGTTTAGGGTAGTGTTGTAGTGTTCGCGTAGTGTAGGGTCATGCTGGGGGTAGTGTTTTAGGGTTTAGGGTAGTGTTGTAGTGTTTGCGTAGTGTAGGGTCATGCTGGGGGTAGTGTTTTAGGGTTTAGGGTAGTGTTGTAGTGTTTGCGTAGTGTAGGGTCATGCTGGGGGTAGTGTTTTAGGGTTTAGGGTAGTGTTGTAGTGTTTGCGTAGTGTAGGGTCATGCTGGGGTGTAGTGTTTTAGGGTTTTGGGTAGTGTTGTAGTGTTTGCGTAGTGTAGGGTCATGCTGGGGGTAGTGTTTTAGGGTTTAGGGTAGTGTTGTAGTGTTTGCGTAGTGTAGGGTCATGCTGGGGGTAGTGTTTTAGGGTTTAGGGTAGTGTTGTAGTGTTTGCGTAGTGTAGGGTCATGCTGGGGGTAGTGTTTTAGGGTTTAGGGTAGTGTTGTAGTGTTTGCGTAGTGTAGGGTCATGCTGGGGTGTAGTGTTTTAGGGTTTTGCATAGTGTTGTAGTGTTTGCGTAGTGTAGGGTCATACTGGGGGTAGTGTTTTAGGGTTTAGGGTAGTGTTGTAGTGTTTGCGTAGTGTAGGGTCATGCTGGGGTGTAGTGTTTTAGGGTTTTGTGTTGTGTTGTAGTGTTTGTGTAGTGTAGGGTCATGCTGGGGGTAGTGTTTTAGGGTTTAGGGTAGTGTTGTAGTGTTTGTGTAGTGTAGGGTCATGCTGGGGGTAGTGTTTTAGGGTTTAGGGTTGTGTTGTAGTGTTTGTGTAGTGTAGGGTCATGCTGGGGGTAGTGTTTTAGGGTTTAGGGTAGTGTTGTAGTGTTTGCGTAGTGTAGGGTAATGCTGGGGTGTAGTGTTTTAGGGTTTTGGGTAGTGTTGTAGTGTTTGCGTAGTGTAGGGTCATGCTGGGGGTAGTGTTTTAGGGTTTAGGGTAGTGTTGTAGTGTTTGTGTAGTGTAGGGTCATGCTGGGGGTAGTGTTTTAGGGTTTAGGGTAGTGTTGTACTGTTTGTGTAGTGTAGGGTCATGCTGGGGGTAGTGCTTTAGGGTTTAGGGTAGTTTAGTTGTTTAGTGTATGCTAAAGGCATATTCGTTCTAAAAGTTTTCGTTATTTTAATTAGCGGCCTAATAGTACATGCAGGATTTTTTTTGCGGACTGATGGTATGCGGGATTTCGTCATATATTCGCTAATCATACTTTCTATGGCAAAATGAACCCCCTCATTTTGTTCCTTTTTAAATTAAATGTTTTAAGAGTTACCACTTTATTCCAATCAAGATGGCTTCAGGTGTGCCATACCTTTGTAATAAGTAGGACTGTTAGCACTCTAGTTGTTCTTTAGAACACTCTGGGACATTCTGTCATTGGGCTATAGTTGGGCTACATCTGGCTGATATTTGGGCTACATTTGTTTTTTTTTGTCTCTGGTGGCCATCTTTGGGCTACATTGGGCTACATTGGGCTACATTGGGCTACATTGGGCTACATTTGGGCTCCAACATATATATAGCCCAATGTAGCCCAATATATATTTTTCAAAGTTAATTTTCGTAAAAACCACTGGAGCCTATATCTTGAGACATAGCAAAGGCACATCGGGCTACCAGTCCCTACAATTTTGCCAAGTTTGGTGTAAATCCATTCAGCCGTTCGGGCTAAAAGTGAGGCCAACCGCCCTATGGAAAATTGCATGGGAAAAACACATTTTGGGACCCCCCTTTTTTCTCGGCCCCCCCTTGACGAAACCCCCCCAAATTTTCAGGGGCTGCTCAGAAACAAAATGTTCAATTTTCCTGAAAATTTCAGCCAATTCTGTCCTCAAACGCCAAAGTTATTTGACATAGAATTTTCAAAAATCCCATAGGAAAAAAATCCTAACTATATATACCTACTGGCTATCGCCAGTAGGTAATATATATATATATATATATATATATATATATATATTCACTGAAAAAACCATAGGTTTCACACCAGTTATAGTTACCAGGAAATTTTACTCGCATAAAACCATTGAAATTCCCACGTTATAGTTAGTTGGACTCACTATATCTTGCGCGCCTGCAATGCACTGCTGATGACGTCACATATTACATTACTCATGACATGGTCAGTGACATCACTCATGACATCACTGATGACACCATCCAGTGAATGTGTGTATTTCTGAAAAATAAATCTGTGTTATATATGTATATGTAAAAGTTGATGGAAGAATAAATGTTTAAATAAGTGTTTACATGGATGTTTTAAAAAAAAAAATTGATTGGTTAAGTGGCTTATTAAGTGTATCTTAGTGAATACATATATTAGTGAGTAATGTTTAAATATTTAAATATATGTATTATTGTTTCACTTTGTGTATAAGTGGCTGCATGGGTTGGTGAGTAGCTACATGTGTATGTATATGGGTTATTAGATGTTTTTCTTAGTATCAGTATGAATGTTTGTATGGTTTGGTGGGGTATTACTTAGCACATAGATGCATGAATGACTGACTCTCTCTTTGTATGTGTTTTGAAGACTGCATATGTGCAGGACTGTATGGGTGGATGAGTGTGTATGTGTGTGTGTTAGTGAGTGAGTGAATGACTGTCTCACTAGTGTGTTTATCAGTAACTACATATGTTTTCATCTAGAATATGTGAATATTGATGTATATAAGTGAGTATATGTGACAGTGAGGGATTGTAGGAGTTCCTGTTTAAATTAGTATGTGTTTCTATAAGTGATTGTTTAAGAGAGTAAGTATGTGTAAGTTTCCTTAGAAGTAAAGTGGTAGTGTGTGTATAGCTGTATATGCAAATAAATGGATGTTCAATAGTTTATTAGCATGTGTGAGTATGTGTGAGAGTATCTTTTGGATGACTGTCGGTGTGTAATAGGATGTATAGGTGTATCACTACATATGATGAGTGAGTATATGTATGAGTGACTATATAGAACTGTTGGTGAATGAGTGGATGTGTATATAGATGGTGGAATTTCTGAATTGGTTGTTGTAACCGGTATGGGTATCTCCATTTTTTTGTAAATTTTAGTTTCTATTTTTGAATATGTGTTTCAAGGGTTACATTACACTGAAAGGAGGTCTGTTACTCTGTCACAAGGATGGTGTCATCAGTGATGTCATGAGTGATGTCACTGACCATGTCATGAGTGATGAATATGTGACGTCATCAGCAGTGCATTGCAGGCGCGCAAGTTATAGTGAGTCCAACTAACTATAACGTGGGAATTTCAATGGTTTTATGCGAGTAAAATTTCCTGGTAACTATAACTGGTGTGAAACCTATGGTTTTTTCGGTGAATTTAATAGGTTTTTGAAATGCTGATTCCTAACTATAACTGGTGTGAAACCTATGGTTTTTTCAGTGAATCTCATAGGTTTTTTAATAGCTAATTTCTATTTTATAATGAATCCTATATTGTATATTTATGTAATACTATTTTTTTTTGCCCTGGAGCGCTCCCGGTGCGCGTACCAGTGAGCGCACCGGTAAGCGCAGTCTTGCGGTGTGCCCCGGTGCGCGTACCGGTGAGCGTCCCGTTAGCGCTATTGCCGCGAATGAAAACATCATCGTGACGTATTGCATAGCCGCGTGATGCGTCTCATGACGCACAGCGTAAGCGCACCCGGAAGCGCCCGAGCGCATACGATCGCGCAACGTAAGCACCCCTGGGCGCACCCCGACGCGCTTAGGCTACACGCCCCGGGGCGCGCCCCGGTGCGCGCCCCCGGGTGCGTAGCGTAAGCGCGTCGGGTCATGACCTGAAAATAACACTTTTCATTGGTTCAGAACAGTTTTGGTTTCCAAATGATGAAAGCCCAGATCATGTGACCTGAAAATAACACTTTTCATTGGTTCAGGACAGTTTTGTTTTCCAAATGATGAAAGCCCCCACCTTTTTTCCTCATTCTCACTTTGTTCTTTGAGTGAGGAAGACCTGTTTCCATTGATTGAGAAATGGCTACAGTAGCAGCAGTAGCAGGAGCATCTGCACCACCACCACCACCACCAAAAGGACCACCACAACACCACATTGGTGGTGAAGAAGAAGAGGAGGAGGAAGAGGAGGAGGAGGAGAGGACAACTTTCCTGCCTGAAGACAATCCCTCTTACAAACCGAGAGAGCAATTGTGTGGGAGTTTTTTAAATTCCCAAGAGGCCACAAGAAAGTCAATGCGGCAAAAGTAACTTGTCTGATCTGTGGCTGTGAACTTTCCAGGGGGAACCCTACAAAAAAATATTCTTTTAGTAATCACACCATGATTCGCCACATGCAACGGAAGCATCCTAACAACTATTCTGCGGCAGAGGTGAGAGAACTGGCGAGAAACCTTCCCCAATCTTCTTCAAGAACCTCAACAAGCAAAGAACCCACTCCATCGGGTCCAGAGACACGGGAGATGATCCCAAACATTCAAACCAAGTTTGGTAGATACAAAATCGTTTGTATATTTTGTGGAAAAACAATTACCTATGGTGAGCAAAGTATTACACTCATCAACCTTGCTGGTGATAACCACAAGTGCCCAAAGAAACCTTAATTTTGTCCTCATTTTTTTTTGCTCCAGTTGAGCCGTTTACAATTCCCTGTTTTTTGTTTCTCCCCATAAAAATACAAACATTTTTTTAAACTGTTCAGAAAAGCCAAAAAAACAATAAAAAAAATATAAAACAACAAAAAGAAAAAAAACAGTTCTTTTTAGAACTACCTCCAATTTATTAAAAAAAACTACATTTTTAAAAAACTCTGTCATTCTTTTTTTTCCAGGGTACGCCCACCGGTACGCGTACCGGGGCGCACACCCAAAAAAATAAAAAATAAAGGAGTGAGCATGAGGGAAAGACACTGAGAGAGTGATGTTAAGAGAAAGAGAGCTAGAGGGAGCAACACAGAGGGACTGTTTATTACATAGTAAGACAGAGAGAAGGTGTAATAGGGTGTAAGTGAGAAAAGGAAAATGAATAAGGGAGCGAAAGAAGGGAAGAGAGAGGAAGAAGACTAAAGCAGAGGTACTGGGAGAATGTGAGTGGGTGTTGAAAGTAAAAGGAAGGACAGTAAAGGATGGGGAATGAGGGGTAGTGACGGAACCGGAGTGAAGGAACAACGGTGAGGGAGGGTGAGAAAAGAGCAGTGAGTGTAAGTAAAGAGGGGTGAAAGAGGGTGGATAAAAGTGAATAAGGGTAAGACATGGGGAGTGACAGAGAGAAAAGACAGAGAGTAAAGGAAGGAGTGACTGAAAGGGTCTGAGTGAAGCAGCAAAGAAAGGTAAGTAAGGGAGTGTGGGTGAGTTGTAGGGAGTGAGCATGACAAAAGAGTAGTGACAGAGTGAGGGGAAAGAGACAGTGACGGTAAGAGAGACAGAGTGAGGGAACGGAAGTGAGGAACTGTGAGGACAGACGGACTGAGAGAAGGAGTGAGAGGAGTTAAGTGAAAGTAAAAGGGAATGAGTGAGGGAGCGAGGGAAGGGAACAGAGGGTAAGGGAAGTAAAGCATGGGGACTGAAAGAAGTTGAATGCGGTAGGAGAGTAAGGGAAAGAGGAGTAAACATGGAGGATAAGAATAAGTGAGGGAAGCAGAGTAAGGAAACAGGAGTGAGGTAGGGTGAGAGAATAGTAGTGAGGTTAAAGCAAAGGGTGATGACAAACCACATTGTTTTAGTCACACTTACCATATAATTAATGTAAATTTATTTACATGTTTTTACTACACTTTGTATCTGTGAAAGAGAGAAAAAAATAAGTTATAATTAGTAAAATATATATTTTAAAATAGAAGAGACAAGTCAAGAGATTAAAAATCATAAAAGTGTACTAAGAAATAAAGTAAGAGTGAAGGACACAGAAAGGGAAATAAAGTAATGTAGAAGGACAAAAAGAGGGAAAAAGAAATAGAATGAGAGCAAATTACTAAGAGTAAGGCAGATACATTCAGTGACAGAGAGGAAGAGAAGAAGAGAGAAATGAACTGAAGGTAAGAAAGATACTAAAAGAATGTGAGTTAGCAAAGCTAAATCAGTAAGTAAAAAGGGAATGACTGAGAGGGAAAGGAGTCTGATTGAGGATGCATTTACAAGAATGAGGAATGGAAGATGACTGAGAGTGAGTGAAGGGGAGTCACAGAGTGAAGGGATGAAGGGAGAGAGGATAATATAGAAGGATTGAGGGTAAAGGAGTGAGGAAGTTAGTAGACAGAGGGAATAAGGGAAGGACTGAGTGAAGTGGAATACAATGAGTGAGGAAAGGAAAATGAGTAAGGGAGCAAAAGAAGGAAAGAGAGGGGAAGAGGACTAAAGCAGTGGAACAGAGAGAATGTGTTTCGGTGACGAAAGTAAAGAGAAGGACACTGAAAAATAGGAAATGAGAGGTAGTAATGGAACCGGAGTAAAAGAAAAGGGGGTGAAGAACGATGAGAGAGGAGCAGCGAAGTTGTTGTACGAGAAATAATAGAAGGTAGATAAACACAAGTGAGCATAACACAAGGAGAGTGAGGGACTGAGGACATAGAGGTAGTGAACGAAAAACAGAGAGAAGAGGACAAAAGAAAGGAGCAAAGAAAGATAAGTCAGGGAGAGTGGGTGAGTTATAGTGACAGACTGCGACAAAAGAGGTGAGTGAGTAAAGAGGAATTACTAAAAGAGCAAAAGAGGAAAAGACGGAAAAGGGAAGTAAAGCAGAGAGACTGAAAGCTGAAAAGTGGTGCAAGGGAGAGAGGGGATGCAGACAGTTGAAATGGGAATGAGCGGTTGTGAAAGAAGTGGAGTAAAGGAACGGGGGTGAAACAGAGTGAGAGAAAGACAGTGTGAGTGAGTAAAGAGAGCTGAAAGAGGGTGGAAAAAAGAAAGTGAGTGTGAGACAATGGGAATACAATTTAAATTACACAATACAAACTATAGAATAACTTGTACAACATGTTACATAGTTTATTTTTGCTGTTGTCAGAATATATTGAATTTCACTAAAAATAGTGAGTTCAAACTACTCATCATATGACAGCGGGGAAAATAAAACACAATCTAAAAGATTGTGTTTGAAAAAACCCATATAAACTTACAAATCACATATGTACACTAATCTTTGATTCACTTACTTTTCTTTTAAGCCAAATAGTACATCATGAAGGTCCTTTTCGTTGGAAAATACTCTGCTGTTCTCTAAAACTTCCATTTCATCGACTTTCTATAAGAAAAGCTCCAAGAACATGTGAAATATTTTTCAATGTTTTCATTTCCTTCTTGTGTTCAGTCATGACTCTTTGCTTATTCCTTCACTTTTCCATAAGGCCAAATAGTGTCAGATGTATTATTATGTTTTAAATTACTCAAAACAAACTCTGAAATTACCGTTTTCCCAACTTTCTGAAAGAAAAGCTCCTACAAAATTTTCACAATGTTTAAATATTCATATTTCCATCTCTGGCTCACTGATATTCAACATTTCCTATAATACTGATATCACTTACTATGAGATCCATTTACAGTACATATATGACAACTAGAATTTTTATATTATCTTGAACACTTTTACTCACAATATAATTTTAAACAGCAGACTAACTTTTATTAACTGCTCCGGTCTTCATAGGCCAATTACCTTTACTTAAATTTTGGTTGTAAAAACACTTGGTATGAATTTTTTAAGTCAAAAGGCAAACGTTGTTTGAAAGTCAAATGAGTATCATTACAGTTAGTCCAACCTTTTCGACATTTTAAATAAATTGTATAATGCCCTGATGTTGTTGAAGGACCGTCATGATAAATAATAGCTACAGTTGCAAAAGTTCTTCCTGAAATTGATAACTGAGAAGCCACGAAATTTTTAATAGAAGTTGTCAATTTAGTTCCATCAGGTCTACATCTTTGGAACATTAAAATGACATACTGACCATAATTTTGTATAAATAATGTGGACAGCATTGCAGACTTACATTGGGTACACACCATATTGTGATCAGCTGCTTTAACTAGATTATTAAAATGCACTGATTTGCAGTCTGGTAAAGTCAAATATATAAATCTTTTGGTGTCTATTGTAGTACTACTTGATAAACTACAGTTGTCGCAGTCATGCTGCCATTGATAAGAAAGGCTAAAAAGATTTTTTATATCTACACCTTCATCTTCCAATACATCAAACATATACATTAAAAATTCCTGACAATCTTGCTGAATATTCTGTGAAAATTGTTTTTGACCAGAACATATGTCTAAAAGATTTCGAATTTCTGAAACACTTTCTATTTTTGCTCTATCACTGCTACATTTCTCAAACACAAAATTCAATAAACAACAGAATCATTGATCCCGATTTTTAACAATCTGTTCTTGTAGAGTTTAAAGGAAAAAATACAACATTAACCACTACATTAGCATAGCAGTTGATACCAGAACTGTTTTCAAACTGAAATCCAACAACATCTTCAACAGAATCCTTTTTCTTTCTGCTTACAATTACAGTTTCATCTACTTTTTGTCTTTTTGCTACTACCTCACTGCAATTTTTATCATTTCTTCTTTTTCGGCCTACCACACGTTTTTCAAACAGAGGATATTGAGGCAAATGTGGAGCATACTCTCTTCTTAACCTATTGTATTCTTTAACACAATCTAGATCTGCACAAATATTTGTTTCATCACACTCAATCAAATACAATCCTGATAAAGTTCTGACTCGTGATAATGCCACATATGCCATACCCTCTTTAAACACAGAACTTCCAATGTTCACCAAAGCACTATCTACACTTAAACCTTAAGATTTATGAATTGTCACCGCATATGCCAAACAAACAGGAAACTGTTTTCCGCGAACATATAAGTCTTTCACAAGCAAAAATCTAGCTGAACAACGACAAATTTGTTCTATTTCGTCAATGCCATCAAATTAAATTTTTTAAATTTCAATTCCATCTCTATTTTTGTAATTCACAAAATCAACAACATGACCCATTGCTCCATTTACCAGACCTCTTTCAACATTTAAATTCCTTCTCATAATGATACGACAATTTAAACACACATTCAGGGGTCGATTCCGATCCGGTAAAAAGCGCTTCGAATCATCGTACGGAGCGTTTTTTCCCCGTACGAATCGTACCTGTAAACGTCCCGTACCTACGACGAAGTACGATTCGTACCAGGAGCCGTACTCCGTACGAGTCGTGCAAGACACCGTACGACTCTAATCTCCGTACAATTCTCCCTCGGAACCCGCTGTACGCGACATCTGTACGGTTCGCGGCTGGTTTTTACGACCCAGCAAGTACGATACGTGTCGGGTACGCACCGTATGACCCTTTTTCTACGGGAGCTGAAAACAGCTGTAAAAGCAGAGTTCGTGCCGAAACAGGTACGGAACGCCCCCCCCGGGTATGGTGCGTACCCCCCATGATCGCAGGGGTATGCACCGTACCCCTGCGATCATGGGGTGTACAGCGATCGGTGTACGAGCCGTACCCCCATTGTACGATCGGTGTACAAGCCGTACCCCCATTGTACGATCGGTATACGAGCCGTACTCCCATTGTACGATCGGTGTACGAGCCGTACCCCCATTGTACGATCGGTGTACGAGCCGTACCCCATGAACGATTGGTGTACGAGCCGTACCCCCATTGTATGATCGATGTACGAGCCGTACTCCCATTGTAAGATCGGTGTACGAGCCGTACCACCATTGTACGATCGGTGTACGAGCCGTACCCCCATTGTACGATCGGTGTACGAGCCGTACCCCATGAACGATCGGTGTACGAGTCGTACCCCCATTGTACGATCGGTGTACGAGCCGTACCCCATTGTACGATCGGTGTACGAGCCGTACTCCCATTGTACGTTTGGTGTACGAGCCGTACCCCCATTGTACAATCGGTGTACGAGCCGTACTCCCATTGTACGATCGGTGTACGAGCCGTACCACCATTGTACGATGGGTGTACGGCTCGTACACCCATCGTACATGGGGTACGGCTCATACACCGATCGTACATGGGGTAGGCTCGTACACCGATCGTACATGGGGTACGGCTCCTACACCGATCATACAATGGGGGTTTGGCTCGTACACCCCATGATCGCAGGGGTACGGTGCGTACCCCTGCGATTATGGAGGGTACGGACCGTACGGTGTGTATGTGTTTGTGTGCTTTTCCATACGACTCTCCCTTACCTGACGTGGACCGTACGAATCGCGTCCTCATACCCCGGTCCGGATCGTACTGGTCGGGTCGTACGGCATGTGTACGAGTCGTACGGTATGTGTACGAGTCGTACGGTTCACGGTTTCAGCCTTGCAATACGTACGGATCGCGACGATTCGGACGGATTCACAGAATACGGATCGTACTTCGCGACTCGGACGGACGGGTACGATTCGTACGGAGAGGGCTCTGGATACAAATCGTATGGACGTTTTTTTCCCGAATCGGAATCGACTCCTCAGAGTCTTTTCAAAACCAGCAGTTTTAGATATACTCTTCTCTAATGAATCCAATTTTGATTTCAAATTTTCAGACAAAATAATTATTGCTCCCATATGCTCTATTTTATCTATAGCTTCCAGTTTCACTATCTCTTCATTTTCAAACTTTAACATTTTTTTGTTGAAGATGGAACATTCTTGCAGAGTTGGCATCAAACATATCCCAGATTTTTTCTCATTAATTTTCTTAAAAATATTCTCTGGAAGAATGTTTTCATTTGGATACAAATTTCAAATTAATCGTGCATGTAAAGCTTCTTTCCCATGCTCACTTACTTTTCCGATTCTTACATCTTGTAGAATATTTTTATAATCTTCATCCTTTGCCTGTCGCATATTTCGAAGTAGTTCTTCATATTTGAAATTTAACCATATATTAACGTTTCCAATGCTTCCTAGGCACTTCCTGGTATCTTCATGCGTGACCATTTTAAACACTGGTTGTCCTTTCACTGGAGTCAACTGCAGTAGATCTCCAAAAACAATAATGTGTTTCCCTCCAAATAACACATCATCCTCTTTGCTGACGACACTCTCCTGATGTCTAAAACCCCATCAGGTCTGCAGAAACTCCTTGATCGGTTTAGTGTGTTCTGTGATGAGCGAGGGTTAACAATTAATACCCTTAAAACAAAGCTGATGGTGCTAGCACAAAGAAAGCTTAGGAAACCAAGTCTTACCCTGAATGGGTCCGCCTTGGAAGTGGTTGAAGAATTTGATTACCTGGGCGTCAGATTATGTAACAACATGAAATGGGATTCTCACCTAGCGAAAATGCTCCTGAACCTTAAAAGGGTTTCTGGAGCAATATTGAGGTATCAGCGTCTATCAATTAGCAGACCGATAGGTCCAGTCCTTACAGTATATGAAGGGAAGGCATTGGCTGCAGCAGTTTATGGCTCTGAATTGTGGGGAGGCGAAAATACAATGGACCTGGTAAAAGCTGAGAACAAGTTTGTTAGAGACTTAGTCTCACTCCCTATTTCAACCCCCCTTAGGCCCCTGTATGCTGAATTGGGTAGGAGATCAATCGGGGATATAGTACGCCTTCGCCCCTTGCTGTTTTGGGTGCGTCTAGGAAGAACACCTGACTTGGCTAATTATGCCTCGGTGTTGGACGAACTAATTACTTTGAATACCTCCAATAAAATTAAATGGCTTAACAAATTAAAACAGTTGGTGATGAATCTAGGTATGAAAGAATTTTGGGCCTCTCAATCACCACCTCACAAACAAATTGTTAAAAAAAATCTACTGGGAGTGGGTGGAGGCCGAGGAACTGAAAAGTACAAAGCATGGTTCATTGACCAACCAATTTTTGGAATTTAAAACAACTAGGAAATTAGAGCCGCTTCTGGATTATATCCAAATTCCTAGAGATAGATCACTCTATTTGAAAATGAGATATGGCTCTTTGCCGTTGAAAAAGTTCACAGCAGGATGGAAAGGTGTGAGAGTTCATGATGCTAACTGCCCAGGCTGTTCATGTAAAATGGAGTCTTTACCACATTTTGTGTTTGCTTGTAGGGCTTACAGGCTACCCCGAGCTAGGTGGTTAAAACCTGTGTGTAGAGAGATGGGTGTTAGAGACTTTAGGATCGCATTACGTATTGTGCTGACTGACACATCCTCTATGTTTATTGTTTGTGGTATTGCAAAGTACATTTCTAGCGCTTGGTTCATAAGGTCTAGGTTGCTGGACCCTACAAAATAGAAATATTAACTCCCTTTCAATTGATCTCTCCTATTTAAAATGTATTTTAGACTTTTTAAACTATTTAATTGCAAAAAGTGTTTTTAAAATTTGATTTTGACAATTTGTAATATGTATGTGATACTTTTTTGTATATTGATTGTATAATAATGTATGTTTGCACTTTTTATGATATGAAAATATCGAATAAAAGTATTACAACAACATCATACTCTGTTCTAAGAATTTCTTGCATTCTCAAATGCACAAAAGCAAGCATTAGATTTGAGACCATGCTTACTTCATCAATGATAAGAAGTTTAATTTTCTTCAGGACTCTGGAAACTTCAGAACACGCATCTCCAGATAGCTTGTGGTATTGCAATTTGTTATCAGGCTCAACTGGTAGCATCAGTAAACAATGTAAAGTAATCCCTTTAATGTTATGTGCTGCCAGCCCAGTTGGAGCGGTAACAACACAAGATAGCGGTGATTCAGTCCTTTTCTGCAGATAAGTTGCAATTGCTTTAATCAGAAAACTTTTTCCAGTTCCCGCTTCTCCACTCACGTACAGTCGGACAGGCTTAAATGATGTACATGAGCACTCTTTTTTCTCATGACTGAATCCATGTTCAATCTGTTCTGTGACTTCGTCATATATCTGTTTCTGCTCAAGGTTTAGTTGTTTCACCAAATCTTCTAAGTTAACTACATCATCTTGAGCTTGTTCCATAGCTCTTTCCACCTCATCCATGGCAGTGGCAGCTTCATTTTGGATAATTGGTCCTCCTAGTGGATCCTGACTCAATGAAGTAGAACTCTGACTGTCTTGAGAACTGTCTCTAGCAATCTCTACAGCAATTGTGGCTTCCTGCTCTATTTCTTCGTTCAACATTTGCAGATAATTTGGAAAAACAGGACATTCTATGGTATTCTTGGTTGCATTAAAAGAATCTTCGTAACAGAGAAAATCTCAAAGTAGTTTCTCTTCTGTACGCCATGGCTTAAAGAGTTGCAAAAGAGCTAAATAGTAAAATTCCCTTTTCTCTGGATTTTCGCAACTCAATTTTCGATGATTAATCAAATGGCATTTTCTCTGCTTCACTAGACATCCTTCACACTCAATGACATATACATTTACAACAAGGGGTGGTGATGGACAGAGTCTCTGAATTAAGCAGAATACTCTCACCCAGTCAAGAGATCAGGGCTAAATCCAACACCGTTTTTTAGCTCATTGCACCATCCCAGTTTCAGAACCTGGCTGTATGCAAATTAGTCTGTCCCTGGCCCAGTGCATCATGGGAACAGGGCAGACCAGACTACAAAAGCCAATTCTTACACTGGGAAGGAAACAAGCTTCCGGGGACCGGTTTCTGGCATTTCAGCCGTCTTCGGCCCGGCTTGCTTGAATCCTGATGGTGCAATGAGCAAGGGACTCACATCTGAGTATACCCTTCCACGCTTAGGGTGGACAAAAATATTTACAACAAGGGGTGGTGATGGACAGAGTCTCTGAATTAAGCAGAATACTCTCACCCAGTCAAGAGATCAGGGCTAAATCCAACACCGTTTTTTAGCTCATTGCACCATCCCAGTTTCAGAACCTGGCTGTATGCAAATTAATCTGTCCCTGGCCCAGTGCATCATGGGAACAGGGCAGACCAGACTACAAAAGCCAATTCTTACACTGGGAAGGAAACAAGCTTCCGGGGACCGGTTTCTGGCATTTAATGACACCCAATGACAGCATATATTCCATTATTGATATCTTCTCTGATGCTCCTCTTATAAATATAGTTTTGCAGAACTTCATACAAACAACTGTTCTCAAGATGACTACTTCTATTTGGATAGTATGTATCCAACATGTTTGTCTTCAAAATATCTGTACTGTTTGGTTCTTTCTCCGCCAAATACTCAATTTCTTGTACAGATTTCAAAACTCGGTTTCGTGTTGTAGTAAGACCTAGATTCGCCCAAATAATTGTTCTAGACTTGGCGTAGAGACTTGCTGATGATAACCGATCCGAACATTCGTATGCTCCAATTTCTCGATGCGACAACATCTTCAGACTGAAACTGTATAATTTTTTACTTATACTCTTTTCATGTGAAATGTCCTCCCATATTTCCTTCAGTTCTGTCTTTTCTTTGTTTGTGATGTAAGACGTCACATATCGAGCCACAGCAATAGAGTTGTCAGCAACGAACTGAATATCCATGTTAGCATTCCACATGGACAAAATCACTGGGTTGTAGTCGTTGATGTACTTGGACTCTTCGTTTCTTTTTAAATTGTATGTATTTTTTGGTGATTTCCTCGTCACAGTATGTCGCAGAGAAGACATCAAATTATTTACTCTTCCTTTAGAAATCACTGGTCGTGGAAACCCAAAACGACATTTTGTGTAGAACTTGTCCTTGTTTCTGAATATTCGCCGACAGTACTTTCCACAACGATGGGATTGAAAGCGTAAAACTTGTTGCCTTAAACTGTTTTCTTCGGTAGTTTTCGGAACAGCACATGTTGAATACTCTTCAATGAAGCTCATCACTGTCTCATCCGAATCTATTCCAAATTTGGGTGCATCTTTAATCCACAACAACATATGTATGTGAGGAGCACCTCTCGCTTGACACTCTCAATCTATGATTGAAATATCTGCATACATTCACTGCATCCAAAGAACACTGTTCTCCAGCTGTTTTGAATTCTATATTTTGTATGTTTGCGTTTGCCTCTTGTAGAAATTGAAGTAAGTCGTCCCATCCATACTCAGCACAGCTAAGAGTGAGGAACCATGTAGGAGTTCCTAAGTTTCTTAGCATTCATTTCAATTCCCCATGACGACGGAACCAATACTCGTTTGTACCACGTTGACATGCCATGAGATTGATTAGCTGAGATTCCAAAATACTGTCTTGCAGATTGACTTTCTCCATGAAGTCCCTCGCCGAAACATTTTGCAGATGTGGTCCACTTTTCAGTATATGGTTCACTGCATAAGAAAGCCCAGACAAGTCACTTTCATACAGTAGATGAAACAAATACGGAATGCATTGACAAAACCTTGGATCTTCAGCATATAATCTTAAAGTCCGGTATTCAGATGCAGGAATTTTAAGTGGTCGATCGTCATATCGTCCACCTTGACCTGTTGGAAATAACTGTGGAAAACAACAAGCTTCCAAACTTTCTTCCCATACACTAATGGGACTTCCTTTTGCTGCTTTCATTTGAAACAAGTCAATTGCATTCCCCATTACTTCTTTGGAATGCAAAGGATGAACAGTATAATGTTCATATATTTCTTCACTTCTAGACACATCAACTTTTTCAATTTTGCCGGCTGAACAATCACTGTCTTCTTCTGCAACTATTTCCTCTGCTCCAACACATACATGTTTGTAGTACTCATTGTTTTTGACCAAATACAACGTTGCCTTTTTGACTTTCCTAACATCCACTAAATCTTGCCAGATTTTCTGACTCTTTGTCGGAACCCCATTAACTAGAATAACCAGAGGTTCCTCTTCCACTTTTTCTACACCAATTGTATCAATATGTTCCTTGAAATCTAGAGGCAAATAAACAACTCTTCCCTTTAATCCTCTCTGTAAATCTGAAGGAGGCAATTTCCCTATCTTAGGCTCCATGCGAACAATAGCCTAAAAAGGATGCACACATTGAATCAGAATAGACTCATAGGTATTTAAATCCATTAATTCAGAAGGAATGTCTACCAACTCCAGATTATTATGAACAGCTCTAGCAGGCATTCTGTTTTCATTTAACTTATTATAACAATATTTACAAATATGTTGATCGGAACCCAAATCAAAACAATTTTCTGCCAACAAATAAGTTGCAAAATCCTTCCACTCATTATTATTTACCTTTTTGCTTTTTACATATAAATCAACTAATCTAGTCTGATGCTTATAATGAGTTCGTCGGCAACACACACAACTAAAATTTGGCCTTTCACTTGATTTCACCTTAAACTTGGAAATTTCCTGGTCAAACTTTTCTGTTCTTGAAATCTGTACATTATCTTCCACATTACCTTCTATTACTGTGTCAATTTCTACACTGTCCTCTTTTTCACCAAAGTAACTTAACTCAATTTCTTCACAAATGTTCTTCACATCTAATTCACTTCCATGCAAAAGAGCACTGTTTAACTGTTTAAGCTTAAGTTCTGGACTTTTTGCATAATACAACATTCTCACTAATTTCCTCATTTTAGTATGATGCACTGCTAACATCCTAAAATGATGAAAAACACTCTGACATACTTTTCCAGAAAGACAAGCCAGTTAATGCTAATGCAAACCTGTGTTTTCTCTCACTCTGCAAGGATCTAACAGCCTGATTCATCAAGCCGAATTGCGCTCGCAAAGGGCTAGAATCTGAGAATCTGGCCCTTTGCGAGCGCAATTTTTGCATTTGGGATTCATCATCCCAAATGCAAAAATCGGTAATTGCTAATTCGCTAAATTGCGAGGAATTACATTTAAGGAATCTCTATTTGAGATTCCTTAAATGCAATTCATCAACCATTTTTAAATTGCTAATTCGCAATTTCGGACCGCTATTTACCAAGAGGTCAGACCTCTCGGTAAATAGCATAAACTTAGAAAAATGCTTTTAAAAGCATTTTTCTAAGTTGCATGTTGCACACACACATGTCCTTTGGACATGTGTGTACGCAACACCTGTTTCAATTTGCATTTAAGGGGTGCTACAGGGTGTCCTTTGGACACCCCTGGCACCCTTTAAATCGCTATCTTATTTGCGATTAGCTAATTGCTAATCGCAAATAAGGAATACTCCCCATTCATTCCTATGGGCCTTTTGGCCCATTCCTTATTTGCGATTAGCAATTTGCTACTCGCAAATAAGGAATGTGTAGGAATCGCTTTTTATTTAGCAATTCCTACATGAATACCGTTTTGCGAGTCCTTAATAGCGATTCGCTATGAATCGCTATTAGGGGCTCGCAAAACGGCCCGTTGATGAATAAGGCTGCATGTCTTGCAACATCTTAATTTTCTGTTTTAGACTTTTCTTACTATATGTCCGTAAGAAATTACGAAGCAAATCAATTGAATCCTGTCGCACACTACAAATACTACTACACTTCCAAGTGTACACAGGACCCTTAGTACGTCTCCCTAAAACTTCATCAGCTAACACCTCCTCTGCATCTCTAGACACAAGTTTCTCTTTTTCCATCGGACAACCGTCTTTCACCTCATATGCTCGACCACTGGTGTCAACTGCATGCACCAAAACATTCTCCTGGAAGTAACTCTCCTCATTAAAAAATGGCTCACAACTTGAACTATGCATCCATTCTCCAGAAAAAACTTTACAAAAATGAGTCCGATTAATTATTCTCTTGCATCTACTGTTTGATTTGAAAACATCAATTGCCTTGTTAAGTGTCCTAATTCTATTGATTACTAAAATAAATAATTTTTTCTTAACTTCAAAAGCCCGATCAGCAATCTTCTCTACACTTTTCTTTTTCTTGTAAAAAGCAGCTCTCTGTTTACCTTTCTTAATATTTTTTAACAAATTTAAAACTACCCTATTGCGAAACATTCGTCTACGAATGTCCCTAAATTGGTTTTGCCTTATATTCCTATACATACTGTTCTCTCCTGCTCCAGTAGTAACATTTTTGGGGGGCTCTCCTTTTTCAAATTTGCTCTCTCCTTCTGTATATTCACATTTCCATTAACATTTTTTTTTTATCTACATATGTTCGAAAAAAAGTTGTCTTACCAGGAGCTTTTTTGTTGTTTTCTGAAGTATTTGTTATAGGGGAGTGCTTTAATTCCGTTGCTGTTTTTGATTTTTTCCGCTTGGCATCTTTCCTTCTCCTCTGCCTTGAGGGCATATTTCCTTACTATTGAAATCTTGTTTTCAATCTGTGGTAAACAAAAAAAATAAAACACATTATAGACCACTATTACCAAACAACAAAGCAATGACAATAAGCAAATGATATAAACACTAGTTTACAACAAATCTAAGTTTATACCACAGCAACTATGTAACTAGCAGTAAGACAGAGAGAAAGAGCTAGAGGGAGTAACACAAAGAAACAGAGAGAGTCAGACAAAGAAACAGGTAGAGGGAGTAAAACATAGAGAAGGAGTAAGACAGAGAGAGTGTATAATATGTTGTAAGACAGAGAAAGGATGTAATAGGGAGAGGGAGTAAGTCAAAGAAAGGGAGAAAGGGAGTAAGTCAGAAAAAGGATATAACAGGGTGGAAGATAGGGAAAGGGTGTATGAGGATGTAAGACAGAGAGAGGGTATTAGAACGGGAGAAGATGTAAAAGAGACTAAAACACATAGAGGCTGTAAAAGGGAGAGAGAGAGAGTAAGTTTGAGAGAGGGTGTAAGAGGAAGTAAATCAGAGAGAGGATGTAACAAGGAGTAAGTCAGACAGAGGGTGTAACACGAAGAGAGGAAGAGAATAAAAAAGTCAGAAAAAGGGAGAGAGGGTGTAAAACAGAAAAAAGGTGTAATAGGGAGTAACTCTGGGAGAGAATGTTACAAAGAGAAAGGTTGTAAGACGGAGTAAATTAGGAAGAGGATGTAAGAGAAAGTATGACTTACAAATTGCTGTAAAAAAGAGAGAGAGGGAATAAATTAGAGAAGTAAGTCAAAGAGAGAGTGTAACAGAGTGTAAAACAGAGTCAGGATGTAAAAAGGAATAAGTCAGAGAGAGGGTGTTAGAAGGGGACAGGTGACAAAATAGAGTAAGTCAGGAAGACAATATAATAGAGACTAATACATTCTTGATAATGCTTGGTAAAGAAATGTTGGTGCATAAAGGAATTGTATTTTGTAAATGAGTGAGGTTTCAGTAGTGTAATGAAATGCTTATACATATGACCTGTGCTCTGTTTTGTAAATGTTATTTAAAAAAAGATTTCGGGCACATGAATTGGTTTTACATTATTGACAAGGATTAGATAGTATCTGCATGATTAAAAAAATATATTAGCACATTTCACAATCATGTCACCTGTGTTTCCTCAGATTAGTAAGCAGATTGTGCAGATAAGGTGAGGCCTGTCCAGGGGTGCAGAGGACGTAAGTCCTGTGTCCAACAGTGCTGTGGACAGGACTCACCTCCTCTGACCCTTAGACAAGCCTCACCTCCTCCGTGCCCTCCACTTCCTACTACCTACTGGCGGTCGCCAGTAGGTAGTTATAGTTAGGACCTAGTTTCCATAGGAAATCCGCAACATTCTATTGGGAATAACTTTGGCGTTGATGGATGGAATTGGCTGAATTTCTCCAAGAAAATGGCCAGATCCGCTCCGCTCCTTCCCCGAAAATTTGGGGGGATTCGTGAAGTGGGGGCCGAGATAAAAGGGGGGTCCCAAAACGTGTTTTCCCCATGTTAATTTCCATAGGGCGGTTGGACTCACTTTTAGCCCGAACGGCTGAATGGATTTCCACCAAACTTGGCAAAATTGTAGGGACTGGTAGCCCGATGTGCCTTTGCTATGTCTCAAGATATGTGCTCCAGAGGATTTTAAGTAATTTAGGTTCAAAAAAATATATATATCTATAAGCGCGCCCCGGTACGCGCACCGGGGCCCGTACCAGCGCGTAACGCGAGTTCGCGAGCTGAAAGCTGATTGGCTCTCGGGTGTCTGTCAACATTCCAAACAGTCCAGAGCGGCCGCCATCTTGTGTCTCGGTAGGATCGAGACACAAGAGGTGGCAAAAACAAAGGGGGAAATGACCAAAAGGGGGCAGGGTAGGTTTTCGCGGGGGAGCGCCCGGTACGCGCACCGGGGAGCGTACCGGGGAGCGTACCAAGGGGAAAACCCAGTGAAACAGTAAAATAATAATTTAAAGTGCTTAGAGGTAGGGTAGCTGTGAATAGAGTTGTTGTGTTGTGTGGGTGATTTAAGTACCAACATGTAGGTACCAATGCAGAGTCTTAAATTCAATGTACACCGTCTCCTCTGTAGATATCTTGCATGTTGTTACAGAAGTTAATGTGGTATATGGAATCCATACCATAGTCTGTCAGGAAAGCAGAAACAGATCCTTTAAGCACTCCTTGAGAAAGCCTATGGGATCATGGGTAGTCTACCCTGCTCCCTTATGATGTTTTCAAGTATTACATTTTACTCTCTTCTGAATCTACACAAAATTGGTGGTGATATGGTGCATTAGAGACAGACAGTGAGAGAAAGGAGGCTGGAGATCAAAAAGAGATGTCAAATACACATTTGAGATAATATAGTGGGAGAAAGGAAGTAACTATGAGCAAACTTACTATGTAACACAAAAAAGTTGCACAGTATACTGTAAGTCTCACTTTATATTATAATCATTTTGGTACTATTTCATGAACTACATATAAAAATGAATAATGTCTCGAACAATTTTTAATTATTAAATATAAATTTATTGTTCTGATTTTTCAAAATTTAAAAGAACTTCCAACATTAGATCATCTGGAATCTCCTCATTTTGATTCCATGATTCTATGCTTTCAACACAGTTAATAAATTCTTCGTCCAGAGACTGATCCATAAAGTCCAAGTCATCAATATCTTCCTCAGGATTGTTCTCAACAACAATTTCGAAAGCAATATTAATTTTGTCTAGTTTTCCTTCCATTTTCTTGCTGTAAATTGCATAAAAAATAACTATATCAGTAGAGTTAGGGCACTGTTGGGATTAAGTTCAGACAGGCAGGAAGTAGAAATATAAAAAAGTGCATGTGATGAAGCCTAAGTAAATTCATAATTATATCAGAGAAGCTTAACTCAATTCATAACTATAACAGAGAAGCCTATCTCAATCTATAACTATAACAGAGGGACAGTAAATAAGTATCAGAAAACGTTTTTCCAAATTAACTTAAAGTGCACAACATAGTTCCCCTTACAAATTAACAATTTACCTTACAGAAAGCTGTTGAAGTTTTCTGAGAATATCCTGTATAAATGTACCTGAGGTAGTTCTAGTCAAAATGGCTGTGTTTCCCTCTCATTTTTCATATATATTCATGTACATAACCAATCAAATGCCAGCACATAAAAATAGAAAATGAAAGTAACATTTTAATTGGTTGTAAATCCTAACACTTTATATGTGTTTTTGTCATGTAATTTACCTCAGGATATTTAGACAGGGCTACAGCCCAAATGGCTCAATGGAATTCCACCAAATTTGGGAAAATGGTAGGGACTGTTATGTAGTAGGGCCTATTCTATATTTGGTGAAAGTTTCTCCAGTGGTTTTTAAGTAAATTGACTTACAAAAAGTTTTGGGGGCGCTTACCGGTGCGCGCCCCGGTACGCGCACCGGCAGCGCAACGGGAGTCCTCCATCTTGTGTTTCGGTAGAATTGAGACACAAGATGGAGGATAAACAACATTGGGAATGGGTATAAGGGGGCACGGTAGACACCCCCTGCCCCCCTAGGTTTTCTGAGGGGGGCTTAGGAGGCCCATATAGGCCAAAATATATATTTGTTTTTTAAATTTTCGCGGGGGAAGCGCCCCGGTACGCGCACCGGGAAGTGTACCGGGGAGCCCACCCGGAAGCGTACCGGGGAGCGTACTTTCGTGAAAAACAGTGAAAAAATTTAGAGTAAAGTAATCATTTTGAGTGATGAGAGGTAGGGTAGCCCTGAAAAGAGCTTTTGGGTTCTGTGGCTGATTTAGGTACCTACAAGTAGGTTCCAATGCACAGTCTTAAATTCAGGAGGAATATTCTATTCCCCTCATCTGAGAAGTGCACACCATCTCCTCTGTAGATATCTTGCATGTTGTAACGCAAGTTATTGTTGTATATTGAACCCATTCCATAGTCTCTCATGTACGCAGAAACAGATTTATTCACATGTTTCCGTGCTTTCTCAAATTGTGGACAAAATTGGTTGGACCACTTCCATTTCTGTCTTTGGCATATATTGGAATATACCAAGGCAGTTTGTGGAAAAAGTGTCATCAATTGCCCAAAGGTGTCCTTTAAAAGCATTTCCAGACCTATCCCAGTCAAAGTGCCTAGGTCATTTCCACCACAGTGCAAAATTATGAGGTCAGGTGTGGCAGATGGTAAAAGGTTTTCACCAATGGTATCAATTGATGACATCTCAATCCTCTTTGGCCAATCCACTTGATGTCTACATTTGGTAAATCAAGGTTGTGAAAATTTCTGATAGCTGCATACCTTTGAGCCCAGTGGATGTAGCTATGTCCAATAATCCAGACAGAATACATGGTGAGAGGAGGTTCTAGTGCAGTCAGATGAAATGTGGGAATGAAATGGCAGTTGGAACAGTAGGAGTTTGTAAAAAAAAAACTGTGGAGTTTCAGTGCTCTTGAATCACAAGCAATGATTGGTGGATTCAGATAGTTGAAAACTGAAAGTTAGGGTGCATGGTTCTGTTCTGTGAAAGAAGTAATTTGAATGGTTAAGAAAAAGTAATTTAAAGAAACATTGCACCGGATAAGCAGGTGTATTGAGAGGTCAAACATCCTTGCTGAGTTCATTTGCAACATTGTAGAATAAACTTTTAAACCTGAGAGCTCAGTGAGGAGGGAGTTGCCATGGTAACAGGTAGATAGGGCTGAGGGGGGGAACAGTGTTAGTTTGAAAATAGAGAGGGAAGAGTTTTAATTGGTTAACATGAGTGATATGTGTGTAGAATTAGAGGTTTTCTGTGCCATTCATGGTTGCAGTGCCTGGAGTACATACCTTTTGCTCTGCTAAAGAAATATTGGTGTGTGTGTCTGACACTGTTCTCAATCTCCCAAAGCATTTGTAAAGGTGAGTAATGATTCATTTATTATAGATAGAGACTTGTATACTCTATGGAGAAGATTTGGAAGCAAATTGTGTTTTTTTAATGTTGCTTTGTGTCATGTTTTTTGATAATGCTTGGTAAAAAGTTTTTACTGCATAGAGGAATTGTATTTTGTAAAATTGTGAAGTTTCAGTAGTGACATGGAATGCTTGTACATAGGACCTGTGCTGTGTTTCTTAAATGTGATGTGAAAAACGATTTTGGGGAAAATGAATGGGTTTTACATTTTTGAGAAGGAATAAATAGTGTCTGCATGATTAAAGAAATAAATTTGAACCTTTCACAATGATGTCACCTGTGTTAATTCAGATTAGGAAGCAGATTGAGCTTCTTTCTTGTTGGTTTGTGTCATGTTGTTTGATAATGCTTGGTATTAACATTTACAAGATAGAGGAATAGTATTTTGTGAAATAGTGAGGTTTCAGTAGTGAAATTGAATGCTTGTACATAGGACCTGCGCTCTGTTTCTAAAATGTTATTTAAAAAAACGATTTTGAGACAAATGAATGAATTTTACATTTTTGAGAAGGAATAAATAGTGTCTGCATGATTAAATAAATATATTTGAACCTTTCACAATCATGTCACCTGTGTTACCTCAGATTAGGAAGCAGATTGTGTTTTTTTCTTGTTGGTTTGTGTCATGGTTTTTGATAATGTTTGGTATCAATGTTTGCAAGAGAGAGGAATTGTATTTTGTAAAATAGTGAGGTTTCAGTAGTGAAATGGAATGCTTGTACATAGGACCTGCTCACTGTTTCTGAAATGTTATTTAAAAAACGATTTTGGGGCAAATGAATGGCTTTTACATTTTTGAGAAAGAATAAATAGTGTCTGCATGATTAAATAAATATATTTGAACTTTTCACAATGATGTCACCTGTGTTACCTCAGATTAGGAAGCAGATTGAGATTCTTTCTTGTTGGTTTGTGTCATGTTTTTTGATAATGCTTGGTATCAACATTTGTAAGATAGAGGAAAGGAGGTGGGGCCTGTGTCTAAGAGTGCCTAAGAGGCCTATATATATATATATATATATGGTCCAATGGTCCAGTCGAAGGCAACCACCGAAACGCGTCGACCGTCCTCTTGTTTGCACAGATGGTGTTGAAAAATAAATAACTTTTAAATTTGAAGGTGTCTTTTGGTTCCTGTTCGTGCTGTGGTGCATCAGGACCGCCAGGCTGTCAAAACTGGGAAAAGCCTGACTAGTCCGTTCTTGGTTTAAGGAATATATATATATATATATATATATAAACTGACACCGAGGAAGGCTTGAAGCCGAAACGCGTCTGTTTACTCTGTTTCAATAAATACGAGTGCGAGCACCAGTTGGTTTACGAGTGCTGTTTTCCTATCTGAACTCTAGGAATTGGAGCTGCATATATATATACATATATATATATTACCTACTGGCGGTCGCCAGTAGGTATATATAGTTAGGATTTTTTCTCTATGGGATTTTTGAAAATTCTATGTCTAATAACTTTGGCGTTTGTGGACGGAATTGGCTGAAATTTTCTGGAAAATGGAACATTTTGTTTCTGAGCAGCCCCTGGAAATTTGGGGGGGGTTCGTCCAGGGGGGGTCGAGAAAAAAAGGGGGGTCCCAAAACGTGTTTTTAACATTGAGTTTTCCATAGGGCGGTTGGCCTCACTTTTAGCCCGAACGGCTGAATGGATTTGCATGAAACTTGGCAAAATTGTAGGGACTGGTAGCCCGATGTGCCTTTTGTAGGTCTCAATATATGTGCTCCAGTGGATTTTGAGAAATTAACGTTTAAAACGTTTAGAAAAAGATATATATCTGTAAGCGCGCTCTGGGCAGCGCTCCGGTCCGCGGACCTTAAGCGTACCGGAACTTCGCGTAGCTAAGCTGATTGGCTCTCCGGTGTCTGTCAACATTCTAAACAGTCCGGAGCGGCCGCCATCTTGTCTCTCGGTAGGATTGAGAGACAAGAGGAGGCCAAAACAAAGGGGGAAATAACCATAAGGGGGCATACTAGATCCTCCCTGACCCCCTAGGTTTAATGTGGAGGTTTTAAAAGGGCCCCGCGGGGCAAAAAAAACAAAACATTTTTTTTGGTTTTTTTTGCGTGGGGAGCGCCCGGTCCGCGAACCGGGAAGCGTTCTGGGCAGCGTACTGCAATGAAAAATGAATGATAGACTTTTCAAATGCTGTATGTTAATTGATTGTTGGTTTTGTTGATTATTTTTTATTTTCTTTATTTTTTAAGCATTTTTTTTATTGTGATTGTGTTTCATAATTTATTAAACTTTCTAACATTTCATTGTCAGAAATTTCATAATTATCATTGAATATACATTGTAGTCTCTGAGGGTGTAAAATGTCCTCATTTTCAAGGAGGTTATCTACTGCTTGTACACATTGCAGTAGTTCTTTGTCTAAAGTTTCATCGAAAAATTCAATATCATTTTCATCATTGATTTCTTGGCTGCTCTCTTGCAGGACAATTTGAAATTCAACTTTCTGTTCGCCTTCCATTTTGCCTGAAATTTAGATTAAAAAAATATACATTAGTAGAGATAGGGCACTGTTGGGATTAATTTTGGGCAGTGTATAGTATCAGAGTGGAAGTAGGAATATAAAAAAGTGTATGTGATTTAACGTAAGTAAATTCATAATTATACAAGAGAAGCCTAACTCCAGAAAAAGTTTACCATATTAACTTATAGTGCACAATATGCGAAAAAAAACATTTTTTTTTTAAATTTCGCGAGGTTAGCTCCCGGTTCGCGTACCAGGTAGCGCCCCAGGGGGCGTACTTTGTTGAAAATTAGTGAAAAATGTTAGAGTAAAATAATAATTGTGAGTGATCAGATGTAGGGTAGCTCTGAGAAGAGCTTTTGGGTTTATGGTACATTTAGGTACTTATAAGTAGGTACCAATGCACATTCTTAAATTCAGAGTGAAAATTCTGTTGCCCTCATCTGAGAAGTGAACTCCATCTCCTCTGTAGATATCTTGCATGTAGTAACGCAAGTTATTGTTGTACAGGGAGCCCATTCCATGGTCTCTCACGTAAGCTGAAACAGATTTGTTTACATGCTTCCTCGACTTCTCAATTTGTGGACAAAATTGGTTTGACCACCTCCATTTCTGTCTTTGGCATATATTTGAATATACCAAGGCAGTCTGAGGAAAAAGTGCCATTAATTGCTCAAAGGTGTCCTTTAAAAGCATTTCCAGACCTACACCAGTCAAAGTGCCCAAGTCATTACCTCCACAGTGCACAATTAACAGGTCAGGTTTGGGCAAATGCATAAAGGTTTTCACCAATGGTATCAATTGGTGACATTTTAATCCTCTGTGGCCAAACCACTTAATTTCCACATCTTGTAAATTGAGGTTAGGTAAATTCCTGTTTTCAGTGTACCTTTGAGCCCAGTGAATATAACTATGTCCAACAATCCAGACAGAAAACATGGTGAGGGAAGGTTCTCCTGCAGTCAGATGAAGTGTGGCAATGAAATGGCAGTTGAAAAAATGAGAGTTTAAAATGAAAAAAACTGTGGAGTTTCTGTGTTCATGAAGCAGTAACAGTGATTGGTGGATTTTGATTGCTGAAAATAGAAAGTTAGGGTGCACGGATGAGTTATTTGAAAGATGTATTTTGAATGGTCAATAAAAAATCATTAAATGAAAGAATGCACTGGATATGCAGGTGCACTGAGAGTTCAGAGTTCAATTGCAACATTGTTGTGTGAACTTGCAAACACCAGAAGTCTTCCAAGAGGTGGTTGCCATGCAGAAAAGGCAGAAAGGGCAGAGGGGGGAAGGGTTTTCATTTGAAAAAAAGTGAGGGAAGAGTTTTGATTGGGTGACATGAGAGATATGTGTGAAGAATTACAGCATTTCTGTGCTTTTGATAGCTGCAGACTCTGGAGTGCATACCTTTTGCTCTGCTGAAGACAAATTGGTGTGTTTCTGAGACTGTTTTCAAACTCAAAGTATTTGCTAAGGTGAGAAAATATTTCTTTAATTTAGATAGAGAATAGTGTGCTTTAAGGAGAAAATTATGAATTATGTGGCGCAAATTGCTTGTAAATATGCTCCCACCTGTGCAAGGAAAATTTAGATTTTTAATGTTTGTGTTACATAGCCATGTTAAAAGTGATACAAACATGCTGCAAAGGCAATTAAAAAACGCTTTTATGTGTCTTAAGGACATTTTAAGTAATTTTCCCATGTGCAGTGTTTTGAAATTATGATTTGAAAATCGTTTTTGGGGAAAAGGAATTGTTTTTAAATTTATGACAAGGACATAATGGTGTATGCTTCTTTATAAGGCAATTGACTGTCCCTGATGTTATTTTTCCCATTTTAATCTAAAACCTTTCTCTGTGGCGCAAATTGCTTGTAAATATGCTCCCACCTGTGCATGGCAAATTTAGATTTTAAATGTTTGTGTTACATAGCCATGTTAAAAGTGACCCAACCATGCTGGAAAGGCAATAAAAAAACACTTTCATGTGTCTTAAGGACATTTTAAGTAATTTCCCTGTGGGCAGTGTTTTCAAATTATGAATTGAAAATCGTTTTTGAGGTAAAGGAATGTTGTTAAAATTTATGTGCGCCATATGCCCCCAAATTTCTTTTTCAGGGGTGCAGCAGGGTGTTATTGAGACACCCCTACACCTTTGGAAAATTTCCTAATTTGCGATGAGCTAATTGCTAATTGCAAATTGCACCTTCTTTCATATGGGCATCCTGGCGCATGGAAATGAATGGGTAATTTGCAATTAGCAATTTGCTCATCGCAAATTTGGAATGGTAAAGAATCGCTATTTATTCCTTAAAATTCGCTATTTTGGAAATGCAAAATAGTTATATGATACATATGGCGGTTGATGTCTAACAAGATAAGAAGCTTAGGGATACATTTATGATGACTGGCGCAATGAAGTGGACATCACTTACTTCATTGGTAGAGCTTTACATGTATTATGTCCTCTGTATTCTTCATCAAGCGTAACTTTAATCTGCAATCCTGAGTAGGCCTCACCTTAAACAAACCTCTGGATAGGCCACATCTTATCGTCATCCTGAATTAATCATTTAAAATGCTAGGGACAGATTTATGATAGGTGTATGCCTCTTTTGCGCCACTTACAAAACACTGTCCATGGGGAAATGACTTAAAATGTCCTTAAGACACATGAATGTGTTTTTTTAAAGCGTTTGCAATTTTTTTGGGTCACTTTTAACATGGCTATGTGACTCAAACAGTCAAAATCTAAATTCACCATGCACAGGTGGGAGCATATTTACAAGGAATGTGCTCCATGGGGAAAGGTCTTATAATGTAATATGGGAAAAATGACATCAGAGACACTGAAATGCCTTATAGAGAAGCATACACCATTATGTCCTTGTCATAAATTTGCAAACCATTACTTTTCCCCAAAAACAATTTTCAAATCATAATTTGAAAACACTGCACATGTGGAAATGACTTAAAATGTCCTTAATTCAAAATTTGCTATTCCTTATTTTGCGATTGCACTGAAGGATTTTTAAATTTTGCGATTCCTTAAATGCAATGTATCAAACAAAAAATATGTAAAAAATGACATTAAGGATTTGGAAACTACCACCAACTTCTAGTTTGTGGTAATTTGCGAATTCTTTTCAAAAAGCATTTTTTTCCAAAAAACAAAAGGTGCCATATGACGCCCATACATGCCCTTAGGGCATGTATGTGCGCCATATGCCCCCAAATTTCTTTTTCAGGGGGTGCAGCAGGGTGTTCTTGAGACACCCCTGCACCCTTGGAAAAATTCCTATTTTGTGATGAGCTAATTGCTAATCGCAAATTGCACCTTCATTCCTATGAGCCTCCTAGCCCATGGAAATGAATGGGTAATTTGCAATTAGCAATTTGCTCATTGCAAATTAGGAATGGTAAAGAATCGCTATTTATTCCTTAAAATTCGCTATTTAGGAAATGCAAAATATTTTGATGGTACATATGGTGGTTCATCTGTAACAAGATAAGAAGCTTAGGGATACATTTATGATGACTGGCAAAATAAAGTGCAAATCACTTACTTCATTGGTAGGCCTTTACATGTATTATCTCTTCTGTATTCTTCATCAAGCATAACTTTAATCTGCAATCCTGAGTAGGCCTCACCTTAAACAAACCTCTGGATAGGCCACACCTTATCGTCATCCTGGATTAATCATTTAAAATGCTAGGGACAGATTTATGATAGGTGTATGCCTCTTTTGCGCCACTGTGCGTCACTTTTATGATGCAGCGGCGGTGCAAAAGATTTGCTATGAGGCGACAAAATTACAAATTGATGCTTTTAGGCAGATATGTCATGGTGTAAAAAAAACGTACCACATGAAACCGATGCAGCAGTGATGCAAAAGATGCACCATGTTGCAGGACAGGCCTCACTTGGGGCCATATGTATCAAGCTAATTAGCATTCGCAAAGATCAAAATTCTGCGAATTTCGGCCTTTGCGAATGCTAATTAGACAAATGGTATGTATCAAACAAGTTTGATGCAAAATAAGGAATAGCAAAATTTGCTATTCCTTATTTTGCGATTGCACTGAAGGATTTGCAAATTTTGCGATTACTTAAATGCAATGTATCAAACAAAAAATATGTAAAAAAATGACATTAAGGATTTGGAAACTACCACCAACTTCTAGTTGGTGGTAATTTGTGAATTCTTTTCAAAAAGCTTTTTTTCCAAAAAACAAAAGGTGCCATATGACGCCCATACATGCCCTTAGGGCATGTATGTGCGCCATATGCCCCCAAATTTCTTTTTCAGGGGGTGCAGCAGGGTGTTCTTGAGACACCCCTGCACCCTTGGAAAAATTCCTATTTTGTGATGAGCTAATTGCTAATCGCAAATTGCACCTTCATTCCTATGAGCCTCCTAGCCCATGGAAATGAATGGGTAATTTGCAATTAGCAAATTGCTCATTGCAAATTAGGAATGGTAAAGAATTGCTATTTATTCCTTAAAATTCGCTATTTAGGAAATGCAAAATAGTTTGATGGTACATATGGTGGTTCATCTGTAACAAGATAAGAAGCTTAGGGATACATTTATGATGACTGGCGAAATAAAGTGCAAATCACTTACTTCATTGGTAGGCCTTTACATGTATTATCTCCTCTGTATTCTTCATCAAGCGTAACTTTAATCTGCAATCCTGAGTAGGCCTCACCTTAAACAAACCTTTGGGTAGGCCACACCTTATCGTCATCCTGGATTAATCATTTAAAATGCTAGGGACAGATTTATGATAGGTGTATGCCTCTTTTGCGCCACTGTGCGTCACTTTTATGATGCAGCGGCGGTGCAAAAGATTTGCTATGAGGCGACAAAATTACAAATTGATGCATTTAGGCAGATATGTCATGGTGTAAAAAAAACGTACCACATGAAACCGATGCAGCAGTGATGCAAAACATGCACCATGTTGCAAGACAGGCCTCACTTGGCTCACATATGTATCAAGCTAATTAGCATTCGCAAAGATCAAAATTCTGCGAATTTCGGCCTTTGCGAATGTTAATTAGACAAATGGTATGTATCAAACAAGTTTGATGCAAAATAAGGAGTAGCAAAATTTGCTATTCCTTATTTTGCGATTGCACTGAAGCATTTGCAAATTTTGCGATTACTTAAATGCAATGTATCAAACAAAAAATATGTAAAAAATGACATTAAGGATTTGGAAACTATTGTGGTAAATTGGTGGTAATTTGTGAATTCTTTTCAAAAAGCTTTTTTTCAAAAAAACAAAAGGTCCCATATGACGCCAACACATGCCCTTAGGGCATGTATGTGTGCCATATGCCCCCAAATTTCTTTTTCAGGGGTGCAGCATGGTGTTCTTGAGACACCCCTGCACCCTTGGAAAAATTCCTAATTTGTGATGAGCAAATTGCTAATCGCAAATTAAACCTTCATTCCTGTGAGGCTCCTAGCCCATGGAAATGAATGGGTAACTTGCAATTAGCAATTTGCTCATTGCAAATTAGGAATGGTAAAGAATTGCTATTTATTCCTTAAAATTCGCTATTTAGGAAATGCAAAATAGTTTGATGGTACATATGGCGGTTCATCTGTAACAAGATAAGAAGATTAGGGATAGATTTATGATGACTGGTGCATCACCAGGGATGTGTCAGTCATCCTGCGCCGCTGTTCCGCCACCCATGGTGTGCTGCATTTACAATGCGGGGCATCATGGGGCAAAAATGGCACAGATGCGTGATGTATCTGTGCTGTAAAGGTAGTGATTGCTGGAGTTGTATCGCAAGTGCGATGCAGCTCAAGCAAGGCTCAGGGGTGCCCCATCTCCACAATGTTGCGTCAAGACCTATGCCTGCTTAAAGCAGGCGCAGGGTTTTGACGCAGCTTTCTCCTATCTGATTGTAAATACGGCACACCATGGGTGGCAGAGCAGCGGTGCACGTTAACTGGTGCATGCCTGGGGATGTGCCATTTAACATAAATCTGCCCCTTTACATTTAAGTATGTGCAGGACACACAGAGTCGGTGAGGCTTATCCAAGGTTAAGAAGAGATGAGTCCTGTTCACTGAAAAATTAGACATAGTCTTCACCTGATCAGCATTGCTGGACATGGCTAAATAATAGCTGCAAAATATTACTCTTGTTAAACAATTTTACTATTATAATCTCTGAGATTTGTCTATTACTCTGCAACATCTCATTGTTGTTATCTTTCTTTAAAGATAAAGACAACATCAACATGAGTGACAATCTGCAATCAGTTGATTTTGACCTCATCATTGAACTTGTAATTGAAACATCAGTGGATGTTGATCCATTGGATGATTTAAATCCTGAGGATGAAGAAGAGCGTGATGAGGATGCAGATTTGTCCGAATTATATGACATAGGGTGGGAAGCTGACCTGCTTGAGCCTATGGAAATATAAACATTTATTTTTAAAATGTATAATTAATGAAAAGTAAAAATGTAAACCGTTTAATTTAAAAATAAAGACACCTTCAAAAACAGGTTATGTGTAGTGTCTTCAATAAAATATTAAAATATGCTCATAAAATTAGATCAGATTCACATATAAAATAGCATAGGTAACATAAATATAAATGTCATTTCTTTTCTGCTATTTCTGTATTGTAAATTTGCCAAGGACCAAAAAATCTTCTATTTAAAATGTCAAGTAGTGTGTTAAGTTTTTGATCATTGTTATTGATTTACTGTTTGGTAATAATGGTTAATAACATTTTTTATTATATTTTACCACAGATTCAACTGCAGATCATTTCAAGATTTCACCATGCCAACAATAGAAAGACAGAGAAAGGCTGCAAAACGTCAAAGACAGCAGGTGAAACAAAATAAGCAGCAGTCCTCTAACAAAAATATTTGTCAAGTCACGAAGAAAGCACCGGGTAAGAGCACAAAATATTTCATAAGAAATATGTGTAGTAAAAAAAATATTACTACAGAAAATGTTTCAGTCCATAAAAAGAGAAGCAAATCAAATGGAAAGGAAAGGCCAATCAAAAATGTTACTGCTAGAGCAAGAGATAAGTCTGTGCATGATAGTAGAAGGAAACAACAGTTTAGGGACATTCGTAAACGAATGTTCCGCAACAGGATAATTGGCAATTTGTTAAAAAATATTAAGAAAGGTCAACAGAAACTGGTTTTTTATAAGAGAAAAAAAAAAGTTGAGAAAGTTATTGATCAGGCATTTGAAATTAAACGTAAGTTATTTATTTTGATAATCAATAGAATTAGGAAGCTAAACAAGGCAATTTATGATTTCAAAAGAAATAGTAGATGGAAGAGAATAGTTAATCGTAGTAATTTTTGTGAAGTTTTTTCTGGAGAATGGATGCATAGTTCAAGCTGTGAGGCATTTTTTAATGAGGAGAGTTATTTCCAGGATAATGATTTGGTGCATGCAGTTGACACCAGTGGTCGTGCTTATGAAGTGAAAGATGGTTGTCCAGTTGAAAAAGAAAAACTTGTGACAACAGAGGCAGAAGAGGTGTTAGGTAATGAGGTTTTAGGAAGACGTGCTAAGGGTCCTGTGTACACCTGGAAGTGTAGTAGTATTTGCAGTGTGCGACAGGATTCCATCAATTTGCTTTGTGATTTTGTACGGTCATTTAATAAGAAAAGTTTGAAGCAGAAAATGAGGTTGTTGCAAGAATTAGATCCTTGCAGAGTGAGAGAAGTGACAGGTTTGCATGGTCATTCACTGGCTTGTCTTTCCAGGAGAGTATGCCAGAGTGTTTTTCATCATTTCAGGATGCTAGCAGTGCATCATAATAAAGTGAGGAAATTAGTTAGAATGTTGTATTATGCTAAGAGTCCAGCAATTATGCTTAAACAATTATGCGCTGCTCTTTTGCATGGTTCTGAAATAGATGTGAAGAACATATGTGAAGAAATTGAGTTTTGTTACTTTGGAAGTAAAGAGGAGAATGTTGAAATTGACCCAGAAGAAGAGGGTAATGTGGAAGATAGTGTACAGGTTTCCAGTACAGATAATTTCCAGAGGGAAATTGCGACGTTTCAGGTGAAATCAAGTGAGAGGCCTAATTTCACTTGTGTGTGTTGTCGACGCACTTATTATAAGAATCAGACTAAGTTAGTGGATTTATATGCAAAAAGTGAAAGGGAAAATAATAGTGAATGGAAGGATTTTGCAACATACTTGATGGTAGAAAATTGTTTTGATTTGGGATTTGATCAACGTGTGTGTACTTATTGTTGTTGTAAATTAAATCAAAACCAGATGCCTGCTAGAGCAGTTCATAATAATCTGGAATTGGTTGAGATTCCTTCTGAATTGAAGGATTTAAATACTTATGAATCTATTTTGATTCAAAGTATCCATCCCTTTCAGGCTATTGTAAGAATGGAGCCAAAGACAGGGAAATTGCCTCCATCAGATTTACAGAGAGGATTAAAGGGAAGAGTTGTTTATTTGCCTCTAGATTTGAAGAAAAACATTAACACAATTGGAGTAGAAAAAGTGGAAGAGGAACCTCTGGTTATCTTAGTTAATGGGGTTCCGACAAAGAATAAGAAAATATGGCAAGATTTAGTAGATGTTAGGAAAGTTAAAAAGGCAACATTGTATTTGAAAAAAAATAATAAATACTATAAGAATGTATATGTTGCAGAAGAGGAAGTAAGTGAGGAAGAGGATAGCGATTTGTGTGCTGGTCAAATTGAGAAAGTAGAACCCTCTACTAGTGAAGAAATATATGAACATTATAGTGTTCATCCTTTGCATTCCAAGGAAGTCATGGGGAATGCTATTGAGTTGTTTCAAATGAAATAAGCCAAAGGGAGTCCCATTAGTGTTTGGGAGGAAAGTTTGGAAGCTCGGTGTTTCCCACAGCTTTTTCCAACAGGTCAGGGAGGAAGATATGATGAGCGACCTCATCAAATTCCTGCTTCTGAATACCGGACTTTGCGATTGTATGCAGGAGATGCTAGGTTTCGACAATGCATTCCCTATTTCTTTCATCTCCTGTTTGAAAGCGATCTGTCTGGACTGTCATATGCAGTGAACCACATCTTGAAAAGTGGTATACACATGCAAAACATCTCGGCAAGTGACTTTATGGATAAAGTCAATGTCCAAGACAGTATTTTGGATTCTCACCTGATTAATCTCATGGCGTGTCAGCGTGGTACTAATGAGTACTGGTACCGTCGTCATGGTGATTTAAAATGTATGCTGAGGAACTTAGGTACTCCCACATGGTTCCTCACTCTGAGCTGTGCCGAGTATGGCTGGGAAGACTTACTTGAATTTCTACGAGAGGCAAATGCTAACGTAGATAACATCGAATTCAAGACACCCGGAGAACTGTGCTCTTTGGATCCAGTCAATGTATGTAGGTACTTCAATCATAGATTTGAAGCTATGATGTCTTTCATCATGAATAAGAAGAATCCACCTCTTGGAGAGGTGTTGGATTTCTTCTGGAGAAAGGAGTACCAAGCAAGAGGTGCTCCTCATATACATATGTTGCTGTGGATCAAGGATGCACCTAAATTTGGAACGGATCCAGAAGACTCAGTGATGAGTTTCATCCAACAGTATTCTACGTGTGCTGTTCCAAACGCAAAGGAGAAGAAAAGCCTAAGAGAAAAAGTTCTGCGTTTCCAAAGCCATCGATGTGGAAAGTACTGCCGTCGTAAATTCCGAAACAAGGACAAGTTCTACACCAAATGTCGTTTCGGCTTTCCACGACCGGTGATTTCTAAAGGAAGAGTAAACAGTTTGATGTCTTCGCTGCGACATAATGTCATGAAGAAATCACCTAAAAACACATACAATTTGAAGAGGAACGAAGAGTCCAAGTACATCAACGACTACAACCCGGTGATTTTGTCCATGTGGAATGCTAACATGGATATACAGTTTGTGGCTGATAACTGTATGGCTGTGGCTCGGTATGTGACGTCTTACATCACCAAAAAAGAGAAGACAGAATTGAAGGATATGTGGGAGGACATTTCCCATGAAAAGAGCCTCAGCAAGAAGTTGTACAGTTTCAGTCTGAAGATGTTGTCGCATCGAGAAATTGGAGCTTACGAATGCTCTGACCGGTTGTCTTCAGCAAGTCTCTACGCCAAGTCCAGGAGTATCGTTTGGGCGAGTCTTGGTCTTGCTGCAACGCGTAATCGAGTTCTGAAACCTGTGCGGGAAATTGAGTATTTGGCGGAAAAGGAGCCAAACAGTACCGACATTTTGAAGACCAACATGTTGGATACATATTATCCAAATAGAAGCAGTCACCTCGACAATGTTTGTCTGTATGAGGTTCTTCAAAATTACATATTCAAGAGGAACATCAAAGAAGATACTGAGAAAGGAGTGTATGCTGTAATAGGAAGTGAGGGATGTCTGGTCAAGCAAAGAAAATGCCACTTGGTAAACCATAGAAAATTGAGTGGCGAATCTCCTGAAAAAAAGGAGTTTTTCTATTTAGCACTTTTGCAACTTTTCAAGCCTTGGCGTGCAGAAGAGGAACTGCTTGGAGATTTCCTCTGTTACGAAGACTCTTTCAATGCCGCCAAGGAGACCATAGAATGTCCTGCTTTTCCCAAATATGTAGAAATGTTGAATGCGGAAATTGAGCAGGAAGCAACGATTGCAGCCGAGATTGCCAGAGACAGTTCTCAGGACAGTCAGAGTTCTGCTTCATTGAGTCAGGATCCACTAGGAGGACCTGTTATCGAAAATGAAGCTGCCACTGCCATGAATGAAGTGGAAAGAGCCATGGCACATGCTCAGGAGGATGCGGTTAACTTAGAAGAGTTGGAAAGACAACTCAACGTTGAGCAGAGGAAAATATATGACGAAGTTACCATGCAAATTGATCATGGATTAAGTCATGACAAGAAAGAGTGCTCATGTACGTCGTTGAAGCCTGTCCGACTGTACGTGAGTGGAGAAGCGGGAACTGGAAAAAGTTTCCTCATTAAAGCAATTTCATGCTATTTGCAGGAAAGGACAGAGTCATCGCTGTCTTGTGTTGTCACCGCTCCAACTGGACTGGCAGCACATAACATTAAAGGGATTACTTTACATCGTTTACTGATGCTGCCAGTGGAGCATGACAACAAATTACAATATCACAAGCTATCTGGAGATGCTTGTTTTGAAGTTTCAAGAATCTTGAGGAAAATGAAACTTCTTATCATTGACGAAGTAAGCATGGTTTCCAATGTCATGCTTGCCTTTGTGCATTTGAGAATGCAAGAAGTTCTCAAAACAGAGTATGATGTGTTATTTGGTGGCAAACACATCATTGTTTTCGGAGATCTTCTGCAGCTGACACCAGTGAAAGGGCAACCTGTGTTCAAAATGCTCACGCATGAAGATACCAGGAAGTGCCTAGGCAGCATTGGCAACGTCAATATATGGTTAAACTTCAATTATGCTGAACTGCATGAAAATATGCGTCAGGCGAAGGATGAAGTTTACAAGACTATTCTACAAGATGTTAGAATTGGAAAAGTGACCGAGCATGGGAAAGAAGCTTTACATGCACGATTACTGTCAAATTTATATCCAGAACAAGATGTTGTGCCTGAGAATATTTTTCAGAAAATTACTGATAAGAAATCTGGAATATGTTTGATGCCAACTCTTGCAGAATGTGCCAAATTCAACAACAAAATGTTGCATTTAGAAAAGCAAGAGATTGTGAAACTGGAAGCTATTGACAGAGTAGAGCATATGGGATCAACAATTATTTTGTCTGAGAATCTGAAAACAAAATTGGATTCATTAGAGAAGAGTATATCTAAAACTGCAGGTTTTGAAAAGACTCTGAATGTGTGCTTGAACTGCCGTATAATTTTAAGAAGGAATTTACATGTTGAAAGAGGTCTGGTAAATGGATCAATGGGTAATGTTGTTGATTTTGTAAAATACAAAAATAGAGATGGAATTGAATTTTTAAAAATTAAATTTGATGGCATTGAGGAAGTACAGCTAATTGGTCGTTGCTCTGCTAGATTTTTGCTTGTAAAAGACTTATATGTTCGCCGTAAGCAGTTTCCTGTTTGCTTGGCATATGCGGTGACAATCCATAAATCGCAAGGTTTAAGTGTAGACTGTGCATTGGTGAATATTGGCAGTTCTGTGTTCAAGGAGGGTATGGCATACGTGGCATTGTCACGAGTTAGAACTTTATCGGGATTGTACTTGATTGAGTGTGATGTCACAAACATTTGTGCGGATCTAGATTGTGTTAAGGAATACAATAGGTTAAGAAGAGAGCATGCGTCACATTTGCCTCAGTATCCTTTGTTTGAGAAACGTGTGGTAGGCCGGAAACGATGTGACCAATACTGGGGAGGTTGTAGCAAAAAGACGAAAAGTCGATGAACCTAAAATTACAAGCAGAAACAAAAAGGATTCTGTTGAAGATGTTGTTGGTTTTCAATTTGAAAACAGTTCTGGTGTCAACTGCTATGCTGATGTAGTGGTTAATGTTTTGTTTTATCTAGAAAATGTAAAAGAAGAGATTGTGGTCAATTCTGATCAAAGATTTTGCAGTTTGTTAAATTCTGTGTTAGAGAAATGTAGCACTGATAGAAGAAACATAGAAAGTGTGTCTGAAATTCGAAATCTGTTAGACAGATGTTCAGGCCAAACACAATTCTCTCAAAATATTCAGCAAGATTGTCAGGAGTTTTTAATGTATATGCTTGATGTATTGCATGCTGAAGGTGTAGATGTAGATCAGCTGTTTGGGCTTTCTTATCAATGGCAGCATGACTGCGAGAACTGTATGGTATCAAGTACTACTAGTGTAGACTCAGAAAGATTTATATATTTAACTTTGCCAGACAGTAAATCAGTCTCCTTTAATAAGCTAGTAAAAGCAGCTGATCACAACATGGAGTGTAGCCAATGTAAATCTGAAATGATGTCCACATTATTTATACGAACATATGGCCAGTATGTCATTTTAATGTTCCAACGATGTAGGCCTGATGGAACAAAATTGACAACTTTAATTAAAAATTTTGTAGCTTCGCAGTTGTCAATATCAGGAAGGACTTTTGTAACTGCAGCAATTATATATCATGACGGCCCTTCAATAACATCAGGACATTATACAGCTTATTTAAAGTGTAGAAATGGCTGGTCATTCTGCAATGATTTTGTTTTAATTTTCAAAAAAAAAATTGCCATATGACCTTAAAAACTCTTACCTGGTGTTTTTAAAACCAAAATTTTAGGGAAAGAATCTCGGGATGTGCTCTGAGGAATTTCAAGAAGTTCTCATGGCTCCTACACTATTTGGCCTTGAGGATAAGTGTAGTACAGAGACATAACTTTTTACCATAACACTGGACGTCATGGAGAAATACATGCACTTTGAATGAGTTCAGAAAAACTATTTCTTTTTATAAGCTAATTGAAGCAGCCAATCAAAACATAGAGTAGAGGGAATGTAAGTCTGCAACGCTGTCTACTGTTTTACATTGCTTTGTGATTGAAAGTGATGTAGAGAATTAAATAATTGTAGTAGTCATAGAGTTAGTGTAAGTCTGCTTCATAGTAAGCAGTATCAGTGTCATAGGAAATGTAGAACATGACTGAGCAAGAAGGGGAAGATATTACTATTCCAGGATTGTGAAAATGATCTTCAACATTTTAATTCTGAAAGTTGCGGAAATGCCAAATGACGGGATTGGCTTACAAGAAATCCAAGAGTTATAAATGGGTCTGACAAGATTTGGCCTTGTGGAAACTTGTGGTAGAGAGCAAGAAGTCATTTATTGCATGTAACATGTTTTTAAAAACGATGGAGATTTTCTTTCAGAAAGTGGCGGGCTGAAAGTAATAACAGCACAAAAGAGTGTAAGCTGTTCATAGGACATCCTTTGACGTCATGGAAAGTAAGTTAACTTTAAGGAGTTCTGAATTCTGATTTCTTATGTTGTATGGGTTTTTTAAACACAATCATTTTGATTGTGGTTTTTTTTCCCCGCTGTTATATGATGAATACCTTCAAGTCACTGTTTTTAGTGAATTTTGATACATTCTGAGAACAGCAAAAATAAACCATTTAACATGTATAATTAATTCTGTACTGTTTGCATTTATGATGTATATGTAGAACTGTGTAGGAGGCATGGAGAAGGTGAGGCTTCTGTAAGTGTCAAAGTTGTTGCATGCAGTGCTGCACTTCTGCGTATTCTTTCATATGCTAGACTACATCTGCACAATGAGAAACCTAAGCAAAGGAAACACAAGTGATGTGATTGTGAAATGAGCAAAATAAATTGCACGTATTTCAATTACATCACCTGTGTTTCCTATCATTACGAATCACATTGTGCAGATCAAGTTTAGGTCTGTCCAGGGAAACATAGGAGGTTTGGACTTTGTTCAAGAGTGCAGTGGACATGACTCACTTCATTGGTAGACCTTCACATGTATTATGTCCTCTATTCTCTTCAACAACTCGAAATTTCATCTGCAACCCTGAGTAGGCCTCACCTCAAACAAACCTCTGGATAGGACACATCTTATTGGCATCCTGAAGCAATTATTTAAAATTTTAGTGTCTTGCGACACTTTTCTGAGACAACAGCAATGCAAAAGATGCACCATGTTTTAAGATAGGCCTCACTTCATCTGCATCAAGATACTGTTAGTTTAAAATGTATATCTTTAGGACTGTGTAGGGGGCCTGGAGAAGCAGAAGCTTCTGTAAGTGTCAAAGTTGTTGAAAAACTGTTTGTCCTTCAATCTTTTCCCTTGTCTTTTGTAATTTTTAAATACATGTTTTAATATTTTTGAAATGTTTGTTCTATCTTTCACAGATTGAAAGTATAAAAACAAAAAGTGAGTAATTTAACGACAATTATAAGGTAAATGCTTTGTACTCTTTTCGTTACATTTCTATCACATTCACCTACTATTAGTTCCACTGCTTCATTTCTTTAACCCTCAGTTTCCTGCCTTTGCTACTTCCCTCATTCCTTTCTCTATTACCTACTTACTCAACTCCTTCCACTCTTTTTCTCAGTCCCTCTCTTCTCATAGTTCCTCACTCTTGTTCACTCACTCCATCTCTATTACTCTTAGTGTCTTTGACTGATCACTCTATCACTACTTGTTCATAATGCTTTCTCTGTGTAGTTGAAGCACACTAAGGGGCATATTATGAATACAGCCAATAAAATTATTGCTCTTTTTATTGGCAGAAAACTGGTGCAAAAGTGGTTTTAGCGGCAGTTTTCTGCCGCAAAAGCAGCTTTAGCGACACATTTCTGCCAATAAAAGCTGCAAAACTTTTATTGCCTATGTTGATGATATGGCTCTATGTTACTTACATTTCTTTGCTGTTTCAATTAATCTTTTTCTGTTATTTTTTGTTTTCTGTTTTCTATTTTTTCTCTCTGTTATTCCTCATGTTTTAATCTTATTTTGAACATTCACTCACATTCTCCAAGAAACTCTTCTTTGTTAATGTTATACTCTCTTTTTTTTTCTTTCACTTCGTTATCTATTTTGTTTTTCACAATTATACCCTCTTCCGTCTTTTCTTCGGTAAATAGATCTATTAAACAGTATCTCTTCTTTACTCCCTATAGCTGTCTTTCTTTTAACATCACTCTCTGTTTACTTTCCTTATACTTACTCTTTTTTTTTTTTTTTTTTTTTGGGTTAGCTCCCGGTCCGCGTACCGGGAAGCTAACCCGGGAGCGAACCAAAAGAAATAGAGCTTGCCAGAGTGCTAAACATTCTAGCAATTTTTTTTGAAAGGGAAGGTAGTTCTGAAAAGAACTTTTTTTTAAATATTTTTGTTGTTTTATATTTTTTTTGTATTTTTTGAACATTTTTTGTTTTTTTTGTATTTTTTGAACGATTTTATATTTTTTTTGGTTTTTTTTGGGGGGGGGGAAACAACAAAAAACAGGCGTTGAAAAGGGCTCAACAGGAGCAAAAAAAAAATTACTGGGGGCGGTTATGGCAATCATGGTGTTCATTCGCCAGGTTTATAGCATTGATGCTCATGTTGCCACACGCTAACAACGCACGACAGTGCATACAAGAGTGTATCATGTGGCCAAAATGTTCTTGTATATTTGGCACAGTTTCCCGTGCCTCTTCTGGTGTTAATGAAATTGGTAATCTTGGTCTGGCCACAGGAGTTGGTCTTGGATTGTCCTGCATATCCCTTATTTCCGCCCGGCTGTAATTTAGTGGATGCTTCCTTGTCATGTGCCTGTGCATTGTGTGATTTCCGTAACTATATTTCTTGTCCGTCCCTCTTGATAATTGTTCTTTGCATATGCGGCAGGTGACATACCTCGCATTGACTTTTTTTTGGCCACGAGGGATCGAATAAAACTGCCAGATGAAACTGGCTTTCTTTCTGGAAACCCGGGGCACCTCTTCTAAGAACTGTGGTTCTTCTCCCTCCTCATCCATTTCTTCATCTTCCTCCTCAGTGTTGGTAATGACCTGGGGAGGTGGTCCTCTCTTCCCATGAGGAGGTGGAGGTGGTGGTGGGGGTCCACCAGCTGAAGCTACCAATGAAGCCATTTCTCATATAGTAGTAAAGGTCTTCCTCTCACAATGATGAAAGTCAGAGTGAGGAAAGAAGGAGGGGTTTTCATCATTTGGGAAAAACAATACTTCTCAACCAATGAAAAGTGTTATTTTTAGGTCACCTGACCTAGCCTTACATCATTATGAAACCAAAAGTGAAATGAACCAATGAAAAGTGTTATTAACAAGTCACATGACCTGTTATGCTTACGTTACGCTCTCCGGTCCGCGCCCCGGATAGCTTCCGGGTCGCTGCGCTTCGCGCCTCGGTCCGCGCCCCGGGGCACTTCCGGGTGCGCTAACGCGGTACGTCACAAGACGCATTACGCGGCAACGCGATACGTCACGTTTTCGCGACGCGACGCGGATCGCTTCCGGGGAGCTGCGTTTCGCGCCTCGGTCCGCGCCCCGGGGCTCTTCCGGGTGCGCTAACGCAGTACATCATAAGACGCATTACGCGGCTACGCGATACCGTCACTATGTTGATTTCTTACCGGTTCGCGGACCGGGTCGCGGCATTTAATTGAGCTAACGGGAAGCTTCCCGGTTCGCGGACCGGGAGCGAAACAAAAAAAATATTTAAAAAAAATTATTAATAAACATAATAAATATATTTTTGGATTTAAAGAAGAATACATTTTACAGCTATAGATATTAGCTTTTAAAAAACCAATGAAATTCACTGAAAAAACCATAGGTTATAGACCATATATAGTTAGGAATTAGCATTTACAAAACCTTGAAAATTCACTGAAAAAACCATAGGTTATACACCATATATAGTTAGGAATTAGCATTTAAAAAACCTTATTTTACTCACACAAAACCATTGAAATTCCATATATAGTTAGTTGTACTAACTATATATCGCGCACCCGCAATCCACTGCTGATCATGTCACATATTACATCATTCATGACATGGTCAGTGACATCACTGATGACATCACTGATGACATCTCAAATGACATCACTGATGACATCACTGATGACATCTCAAATGACATCACTGATGACATCACTGATGACATCTCAAATAACATCACTGATGACATCTCAAATGACATCACTGATGACATCACTGATGACATCTCAAATGACATCATTGATGACATCACTAATGACATCACTGATGACATCACTGATAACATCTCAAATGACATCTCAAATGACATCACTGATGACATCTCATTTGACATTACTGATCACATCACTGATGTCATCAATGATGTCATTTGAGATGTCATCAGTGACATATTTCCATACACCACTCCCTTGCTTCACCTTTGTCTTGATGTAACAACCCACAGTATCCTAATTTAAGATACAGGTCAAGGAGAGAGGAGGCACAGTATTTAAGTTGTGGTAAGCAATGTGTATTCTGAAAATTGCAAACGTGCAGTAGTGGTTAATAAGTTTTAGCAACAGCCTTCCACTGGGCCAGAGAGTCATAGCATGCCCAGTGTTTGTGTTAAGGGAAAGGTATCCATTACCCACCACCTTTTAAAACAACTAGACCGCACAAGATTCTTGTGTCAAGCCTCCCTTTACCATCCATCAGTATAAAAATCTTTTACTCTTCGCATTTATTACATGACATATTATCAGCCATCTCAGTACTGTGAGGAGAAACTTGGTAATAGGAGTACTGCGGTCACTGTTATCAATGTATAAAGGACATAGAGAACCATTAAATAGAAGCAACTTCACCAGGTAAAGTACAGTTTCTTGTCTTTACTTTAGAAACATTGTGTACCAAGCAGAAATCAATATATTTCTACTTCATTATCTGTGAAATGTAAGTCTAACGGTTAGCAGCAACATATTATATAATCAGAGTACGTGGTAATCTAAAACAAAAATATGAAACCTTAACGGTATCTATGATAACTCAGCATACCATTGATACATTTCTCAAATCCTCCTCTGAGCCCCCTTCTCTTTAGCCATACAGTATATCCTTGTACCACAATATGAGACCCATTCCCATTACCCTTCCTCATGAAAATGTTTCAGTAGCCATAGCATCTATGCATAGATACACCATTTGATTACATCAGTACATCTTAAAGGTACATCCTGCATTTAGAACAAAGACATCACCAAAAAGGTTAGTTACTGATATCGAGTTTTAAGAAAAGAAATCCAATTTTGAAGGCATGCTCCTATTCTCAGTACATATTCCTCCTCTGAAAAATGTATAATTTCTCATCATCTATCAGATATAAAATGCATATGCATTATACTATATCTACTTAGCCCATTGTGTACATTTTAAATGTGCTCCTGACTTCAGATTAAATAATTTATATACTCCTAGTAAAGATCATAACAGTCATGGTAAAGTGCATTGGAAAGAAGAGCATGTCAGTTATTCTAAAGTGCAACCTGGATGTACTTATAACCATAGTTGATAAGGTGCATGGGAATAAAGTGCATGTCAGTTTCACAGTAGAGGTGCCTGTCAGACAGATTCAAATTAATTGTAAAGTATATTCTAATAAAGAGCATTGCCATTGCATTGCAATCATCACAAAGTGCATCGACAATGATGGGGGAGACTAATCAGGGGAGTTTATGCTTCATACTACACTTATAGGCTCCTAACATATTATCATGTTGTTGAAGTATCCTGACAAAAAGAAACAATGTTAAGGAAATCTTATAGATGGACATTGAATTCAGCATCCGTGTTTAGTCTCCATGAGATAATGTCCCTATGAGGGTAATCCATTTCAGTTCTGAGCATTAATTCTAAATCACCTCAGCTTGGTTTTCTCACAACATGTTGAATCCCATAATATATCAAATATGCTTTTATCCCATCATGTACTTCCCAGATATATTTGCCCATGTGTAGGTGAAGTTCTTGTTTATGATAGCTCATAGATAATCCTACACATAAACGAGGGGAGAGAGGTACATTTCCTTTTCCATCCTCCCTCAATATGAAATCTTTCAAGAACAAAAGAAAAAGGAGAAAATGTGTAAATTCTGTGAAAACAGAAATATCACATTGGAAAAACACAAGGTTTTTCAAAATTAGTGGCATGCTTCTTCATTGTGCTGCTACAACAGCCCTGTGCAGACCAATGTCTGAGATGGAACAAAGAGATATGGGGAGACAATACATACATGAATTCTGGGATCTACTCAACACAACAATAAACAAAGAAAAGAATACAACTACCTCTGAGGTGGCTTATGTGTCCTTTATTCTTGGACTCCCAGGATAGGATTACATTAATTGCTGAAATGGGGGTAATTAGTGCCCCTTCATCTCTTATTACTGTTCTCTAGTTGATATGTTTCAGCCTCTATCAATCACCCACAGTGGGGTTGTTCGGCCTTCCCTTGGACTTAAGATCCCTCTGTCTTATCCTCCCCTAACTACTAAGTGTTTTTTTTGGGGGGATGGGGATACATTTATCCGCAATATAATAACCTTGTGTGTCACTTTATGGGTACACACATGGGTATTCCTGCAATGACAAATAACATACATTAATACAAACAATGCATTTTTCAATAAAAATATGGTAATGGTTGGTGCCAAGCGGAATCCACAAATGACTGGTTCCACACTTGATGATGTTGACCATACCATTAAGAGAAGCATTCACATTCCAAATGTGGACTCTCTGACAACGTGTTTCATATGGCATTAACAGGCACTCCACCACCCCTCGAAAACAAACACCCACAAGTAAATTGTGGGAAAAGAAAATGTTAACACCAAACATATTGCGTATCAAGTTTAATTAAACATTTATCTGGAACTGGAGTGCAAGCAGGAGCATCCCCCGGTAGTCACACTCTATGAAAATAAAAAGAACACATAAAAAAATCCACAAACATCTTAATGTAATGTTTTCTTAGTACATATCATGCACTTGTCATTTGCATAACACAATCTCATGCAACTACCTTATACTGGTATGGATCTAAGCAGCTCACAGTCTGAGACTTCTAATCTTTGGAATTTTACTATCAGTAAACCAGGACAAATGGCTTGCTTTGTTAGTTCAACTCTTAAATAGGTTCAAATTAATATAGTGAAGAGTTAGCCCTTTATTCCGGTCATGTAATCTGATTGGAAACATTTAGTTTAACACACTGAAATGAGAGTAGCCACCCCAGTGTCCCAATATTACTTGCTTCGTGACTGGAAGGACGCTGCTTCCTAACACCTCTTGCTGCCCCTTCTAGGTGCCGTCGCCTCTGTTCCTCTGCTCTAAATAAACTTGATACCAGTGATGTTTCTTTCCCTCGGCCCCAATCATGTGACTCACAGCTTTGGTCACATGATTAGGGTGAAGGCGGAATTAGCCGGTTAGTGGGACTAGCTGGTAATGATCCCACCATATTGGGAGTGGGCCTGGGGGATATTGAATAGTAGAAACAAATTCTGAAAAAGATAAATGAAACAGGAGATAAACCTTCTCATTACGTCTCAATGCCCCTGTAGTATACAAGCCGAGTACAAGTTCTCCAATCACATAACTAGAATCTCCGCCACGTGATCGAACCTAGGATACATGATTGTGCCTGTGGTATGAAAAGTCACTTGTTAATAGTACTATCTGCAGAAGACAATTGAGTCTGTATTTATGTATAAGAGGGATAAACATATTATATTTCTCATTAACCTTAGATCGTACAACTGAATAGTCATCACAGCTCAAATTTTTAATGGTATATCTCTGTGCTTAGGTTTCATTTCACATGTTTCCTTCTTGCCCAGAACATACCAAGGGTTTGTACGAGCTGGGTGTCAACTCCATTCGGGGACATGAATCCTGCTTGTGTATTTATTTAGTATAGCCCCCTAAGTCAATATATATAGTTAAGGCATCACTCCACACTAACCTGAATACTGCTAGTTCATCAATTTCTTCAACACACAGGTTTCAAAGGCAATTCAGCTGATGCCTTGAAATGCCATCATTATGTCCTATTTCATGGCTACAGATACAATAAATCCACTTCTGTTCACGTTTGATCAAAACGTTTGTTGCATTCCTGATATTGTGGAGAATGGTGGGTTTGTCTAATACAGTTCAATGGATATCACTAACAGTACGGTTTTTCTCCAAGAAGTGTGTTGTGAGTTTGATCATGGTTTTGTTACATTTAATGTTACTAACACCAACTTTGGAGGTAATTGATAGAACTGGGGTAAAGATGTGAATTTTGGGTGAAGGGTTGTATCTCCCTTCTGTATTGACCCTTCCTCACTTTTGTCAAAGAAGATTCTGAGGCGTACCTGCGCGAAAAATTCCTTAAGACGTTTCAACTGAGACAATATTTGGCTGAATTCTTTTGGAAGGTACACTTCAGAATCTTTGACAAACTTGAGGAATGGTCAATATGGAAGGGAGATACAGCCCTTTGCCCAAATTCGGCATTTGTACCCCATTCATCTCAATTACCCTTAGAGCTTTCAGCATTCGAGCAGGCTGTCAAAGATGACATGGAGGGAATGAACAAAACAATGAAGTAGCCTTTCAGAAATGTATCCAGACTAGATATGCAAGCTATTCAAGAACTTAAGCAGACTCCCAAAATAGTCATAAAACCTGCTGGCAAGGGGGAGCCATTGTAATTCAAACTGAGGTGACTTACAAACAGGAATGTTTGTGCCTGCTGTCTGACAGACATAAATATAGTGTACTTCTGGGGCCCCCATCTCGGAACAACAGAAATAGATTGGTTTCCTTTTAAATTAGGCAGTCATTAATGCTTGAATCTCCCATAATAAAGTGCCATTTCTGTGTAAGGGGAACGCGGTAATTCAATATTTCTACACTTTACTAAAAATGCACAAACCAACCATATCTCCGATGGAATGACCAATGTATCAGGGATTGGCTCAATACTGGTACCTCTATCACAATTTTGTGATTTGTTTCCCAAACACAATAGTCCAGAACATGGAATCATATCTCAAGGATACCAAGGATGTTCTAAATCTTATAAGGGGCATGTAATTTGATCCAGAAACAAATGTCTTGGTAGGTCTTGACATAGAATTGCTCTATATTATTATACCACAAATTGAGACTCTGAGTGTGATTTACGGCATCTTGTATCAAGAAGATTGGAATTTCCATACTCCCAGAGCATTCACATTGGATATGGCACTAATAACCTTCACCAAGAACTTCTTCAAATTGAATGGTACTATTTATCTACAGGTCCACAGCAAATTTATTGACATAGCATTTGCGCCGCGCCTGGCATGTTTGTATGTCTCAGAATTTGAAAAGATGTTCATCTTTGGACCTGACAAACCATGGACAGGACATATCAGATTGTGGTGATGATACATTGACAATGTCCTCTTGAGGTGATCAGGTTACATTGGTGAATTCCTGGTTTGGATAAACCATCATAATCCTCTTTTACCCTTCACCTCTACTATTACCAACACATTTCTACCTTTTCTGGATTTGGAAATAAAGGCAAAGGAGGGTACACTGCTTACACAAGTATATCATAAGCAAAAAGATTGGAACAATCTGTTATCATTCAACAGTTTTCAACCAAGGTCCCTCTGATAAAATCTCTCCGTTGCACAGTTCCTGCGAATAAATTATTCTACTGTGAGTGATTTAGGATAGAATCACAAAATTCTTCACAAAATTGGAAGAAAGAACTAACCATATCAAGTAGTAAACCAGGCATGAAAAAAAAGGAAGAGCATGTAACTATAACAGAGAGGCTCTTTTAGAGAGGAGAGTAAATCCTAAAATTGACAGAGCAATTTCTGTCACAACCTTCAGCACAGCTTCCAAACTTGTAAAACCGATATCACTATGAACTGGCAGATTCTGAACTCCAATGGTTTGAATTGAACAACACCCATGTTCTCTGTTAAAAAGAGATCTAGCATTAAAGCCATGTTGGTTAACACCAGGCCACTCCATTCTGGTCCCAGCCATGAATGCAGGATGGGGGATTTCACACCAGTGGTACGCTGCATGGCGTGTGGATCTTGATGTGTCTGCCCATTGAAAAAACATTCCAAATTGTGGATATGGGCCTAAGTTACCCCTTGATTCAAGCCAAACACACTAACTTTAATTCAGATATTGTCATTTACCTCAATCATTGCCCATCTAATAATGTTCTTTGCATAGGAATGACAACCCGTGAAATTAAAATCAGAATTGTGGAGCACAAAAGTAACTTTAGATGTAAGAAAACCATGACCAAACTCAAAAACGCACTTCTTGTTGAAAAGTCAGACTGTTTATGATATCCATTTGACAATATTCGACAAACCAACCACTCTACATAATATTAGGGATGTAAAAAAACGTGTTGCTCAAATGTGAACATAAATCGAATCATTACATCCACAGCCATGAGATTGGACTCAGTGATGATATTCCATGGCATCAGCTGAATAGCCTCTGAAACCTGTGTGTTGGAGAAATGTGTGGACTAATCAGTATCCAGATCTAGTGAGGAAAGATGCCTTAACAATATATCTGGACGGCGGTAGTGGCCAGCAACAATGCCAAGTAAGACATGCTTTTGCCGAGCTCCGGCAGTAAGCATCAGCCAACTTATATCTGGTGACCCATAGGCCCGCAGAATACTTGCATTTATACCCTGGGGGCCGAGGAGAGTTCCACAGCAGACAAACATCGTACTGGAGGTTTCAGCCAGCCGCTATCCTCTGAGAAATTGAATTAACGGGTGATCGTGACGGCAGCATAAGATGGTGTCGTGGACACTCTGACTTGATCCGAACAGCTTTTGGCTCCGGAGAGAGGAGGAAAGTTCAGGCTGCACTGGGACTGGTGTCGGGAGGTGCATCGCCCTCCGTCCCCCTTAAGACTTGAGTGCCGCCCACACTGAGTGTGGCACCAGCTGGGAGCTCTCTGCGACCTACAGCGCTTTCGGGATCAGGCCTCCTCCCTCTCTGGGAGAGTGCCGGAAGAATGCCGAGGGCCTGGGACGCAGGGTGCCGAGGTGGACTGCCTGTGGGCCTGTAGCTGCATCGCATCCCTGATTGTGCGGTAGGCCAAGGGAGGTGAGCCCCGCAGGGATTGCTATTAAGAGGTATGTTGCCCTCCGTCCCCCCTCCAGCCCTGATTGTGCCCCACACCGAGTACGATACCCGGGAAGCTTCCCCGTGGTTTGCAGTGCCGTCGGAAGAGCTGGGGATTGCTTATAGGCACGGACTGTGGGGTGCAGTGATTGGACACTCGTGGATCCTCGGCCATGCTTGCCGACCCTGGGAGTCCAGGAGAGTGCTTCGATGGAGGACCGACCCTGCCTGGTGCTCTGTGAGAGTCGGAGCAGGAGGGCCTAGGAGCGGCTGCGGACCGGGATTTCTAGCAGGAGGAATGTCAACCTTTGCACTCCCTGCCCCAATGCGGACATCAGCAGTCACCAGGGCAGATGCACAGACACCTTTCGGCGACGCCTCTGATTCTGCTCTGACCCAGCTTGCAGCTCCTGCGGCAGGTGAGAGACACGCTAGGGGGAAGTGAAGGCCCCTATGAAGGCCGTTAACAGCGAGTAGAAGGTGGGGAGATGGAGATAGGGCCAGGAGTGACTGTGAGTGGATCTTAGAGACTGGCTGGCCACATATAGATTGTCCCTCACTGCAATAACCCTGGGGAGCTAGCTGCTGGTGTGGAGGACTGACCTGAGGGGCAGCTGAGATATTGGCAATCCCGAGGCGGTGAGGCTGGGAGTACAGGGAGAGACAGAGGGTGTATGCAGAGTGCCCCCCCCCACCGGCGAAGGGAAGGTGTACCACTGAGGGCATAATTATAATTCCGGGCCAGTACTAGACAAAATACTGGACACCAGATTGTCTGGCCCCGCAAGACTGACATTACTATGGGCGAACGGAGGACCCTGGTGGAGGTATTTTGTTGGCACGAAAAGTCCAGAAAGCCCCTCCCCACCCACTCGGTACTACTGATCATGGGTTAAGATAAAGACCCAAAACGCCAGCTGCAAGATAAGATGGACCATTACACTAAGGTTATTACGCCACCCGGAGGAGCAAGTGCCTGCCCGTTTGGATACGGACAGTCTCCTCCAGGCGGTCCACTCCTCCAGGGTGGTGCTTGAGGTGTGGTATATAAATAAATAATACCGGATCTAGGTTTGTCTGGATATAGCAATAACAGATAGCTCAATAAATAAGAGTCAAGATTCGAGGTAGTAGGAGTTTTGCAGGTTTTAATATAGCATAAAGGACAGGAACAGGACAACCTGCACGGGAACAGAATGGCAGCGCTGCCGGGGGCAGAATCGGGACAAGGACCAGGACAACTTTTTAATAACAGTACATGAGCATATATACATAACGCAAACACATAGCATTACATTGCAATAGGCATAGCAGTGGGTGGAGCAATAGGCATGACGCGTAGCAGTCGCGAAAGATAAGGGTGAAAAGAGGTGTAACAGGGCGTATACATAGACATGTGATGCAAACGTAACAGAATATGTCATGAATGGGGCGGAACCCATGGAGGGGGCTACCTGAGGAGCCGGGACCTCTAACCTGATGGTGCGCGTAAACTGGCAATGACGTGTTACTAGGAGAAACTGGGGGCTATGAACTCTGTGCTAGGAGTAGAGACTGAAGTCTGGAGAGTCAGGGCGACATGTACCTAAGCAGTATCTAGTATCTGATGTTTAGAGAACATGTTGATATAAACTAGAAATCAGGAGGGGAAAGGCTAACAGACACTAAGACTGGAGCATGCATTATTCTACATGTAGTGCGTGATGAAGAATATTAAATGACCATTAATACAGTATTCCTCTTACATGGAGCCGTAAGGCTAGACAATGACGGAAACTATTGATGCGATTCAGTAGCTTTAGGAATGCAGAGAAGGAGGGCTGGACTGATAACTGGAATCATAACATACTCTTGGCAGACTCAGAGGCAGAGCCAGGCTGAACCGGGCACTGTGAGGCAGGAAGTAAGTGAAGGGTCGAGGATACAGGTGGGGGCTGTATCGCTCCTCAGCGAGGGCTTCAGGAGACAGGAGCTGAATCTGGTGTCCAGGCCCTTTTGAGGCCTAGAAACGGGGACTTTACAATGAAATAACGTGCACACTGGGAAACGTGGCAACGTAACTTTACATAGGCCTAATATTCGTTGTATTCACGAAGACTGGAAACTGGCATGACTAGAGATGGACACAACTGTAATTGCGTCTTTAATCGAACATGGGGAATACATATGCATATTAATCATGCACACATAACATATGATGGAGGACGCGTAGGGACACAGAACATGGCAAAATTTACTTTTCCACATTCCCTCCTTGTCACTACGTTTCCATCAGGAAACATCAATATTCATGATACCATCTATCATTTCATACAGTATCATTTGCTCGTCTCGAATTTTCTTGGAACGGGATTTAGAACGGGGCTTGGGACTGGGAATACAAGATGTAGCACAAATGCCACAAATCGCAGGGCCACATTGTATACAGAGGCAGCAACTGAATATGATCGCTACTGCAATACCTAGAAAGGACAATACTTTCCATCCCCAGGCGGAAATTATATTCCAGAACCAACCGGACCATGTCCAGGTGCCTGGATTTTGGTGTAACAGATGGGCAATTTTATGAAGTCTGGTTATAGCTGAATAAACAGACGGCGCGTTATTTGGAATGAAAATGCAGCAACTAGATCCAATGACTCTACATGCCCCGCCCCTATCGGCCAGTATGACGTCAAGGACGAGACGATTTTGTAAAACGACAAATCTCATAGCAGATTGCTCTTCAGTTAAGTTACCTAGAGCAGAGGCAGTCTCATTTACTACTGCTTCAAGGGTTCTTGTTAACCTACGGATTAGCTTACTATTCTGGATAGGTCCTATAAAGAAGAAGAAACCTCTATTGAAATCTGTATACTGTTCTAGAGCAGTTTCAGTATAATCGACAATTGGGGACTCGATCTCCCTTCTATGTCTAATGTGTACTAGATGTGTATTTCTATGATAATCAGATGGGGCTAGGAAAACTGGTGGCAGTAGGAAGGCAATGTAACAGGTTCCCTCCCAATCGAGGGGCAGACAAACATATGCGGTTTGGCCACAAATAAAATAAGAATGACGTGAAGCTTTGAAAATAGATTTCCCACTGTCACTATATTTGACAATAGTAGTACAATCACTATGTCCTACATGTACGGAACCATTATTTCGGACACATAATTCACCTTTGACTGGTAGTACTGAAATAGCAGGTAAGTCTGGAGTGGAATCAGACTGAACATTCAAGACCATAAAATTCGAAGAATAATTACCTAAATTATACACTTCGTTTTCTAGATCTAACCCTGTTCTGTGGGGAAGACCTTGCTTGTCTGGGAAACATGTACTGTTAAGAAAAGACATATCTGTTGAGGATGACGTTAACGTGGACCATGCTCCACACGAACCATTATGTGAAAAAGGATAAGGAAAGAGTGGCAGAACTCCCTTCGGTGTCTGGAAAGGGGGGAGTCGACCACACACCCAACAATTAGTGGCATTGCTGGTCTGGTGTGAATAATGTAACATGCGGATAAAAGAGTTATTACGCATAGCGAGGCGGTAAGAGAGTTCATGAGGCGGCAGATCACTAAACGTATGCTCTACTGTAACATTAGAAGACTTATTTACATGAGAAACTGGAAAATACAGATAAAATGCATAACTGGTGCAGGAAATCATAATGCTGAGAAATAATATGAAACTTAGAAAAACGATACATCGGATTGAGTTTTGACTAACTCTCTCACTATGGGGGTCTATTTTATACATGTCAGAAACCGGTCTAACCGTTTCACCTAGGGGAGGACTTAGACAATCAAACTGGCTGACTTATTTTACTAGACCTTAATTTGAGCTTATACTCCTGTTGCGGAGTTGTCTCTAACAGGGAGGGTGCAGTAACATTGTCTTTTACGGGACAGTCCTTAAGAATGGTACTTTGGCAGTCCTTTAAATCCTGGGAAATGTTCTTTGAGACTGGCTTCAATCCATAAAACTTCTTGATGTGCGATAGATGCACCCAGCCTTTGCGTCCCTCCAACTTCACGGCTGTACGGGTGGCGAGGAGGACCTGTCGGGGCTCCTTCCAGCGAGGCTCCAGCGGACTTGAGCGATCGAAATTTCGCACTAGGACCATGGATCCGGGAACGATTTCATGCGGTGCCACCTCGGTATTGTCTGGAAATGCGGCGGCAACCTGTGAACGACAAGAGTTGAGGGCAGACATCAAGGAAGCTAGGTAATCTGTCAGCATATTACTTGAAACATCGGTAATACTTCGGGGTCTGGGTGTACCCCACATGTTAGGGGGGCGGCCGAAGACGACCTCATACGGGGACAGACCTGATCTGGAATGTGCGACCATGCGCATATAGAACAAAGCAACTGGCAGAGCTATTAGCCAGTCCACACCTTTCTCTTGACAAACTTTTGCAATGCGGATTTTCAGGGTCTGATTATGTCTCTCTACGAGACCGGCTGCTTCAGGATGGCGTGCACAATGGAACTTCCACTGGTACCCTAACAACAGGGAAACATGCTTCATGAGTTCAGATGAGAACGGCTGGCCGTTGTCAGAATACACGACTCTAGGGAGTCCATAACGGGGGAAGAACTCACGAACCAACTGCTTAGCAGTGGTCGCGGCTGTGTAATCTGGGACTGGATATGCTTCTGTCCACCTGGACAAAGCGCATACAACTACAAGAACATACTTGAAACCTCGACATCGCTCCATCTGAATGTAATCCATCTGGAGGACTTCAAAAGGGTGGTCAGGGGGCTGGAATCCACCTTGTTCCACCGGGACACTTTTACCTGGATTAAACTGACAACATATCATACAGGTACGGACTTTCTGCTTGGCTGCAGCTCGTAAATGCTTGTTGAACCAAATGTTCTGGATACTGTCTAACATAGCTTTCTCTCCTAGATGTGCTGGACTATGTGCGGTATTGATAATGACTTGAACCATAGAGTCGGGGAGAAACCATGTGGCTCTACCCTTCGTTACCCATCCCTGATCTGTCTGGACCCCTCCTTGTTCGGACCATTTCTTGACTTCATCGGGAGTAGCATGTAACTGGATATCTATGACATCTTGAGTAGGGTCCTTAACTGTCATACATGTAGTCGGATCTGGAGTAAGTGTCGGTGTCTTATTAACTGGAATGTCTGGAGTCTGAGCTGTAAGCTTGGCTGTGCGATCTGCCAGATCATTACCCTGGGAAATAATGTCAGTAACTTTCGTATGTGCTTTGCATTTCATGATAGCAATGGATGTCGGTAAATGTATAGCATCTAACAGAGCTTGAATAAGGAGACCATGCTGAATCTTGGTTCCATGAGAAGTCATGAAACCTCTCTCCTGCCAGAGCACTCCAAAGTCGTGTACGACTCCAAATGCATAACGTGAATCTGTGTAAACATTAACTTTCCGGTTCTTAGCGTGTATGCAGGCTTGAGTCAGAGCAACTAGCTCTGCTGCTTGAGCAGACAGGGTGTCAATACGGTGTGTTTCAATAACTTCAGTGTCAGTAGTCATTGCATACGCGGCGACTAGTTCTCCTGTACTTGTTCTCATGCATGAACCATCCACATAAAGTGTCAGGTCGGGATCTGGTAATGGAATATCTGTCAGATCTTGTCTTGGCTTGGTCATGATGTTAACTACTTCCACACAATCGTGTGTGGCAGAATTCGAAGTAACTGACGGTAACAGTGTAGCAGGATTTAAAACGTTGCAGCGTCTGATTTCTATGTGTGGCTGAAACAGTGTCAATTCATAACCTGTTAAACGTGCAATTGTCAAGTGTTGAGTTTGTGTTCGGTTTAAAAGAACTTCCACGGAGTGTGGAACTTGTACTGTCAGGGAGTGTCCTAGGACTATGGAATCACTTTGTCTGATAGCTAGTGCTGTGGCTGCAACTGACTTGAGGCACGCAGGCAGAGCCTGGGCTACAGGATCTAATGTGCTTGAAAAATAAGCACAAGGCTTGTATTGTCCTGCTTGATCTTGTGTGAGAACAGATAATGCTGTACCTTCACGTTCTGTGACAAAAAGTGTAAAAGGCTTACTGTAGTTCGGCGTTGCTAGAACTGGAGCTTGACATAAGGCTTTCTTTAACTCATTGAAACTAAGTGTATGTTCAGATGTCCAAGGGAGGACAGTCGATACGGCTGCCTCCTGTGTCGTTAACTGTATCAGTGGCTTGGCTAGAAATGCATACTGAGGAATCCATTGTCTGCAATAAGAAGTAAGGCCGATAAAAGCACGTACCTCCTTCTGGGTCTTGGGCTGAGGAAGACTCGCTATTAACTGGATACGGTCAGGTGTCAACTGCCTACCCCTCTTGGACAGTAAGTGTCCTAAGTAGACCACTTGCTGGACACAGAATTGAAGCTTCGAAGGGGACACCTTGTGCCCCATCTCGGCTAGGAAATACAAGACTGTAAGGGATGCTCGCTCGCAAGCATGTTCAGAACGGGCTGTGATCAGTAGATCATCGACATACTGGAGCAGGGCAGTGTCAGTTGGCATGTGAATGTTGTCTAGTTGTCTCTTAAGTGCTTGACTGTAAATACTAGGACTTTCTGTGAAACCTTGAGGAGCTCGTGTGAACATATAGCTCCTTCCATTTAAACAAAATCCGAAAAGAAACTGGCTGCCTGGATGAATGGGAACACTGAAAAATGCGTTCTTACGGTCGATTACAGTAAAGAACGTGGCTTCGGAATCAATGGCTGTTAATAGGGAAGAGATATCTGGGACAACTGGGTACTGGGGAATAATACATTTATTAAGTTCTCGTAAGTCAATCACTAATCGATATACTGGGGGTGCATTTGGATCAGTACGTTTCATGACTGGAATGATCGGAGAATTGCATACATTGGAGTCAGTTTCTACAACTACTCCTTGAGCAATGAGCTCGTCAATAATTTTGGATAAGGCTGCTACAGCCTCAGGTGGCAATCTATACTGTCTGATTCGTGGTAACACTACACCTGGCTTGAGAGTCACACGATGGGGTGTGATTTGCATAAAACCAACATCAGTTGGACCTTGCGCCCATAGATGCTGCGGGACATTAGACAATCTTGGATCAAAATCTCGTAACACATAGTGACCCTTAAAGTCACGTAGGAACAATCGTATTCCCTCTGGGGAACAGCATATAACTGCACCTAACTCTTTCAGTGTTTTAATGCCTAATAAGTTTTCTGGACATGACTTAGTAAGTAACAGATCAGTAGTGCGGGACAATGGACCTACTTCTAGAGTAACTGGCTTTGATATTTCATTTACGATAGGCTTTCCTGAAAATCCAAGGGAAACATTTCTTGAGCCTGAGAGCGGAGCCCCTGGAACTTCGGCGTGACTAATTGTGGTCCTACTTGCCCCTGTATCAATCAAAAACTTTCTATCTTTCCCTAATACTTGACTGTGAACGTAGGGACCTTCTTGATCTACAGGTATCTCGATGAGAGGCAAGCCTACCTCCCTCTCTAGGCTGTTTCATGAATATGGCTGATACTCTGGATACTCGGACTGTGCATACTGGTACATCTGCTGTGTAACATGCTGTGTTGCAGCAATAGGCTGCGGTACTGTAACTGTTTGTGGTGCATTCTGTGGCTGAGGAGTCTGTGAAACTTGTTCTTGTCTAGGCGGACGTGGTCTTTCTTTAGTCTTACCAGTAGCTATGTTGTGTTTCAGAACTACACACTCGTTTATAAAATGACCTGGCTGTTTACAATAATTGCAGTTCCCTTTAACGGGAGCTGCAGGATGACTGGCTTGATTCGGACTCCTCTTCTGACTGTCTTGAGGAACAGATTGTGCAACTAGTACTTTCATTTTCGTGTCTTTCATACGTTTTCTCTCATGATCTTGCTCTTCTCTGATTCTATTCTGATGATATTGAAGCATCTGTAACATCTGGGACGGGGTATTAGCTTGCCAGGTACTTTCAACTTTCAAAACTCGATTCTTAACTTGTGGACTTGAATTCTCGACTAATTTAGTAACAAAAAGATGAGGGTATGACTCGCTACTTGTCTTGAGGCCACTGTTTATAATAAAACATTTTTCAAATCTAGAGTAAAAATCGCTAGTGTCTTCGTCTTGTTTCTGTTTACAGGCTGAGATTGCATCCCAGTCTTCCTTTTTAGTTGCTAATAGTCTGGGCAAAACTTGTATTAATAGTTCAGGTAATTCTTTACATTTATCTCCAAGACCGGTACCTGGTACTCGTATCTTATCTTCAGCTTCTAGAACTGCCCAATCGATCTTTTTCTCTCCCACCTCCCATTCTTTTTCCTTGAGCTTTTCATACACCCCTGCGGGCAACAGAACCTTTAACATTTTAATTATATCTGGATACGTGTATTCTCCCATACGGAGCATGTCTTTTAATTCTCGGTGGAACCCTGCTGGATCTTTATCATGACAGGGAATTAATTTTTTCATCTCTAAGAGTTCCATCTTTGTGATCGGAGTGTAAACAAACACTCGTTCTAGTTCGCCACCCGTCCCTCTAACTGGGTGGACTTCTCGTAACGGATTCTGTCTCTCTATGTAAAATGGTTTACTTTCTGGGGGTGAGACATGAACAAAATGCGGGTTCAGAAACATACTATATTTGTGGCGCTGTTCTAGAATGACACTAATTAAATCGGTACCTAAACCTTTCCATTTATACTGGAGTAACTCGTTCAGGACATCATGTAACGGACCTGGATCAGAATGTTGACCCTCATACAATGTAATGAGGTGCTGAATCATATACATACCCGCCAGTCGCTGCTCGGCTGGGGGCAATTTCAGAAACATTTGTGCCACTATTTCGTCTGGAAAAGTGGTAGAATCAGTAGTCCATCGGACTGCTGATCGGACTAGTTCTTGTTCATGCATGGTACTTAATTAACTGTAACCGATTCGTGATTTCAGAATGTGATCGGTAGCTTGAAATACTTGTTCTAGAGAACCTTGTTCTGGTGCTGGATGGTAAAAAACTGGCTTGTGTTCTAGACGTAAATGGCGATCTGGAAATCTAGATTTTCCTACATACGCTATTCTGTCGGGATTCTCGTCCTCTACCTCTTCTGTAGAAGAGTCATTTTCTTTCTCGCTTACTTGTGCTGCTTTACGTTGATCGTGTAACCTTATTATTTCTTTACGAATTTTCTTGTACATACTCTCTATACTACCGATAGTCTTATGCTTACCCTCGGCTATATTATCACTCCACTTTGTCAGGACTTTCATTTCGGCTCGATCTTTGGTCGGATAATCTTGTTCTCGTATTAAACAATTAATCAGAAACTTTAATAGCATGAGCTGGACTTCAACTTTTGTTTGGCACATGACGTCACTAATACTTTCTGGATCATTCCCTGTACGGATGAAACGATATATTCTGTCTAGATCCTCTTTCATATCTGGTAGGGTGACTAGATACTCGGTCACCTTTCTCACGCGTAATGAATATAATACCATATTATCCTCGCCTGGGACTGGATCATAGCCACATTCGTTAAGGGCTTTTCTTATTTCTGCAACAGACTGATATCTGGGCGTACGCTGTGACGCTTGTACATGTAATTCGGCTAACGTTAAACGTTTGTGTGGCGGCGGGGTCTGAGGAGGACCTCCTCCTGCGGCCCCTAAACTAGAGTCGTCTACTGATGCTCTTCGTCCTGGCAGAGTGGGAAATGGAAATGCAGGCTGGACTTGTATGGCGGGCTGGACCGGGGGTACGGTAACAGGTACTCCGGTGTCTGGAGGAGCGGGAAGTACCTGATTTACAGGGACTGGCGGAGCGGGATTCGCATATTCTGGGACTGCGTCGTCCAAATAGGACGAAATGAAAATATCAGCTGCGGTCGGTTTGTGACGTAGCTTGGTCGGAACTAGTGGTGGCGGAAAGTTACTGGATGCCTCCGGGGTCGCTTTTGGCAAGCCCTCGGCAAGAAGAGGATACATACCCTTAATAAGGGCATGCCTCTGTCTGTCTGACTGTTCGGTTTTAACTCGTTCACCTATCTCGATTAATTCTTTTTCTTGTGCTCGTTCTAAGGATTCTCTACTTAGTTCAGACTTTCTGATTTCTTTTTCGGTTCTTTTATGAGATTCTTTGCGCCATAACTCGATGGCATCTTTCTGTGACTGTCTGGCTTTCTTTTTCCATAATGCTTCTTCTACTCGCATGATGCACTCGGCATCCCATGTGCCTGATACGGGCCATCTATACTTTTCCTCTAACTGTTTGGTATACTCTACCCATAAATCTAGATATAATATGGCGCTTATGCCATGCTTCTGATACATAAAATGACCTGGACTGTCCCTAGGCGGGACAGGAACTGCTGCTTCTAGCAGACCTTTTCTAGTTCTTAACTGACGCAGTTTTGAAAAGAGCGGCATGACTGAACTATAATCTGGACACAATACAATACACAATAAACACGATAACTACTTCACACTCATACCACGACATCAAAGTACATGAAGAACATTTAAAATAACAGTTCGAACAGAATACTACCTGGAATACGGAACACAGAATACATGAATTTTCTCGAGAACAGAACTGACTAGAACGGAAACTAGATGCACTGCTGAAACAGTACGAAACTCATCGGTCTCGTAAAGAGACACGTCAGGACCCGCATCCACCGAAGTGGACACTTCGTTTTGTGGGTCTGTGTACCACCAACCCACGGACCAGAGTCAATTAGATTGACCCTGTCTAGATACTACCCCAGTAATGGTACTCACCGGGCAGCAAGAACGGAAGGCCTCAGACTGGACGGGACTGCTTCGACGCCGGACGGACGAACTTCGGACTTCTGTTACGGGTGGGCCTCCGGATACCTCGGACCTTGGACTCTCGGCTTGGGCTCTGGTCGGGACTCGCCGCGTTCCTCCACCGCCTCGTCTGGATGCTGGACCGCCTCCTCCGTCTCCTCCGTCTCCTCCGTGGGCCTGAGGGATACTTGAAGCAGAAATATCTGCCGGTGCACGGTATGGTTCCGTCACGGCTGCAGAGGGTCAGGGGGCCGGCGTGGCTTCACCGGCGCGTGGGGAAAGGGCAAGTCCCTGTTCGGGCGCCATTATGTGGTATATAAATAAATAATACCGGATCTAGGTTTGTCTGGATATAGCAATAACAGATAGCTCAATAAATAAGAGTCAAGATTCGAGGTAGTAGGAGTTTTGCAGGTTTTAATATAGCATAAAGGACAGGAACAGGACAACCTGCACGGGAACAGAATGGCAGCGCTGCCGGGGGCAGAATCGGGACAAGGACCAGGACAACTTTTTAATAACAGTACATGAGCATATATACATAACGCAAACACATAGCATTACATTGCAATAGGCATAGCAGTGGGTGGAGCAATAGGCGTGACGCGTAGCAGTCGCGAAAGATAAGGGTGAAAAGAGGTGTAACAGGGCGTATACATAGACATGTGATGCAAACGTAACAGAATATGTCATGAATGGGGCGGAACCCATGGAGGGGGCTACCTGAGGAGCCGGGACCTCTAACCTGATGGTGCGCGTAAACTGGCAATGACGTGTTACTAGGAGAAACTGGGGGCTATGAACTCTGTGCTAGGAGTAGAGACTGAAGTCTGGAGAGTCAGGGCGACATGTACCTAAGCAGTATCTAGTATCTGATGTTTAGAGAACATGTTGATATAAACTAGAAATCAGGAGGGGAAAGGCTAACAGACACTAAGACTGGAGCATGCATTATTCTACATGTAGTGCGTGATGAAGAATATTAAATGACCATTAATACAGTATTCCTCTTACATGGAGCCGTAAGGCTAGACAATGACGGAAACTATTGATGCGATTCAGTAGCTTTAGGAATGCAGAGAAGGAGGGCTGGACTGATAACTGGAATCATAACATACTCTTGGCAGACTCAGAGGCAGAGCCAGGCTGAACCGGGCACTGTGAGGCAGGAAGTAAGTGAAGGGTCGAGGATACAGGTGGGGGCTGTATCGCTCCTCAGCGAGGGCTTCAGGAGACAGGAGCTGAATCTGGTGTCCAGGCCCTTTTGAGGTCTAGAAACGGGGACTTTACAATGAAATAACGTGCACACTGGGAAACGTGGCAACGTAACTTTACATAGGCCTAATATTCGTTGTATTCACGAAGACTGGAAACTGGCATGACTAGAGATGGACACAACTGTAATTGCGTCTTTAATCGAACATGGGGAATACATATGCATATTAATCATGCACACATAACATATGATGGAGGACGCGTAGGGACACAGAACATGGCAAAATTTACTTTTCCACAGAGGGGAAAATCGGTGCTGTGGGCTTAGAGGTGATGCTCCTGAGGCAAGATCTTTGGAACTTGGCCACTAGAGTCACAGAGACGAAGACTAGGGTAGGAGAGGCTGAAGACACACTGCAAGGTCTACATAAAGACACAGCGGACTTGCAATCATCACACAAAGGCCTACAGTGGCATGCGGATGACGTGGAACACATGGCACGTCGTAATAACCTCCGCTTTTTTGGCTTTAGAGAGGGAATTGGGGGAACAAACATGTGAGAGTTTCTTCAGTCTTGGCTCCTGCAGGTCTTTTTTGGCTGACACATTTTCTATATGCTTTGTTATAAGAAGACGCCCACAGGGTGCTGATTGTCCGACCCCCTGTAGGAGCTCAGCCTTAGGGAAGCTAGAAAGCATCGGGAGATCCGGCATGAAAACTCTCGCATAATGACCTGCCCTGACTACAGTAGGGAGGTACAGAAAGAGGCCCACACCTTCGACTCAGTGATGGCAAAACTGCGTGATTACAAGATCCAATGTATGTTACTCTTCCCATCAAAGCTGAAAATTATGTTCATTAGCAGATCCCACTTCTTCCAGACACCGGAGGAGGCGTGAAATTGGCTAGAGGAACATCCTGCATTGGACCGGCTGGAAATGTCATAACGGCGCAGTCAGTCATCAGTGGAGAACGCCTGGTGATCCCAGGGCCTACACAGAACATTGCGGCTGTGACAGACCCACAAAGACCGACATCAGAAGGCAACCCCTTATGTGCTAAGAAACACGGGCAGACCCCGGAGGCGCACCGGCTGCTCGCTGGATCCTCGCCTCTCGACGGACTCCCTCACTCCCTGTCTACCTAGTCATCCCGACCAAGACACAGAGGCTGACAACAGAGATAGCACTTCTGGAGGGGAGGGCGATGAAGGACCCTCTCTACACCCACTGGTGGCTGAAATAGTGGCAATGGAACAAGACGCTACGCCGGACACTCTGACCTCCCAGGGGAACCACTGGACTCGCATTCGTGAACAGGGTCCTGCAAGGTTGACGGTGGAAAGGAAACAGACTGAAACCCCATGTTGGACGCTCAGCCCCCATTTTCCTTGCTACTCCTCCTGTTGAAAACTGTGAAGGATACAAAGAACTACACCGTATCGCAGGCGAGAAACCTGGAGGTGCCTCAGACTTGGGCACCTTGCTGCTTTTCTCTTCTACTACACTTCTCTTTTTCTGGCCTTTCCCTTTAGCTGTCTAGTTTCCTCCTTTCTCTCTTGACGCATGGTCTTTTCCACTCTGGCCCTTCACAGCTAGCTGAGGATCTCTTCAGAGAACTTAGGGAACGCCACGTGAGTTGGAACTGGTGGCCCAAGTTGGGTTTGGGAGGGTGACAGACCTCCACCACCCTGAGGCCCATCCTTGTGTGAACAGTGGAGGATGCAACACTGGGGAGGAGGGAGGTGGGGTTGGGGGTAGGGAATTGGGGGTTTGCAACAGTTCTTCTTGTATGGTTTGTTTTAATTTGTTGTTGGTTTTTTATGCATAGTAGTCACACACACAAAAGTGTGCGCAATGGCCTATCTCCCCCACATGGGACATAATGCAACAATACATGCTAATGGGTCCAGCAGTTGATCATAGGGGCAACGGGCAGGAGATTAGTCCCTGCGCGGTACTTACCTGGAACGTGAACAGGCTGGGAGATCAAATTAAGAGAGGGCTAGTGACCACATACGTAAACCGGGTTTGCCCGGATGTGGTTTTGCTACAGGATACCCACCTTAAGGGCACCAGATGTGGGTTCCTGGCGAGGGGAGACTACACAGTTCTAGCACATACGGCGTACACCTTCGGCTCTCGGGTGTAACCATTCTGATTAAAAAGTCCCCCCTACAAGGTAACTCGCACATGGATAGATCCTCAGGGAACATACGTGGGAGTGACAGGCACATGGGGTAGACAGAAGGTTACTATTGTGTCGGTTTATGCCCGCCGCCAAGACTACAGGCAAGGCCCTTTCACGGGGTGATGATATCCTACTGGAGACACCTGGTACTCTACACGTAATAGGAGGCGATTTTAATGACGTAATGTCTATTCCCAAAGACCGATCAGGGGCTTGCGCCGACTCACCCTCGACCCATCAGTTAGCTAAACTGGCACATACCCTCTGCTTGGTGGACATGTGGCGGCGACTGCATCCGGACCACACAACTGTACTCGTACTACTCTGGGGGTCATGGGGCCCACCCCCGACTAGATTACGTCTTTCTCTCATGGGGGGTTTCCGGACCCATCTATGAGGCGGAGTATTTAGCCTGTGAAATCTCTGACCACTCACCCCTTCTGGTCAAGGGAGGGGGGAGGTCCCGAGTGAGACAAGGAAATTGGAGGCTATCGGCCAGGGACCTGCAGAACAAGGAGGTCTGGCAGGGACTTCGGGCAGACACAAAAGTTTATTTTGCTGAAAATCAGGGATCAGTGCAGTCAGGCGTTATATTATGGGAGGCCTACAAGACGGTACTCCGAGACAGGGCCCAGAATAGACTAGCATGGGAAAAGCAGAAGGCACAGGAGGAACTAACCACTCTGGAATCTCAAATTATGGCACTAGAACAGGTTTACCTTGCAGACAGGGACCCTTGGGTCCTTCGACAACTGACAGACATGCAGCACAATATAGGGCCCTGGCTAGAGAAAAGGCTAAAACGCAGGCACAGGCGACCCTTCATAGACTATATGATGGGGGAGACATATGTGGAGAGCTTATGGCCTGGCTTAGCCGCAAGGAAGTGGAAGCCTGATGGGTGGAAAAAGTAGTAGACCAGCAAGGGGAGATGCAGATGGGAGACATGCAAATAGTGCAGACGTTCGCTTCCTACATTCAGAATTTTTATAAGACCTGGGAGCTGGGTATCCCTTCGACAATATCAACATACATGGACACAATTCAGATCCCGAGCCTGGAGGAGAATGAGAGAGAGGGGCTAGAATCAGACATATCGGTAGACAAGCTCAAGGACGTGATAGCTAAATTACGCCTTGGAAAGTCCCCAGGCCTAAATGGACTACCTGCGGAGTTTTATAAGACAGGAGCGGACCTTTTGGACACACACCTCTTGGAATTATTCATAGACGCAGATGAAGAAGGAATTCTACCTTTAGATCTAGGGCTATCCACGATCATCCCTATTTATAAACCGGAAAAACCCCCTGAGGATTGCGCTTCGTATTGCCCAATTCCTCTTCTTAATATAGAAGTCAAACTCCAGGCGACTATATTTGCTCTCCGTCTTTGCCACGTCATTATGACCTTGGTGCATCGGGATCAGATGGGCTTCCCACCAGATGGGGCGACCAGACAAAACTTGCGAAGAACTCACAATTGGCTCATGGAGGTGCAAGATCGGGATGACCCCCACATGTTCCTCTCCTTGGACTAAGTATGGGCGAAATGCGCGAATTTGCGTTTCGCATAATCCGCGAATTCGTGCAAATTTGCTTTTTTTTGCGTGTTCTCAGGCCTTTTTTTTGTGTTCGCGGGCCGCTTGCAGTGCACCAACTGCAAAGTTACCCATGCGGTCGTACATGGGCGCGGCCATCTTGTCCGCTTTGCGTATTTCCGTTTCCGGGCGCTATGTGCAAGCTCACGTTGTGCGAGGGGTGCGATTACGTGTTCACGTGCGTTTTTGCGTGCTCGCGGGGGAAATATCACGCAAACGTACCCACGTGGTCATTACTATGGTTCTGGGCATGCTTTTGCAATCCTCCCCTAATCTTTGCAATCCTTTGTTTCTTTGAACTTTTCTAGGATCTTTTTTACTCATTATCTATCCCTCTCTTTTTCTACATCTATATTTTGTGTTTTTTTTTACTTTTGGTTACTTTAAAGCTACTTTTTTGAACTCTTTTCTTTTCTTTACTTTTTCCCTATTCTTTCCTATTTTGTTTTTTCAGCTGTCCAGGACCATGGCAAAGGGAGCCGGGAAGAGCAAGGGTAAGGGTTCCCGCACCCCGTACCCGGCTCCCTTGTGGGCGATTGAGGGGGGAGGATGTGGTGGCCAGGGAGGTTTTCAACGCGGTGGAGGTGGCCGCACTTATATTTTATGTTCTGCGCCACCTCCCGAAGACCGTGGCAGCAAGGGGCAGGCCCGGTCAAGGGTATGGCCTCCGGGAGCTTCACCAGCTGTGGGATAAGGTGTGCTGGGCCATGCGTAGGGAGTCGGGGGTCCGGCGCACCTATGACCAAGCGACGCACCGGTGGGCTGACATCCTCGACCGGGAGCACGACCTGCTCGACCAGCTAGGCGTGGAGATCCCTGGCCTTGGTGAGTAGCTATTTAATAACTACTTTGTTTTCTTCTTCTCTGTGTTATATTGCTAATATATGTTTTTCCCGAAGAGCGAGAATGCTGCTGAATCGATTACATTGCAGGTAAAATAATGTTTATATAGCTTCTGCGATTGCAGGTGCTCGCCTCCTCAGTGGCGTTGCTACTATGCTTACTTGTTTGCAACTTTGTTCTCATTTGGCCTGAATATGTATGAGTGTAGTACTTTACAGAACTGCGTAATGCTAGAGAGACTAGAGACTCAAGTCTCGTCCTTCCTTTGTACTCTTTCTGCCACTAAGAAGAAGAGATAGTGGTGGTTTGATAGGTTGAGTATATTATGACTTGTTATTAGTAGTAGTACATTTTTAGTGGTCTGCAATCATGATGACGGGCTGTTTCTGTCACGTCGCATGCTGCTGAGTGCTGGCAGTCGTAGTAGAACCTTTTTGTTATTGGTTTAGTTAGTGATTTACATAATGTTAGACGGGGACCGGGAGGGCCGGCCGAGCACAGTGATCGCACAGACAGGTAACTTCCCCCCCACAGATGGACACCACACAAAGATTAGGGTAGCACCTTTTATAGGCACTTCGGGTAGTAGTGTGGTACGATACAAGGCGATCAGGACACGATGATCCTCTCAATTCTAGTCTCTAGTAAGGGAAGGGGGTAGCGGGACAGTCTTGGTACCCACGGGTACGGGTGTGTAACGGTGATAGCTCACAATCCTCGAGCTCGGTGTTCGGATGGGTCAGACCGCGGCAGCGCCGGCAGGTCCCGAAGAGGTCGTAGGTGGCAACGGGCCGCGGCAGCGCCAGCAGGTCCCAACGAGGATGAAGGTTACAACGGGTCGCGGCAGCGCCAGCAGGTCCCACGAGGATGGAGGTTACAACGGGCCGCGGCAGCGCCAGCAGGTCCCACGAGGATGCAGGTTGCAACGGGCCACGGCAGCGCCAGCAGGTCCCAACGAGGATGAAGGTTACAACGGGCCGCGGCAGCGCCAGCAGGTCCCACGAGGATGAAGGTTACAGAGGGCCGCGGCAGCGCCAGCAGGCAGGACGATAGTTCACAAGGCAGGGCTGTGGCAGCGCCAACAGTCCGTCAAGGATGAGTTCGTCGCGGTGTCTCTCGACTCCAGGATACAACTGCCTTCCTGTCCTGGGGCTGCCCCAGTTATAGGTCTGGCGCCCTTTGATGTCCGGACCCTCGCTCTTGGAGGTCGGGAGGTCCGGGATGAGGGAGTCCAGACACCCAGCAGGGGGGCGGAGCCAGCGCCCGAGGAGGCTGGGGGTGCTCGGCACCTGGCGGGGGAGAGCCATCGACACTTCGTACTCCCATTGACCTGCCAAGTGGGCCGTTCACCTCCTGGGTGGAGGGTGGTGCCGGGATGTCGGGGCCTGGCCAGGCCCAGGGTTGGGGTCGGGCTGAGGCCGCGCGGCCGCGTGGTGCCGTGTCCAAGATGGCGGCTGGGCCGGGCAATGGTGCTGACGGTGGCCCGGGCCCTGTCCTGCGGGGAGGGAGCGAGCCCTTCATGTGGCCTGTCCAACACATAACTTTCCAAGTAGACGGTCTGCGAATCCAGCAATACTGTACTAGTATCCTCCTAGTTGACCAGATCAGATAGGTCAATACATGTAGTGCAATTGCTGGTAATTTGTTTCCCCTACATAATTTTAGATTGTGGTCAATGAAATCAAATATTTTAAAAAAACAATCATCCATGCTTGTGTTTCTTTCATGGTCATCAGCACCTCCCAGGGTCAAGAAGACGACTGAGACTCCGGCGGAACAAAGTGGGAAGGAACGGTCCTCTGCAGCCTCTTCTGCTGGCCCCAGTAAGTTGTTCTGTTGTTAATATAATTATACTTCCCTAACTTTTACAGCTCCTATTCATTCCAAACTGTTTCCTAATTCTATTTCCTACAAAATAGTCTTTGATCTTCTTGTAGACTGTTTCTACATTCTTATCCTTCCTCTCTACCATCACTCTCTGTGCTACTACTATTTACTATTATTATGAGTCGGTCTGTGTAGGTAGCTAAGCTTGCCCAGTCGGCAAACGGTGTTAAACAAAACTCTGAGCCAGCAACAGCTCTAGAGGCACTGAGTGCAGTCCTCTGGGTTGCGCTTGCTGTGTATTCCAGTCTTCTTAATGTTAGTGCTTTGACAATTTCCAACAACAAAATGTCAATGTCAACCAAGAATAAGCTAGTAGTTGGCTTTTTGATTTGATAGTAGCACATACCATACCGCTAGTGTTTCAGGGACTATTCTGCACATACAGAAGTATGGACAAGAGAAATAGGACATTGTTGATGATAGGTGCAGTTCGACTTTCCATTTACCTCAGTCAGAAGTAACTGTGCGGGACTCGGGAGCCCTCACCTTGTTCGAACTTCAAGTCCTCCTGGTGGTGATGAGGAGTAGTTGGTTCTGTCTGTAATTAGAAAAATTTTGCACTTTAAAAAGCAAGCATTCATCATTTGTGCCAAAAAGTGTTGCATGTTATGGCTAAGCATATAAGTTAACACCCTCCTGAAAACCGTGACTTTTCTTCAGTCCCAATAATTAAAAATGATATATGTATTAACATTTTCTCTTCCATTACGAGACGAAATAGGGGGTGGTGCAAAAGATCAACAACAGAACCCTGCCGGTGCTAAATAGAAGAAGGTCCCAAGAAGGGATCCTAGGAATTAGGAAGTGCAACAATATTTAGTTTCAAAGCCAAACGACACGTAATCGTCTTTAAATTTTACATTTATTGATTATTTTATTCATTTTTTTTGGGATATCATGATTTTTCAAATTTGGTGAATAACATTACACACATTAAAATCTATGCATGTTTAGAATAAATACAACTAATAAAGTCCCGCAAAATCCACATCCATCACACACACAAAATCACAACCATATCAATTCAACTGTCTATCATTCAAACGATCTTTCATACCTTCATACAGCAAAAAATAAATAGGAAAGGTACATCAATGCCTATCAATGACATCAGGATGGTCAATCAATCATTAACAAAGAGGGTTGCGGGGCAGGTAAACGATGGAAGACACGGTCATGGGATGAAAGGTTAATCCTGCCATCAACAGGAACCACGCCGACGCGCGTTTCGGTGTACAGGCCCACACAGGACACACCTTCGTCAGGGCGATGAAGTACCATGGAAAGGGGGATATGGGGGCTGAAAATACAAGAAATAGGTACATGTAAAACACCGCAGCGTTCATAGCTCTTCATAGTACAATACATCATCATTTATATTGTGTGTTCGGCTTTGAAAAGAGAGGTTGCTCCAAAGGATGCAAAATTATTTTTAGAGAAACAAACCAAAGTTAGAACTAATTTGGAATTCGGGAACCACATAAAATAAAAACGCATATAATAAGACACAACATACCTCAATTGAGTCATTCATTCCTCCATTCAAACCCTGTCTCAGGATTTTTAAAGAAAAGAATAAAGGGGGGGTCAGAAACAATCTAGATTAAATGCTAAATAACGAGACTTTGTTATGTATGCAGGAAGACTAGCCCATATAGAGGCGATATTATTCCAGCGCGTAAAGTGGGGAGACGAGAATTCGGAGGGAATAAAAGGATAACTCACCGTAACTAACTTCAACTTCTGATTAATCAAACTACCCTCTAAGTGGGTGGACTGGAATCAAGGACTGGGTTCCTTTCACAGACATTCAAGAGTAATCGTACAGCACTCGCCTAGTTTTCTGTAGATTTCACAGGGAAGGGGCAACCTATAGATAGATGAGAAAAGAAGAAAGGGCAGCACCAGTAGGAGGACATAGTGAAAACTAGGGCTCCTAGAGCGCAATTCAGGACGGCGGGGTGGGGTAACTCCTACCGATCTAGGGAGTGTCACAAAGGTATACTTCAAACCTACCTTAATGATGTCGCCAAGAGAGGGAGTAATGAAAAGACTTGAAGATAGCTGTAAAGAAGCGTTCACTCGTCTCGCGGCTTGGTAGAGTTGTGTCAAATTACAGGACCTACAGGAGTTTCAACAAAAGGATCAGATCTAAACTTAGGGACCCTAAATGCAAACAGCAGTCAAATGGCTAATAGTGCCATGTCTGGGTTAGGGAGGACGCTATTAGGGGGGGCTTTCATTCAGATGGTGAAGACTCAAGGGCCGGTCAAAATTACCTTGCAGGCGGTCAATATAGGGGCCTGAATTCGCCCTCTGGGTCCAAAATCGCTCGTTATGTAGATAGAATACGTTCAGATTTAAAAGCGGGCCATCTGAGGTAGAGGTGGAAAATAAAAATAAAAATTAGGGGATGGTGACAGTCCCCTTCAGGGTAACCCCGTATTATGGAGGAAAACGCACAACACTATCTCATGCGTAGCGAGATAGGACCCACGGGGATGCCCTCGTCCAGAGTTTAAAGATTAACACTCCGGTTAAGACACAGGGCGGAACACGGGGAGAAAGTACGCGGTCGGATGACACTTACCAGGTGGCTGCAATGCAGCGCCGTTGTAGTGTGTTTATCTAGGTACCTATATCGATACTCCTATTTCTGACCCTTGGCCGGTTAATAATTCACTAATATCCATACAACAGCACAGAATCCCGTTTTCAGATTAAGTCATAGCGCATGCTGTCACATTAAGCAAGCCCTATTCCTCCAGCCCCCTAGAAAGCACACCGAGTTCTCAAAACAAACCAAACCTCCAGCAGACCTGGGTAATCCCCCGTAGCTATTGTTTTGATTTTGTTCGAGAACTCCTGTAAAGAATGCAAGAACGACCAGTTCTTATGACATCCTTACTGACGTATTATGTCCATCCTTACGTCAAACACAGCACCTTTCAGGTATAAATATACCAACGCTGCCCTAAGCAAGGACACGGTGGTGATGAGCTTGGAGCAGCGCTACATGCCGGAGAGCCCAGCTGATGCAGGAAGCCCTTGGACGCTGCCCCTCCCTTTTGACGCGCTGAGAGAGACGCTGTCTTTTCTCCTGCCGAGAAATCCAGCCTCCGGCGTTACCGGCTTACCTTCGCGGGTAACTGGGATACCGAGTCCTGAGAGAGAGATGCCAGCCCTCCTGCCTTCTAAATCCCAGGTACTGAAATGACTAACCCTTTACAGAGAATTCTTGAGTCAGATTCTTGGCAAAACAAACTTAACTTAAACTGCTACTTACTTACTCCCTCCCACGTATTAGGCTTAGGTCAGGTACACCGGGGTAGGCGTAGTTAGAAGCACAAGTTGAGTACGATTAGTCAATGTATATATGTATGTATATCTTTTATCCATTTTAAAGTATCATATGGCTAAGAAACCATATCAATGCTTTTACAGTATTATTTTATAATCCTGCTTTTACTGTATGCACTTTACTTAACCTTAAGTATTGCTACTGTAGCGATTAATTTCTCTTGTATGAGAAAAAGAGACTGATCAATAAATAACACCTTTTATTGAACACGCCCATCTCTTCTTTCTCTACAATCTGGTGGAACTAAGTATGCACGTACTGACTGAGTAAAATAGTTGTCTTTTGTTTTCACACGACTCTGGAGATGTACTCTTGATTAGGGAGAGCAAAGTTGTCATGTTCTATGGTTGTCAGAAACTAAATCCCTTCTTGTCTATCCAGGGAGGTTAAACTCCTCCTCGCCTATTCGAGAAAGTTTCTAGTGAACTCTGAGCTAGCTGGCACACAAAACATAAGTCTAATATCGTCAGTAGAAGACCTAGTTAACCTCTGTCCTACGTCTATACTATTGAAGATATTATTCCAATGCGCAGAGCCTATTGGGATAATAGGAACTACACTACATGGCGCCCAACGGATTGGTAAGGCGATAAAACTAACGCAAGGCATTAGAGTAACTCAGTCGTGCTTTTCCACACAGACCCTTTCTCCCATAAAAACTCCAAAGACGTCTGGAGTGGGTCAAAGGTTAAATCCGCCAAACTTAGTAGGAGGAGACTCCTATGTATAGTTTTTTGGTTTATTCAACGTTGAAGGATACACTGTTCCAAAACCATTGTGCACCTAATCTTTGTTTCCGTGGAAACCTGATCTGCAACAAAAAACCTTCCTGTCAGTAAAATGTCAGACGGTGAAGGAGATAGGGAGACAGATAGATTAGCAGCTCAACTCCTAGCGGATGACACAAGTCTCCTACAGCAAGACCCGGATGCAATACTCATCCCGGTCAGCATAAGAAAAACTATAACTTTAAAACTTATAGAAAATGGACTGACATCAAAAGGTGGTACAGTCATATTCGTAATTGAGGCACATGAATATCGGCAGACAGAGGTATTCTATTCATGGATAAACTTTCAAGCAGCAAACGCTGTAACAAAGGAGTTCCACTATTACAAAATAGAGGAACCACCGGATGAGTACACCCCTTTCGAGGAGGTGGAAATCCCACTCAAATACCAAGAGCACCTGCTCTGGTTTAAAGGCGCCCTAAAACATAATGATCACATCACCAGGCTCGGTCCACTAGGTAGACCAGGAGCAACGTGGCCGGTTCTAGCCAGCTACACACCACATTCAGACATTGAAAAAATGGCAATACCAGAACTTTTAGTACAGTTAAAACAACTGATTAAAATACACAGACAATTAGTCCAATATGTAATGCGGACTTCAACAGTTCAAACAGCTATTAAAATTCCACAGCTGACCCCTCATCAGGGTAACACAAATAAAATCACACCACAGAACATACAGTCCTGTCTAGGTAAAGTACCCATTAAAAGGGAACAAATTCCATTCTGGTTAGCACAAAAAATGACTCAGATAGAGTCAGTGTTTCCGGACACTACCCCTACTGAGAAACACAGAATTCTGACTATCTGTCTTCCAATGGGGATCGCTCCACATGTGGAGGACTGTGACACTTGGGGTACAGTCTTTGCTTCCATTTACACAAAAACACATGGTGTTCCGTCCATGGCGGTAATACCAGAGGTGCTAAAACAGATTCAAAATGAATACGGTCCAGAACCTGCTTTAACTGTGGGTATGAAATTACTGAAAGACTTCAAGCAGGTCTCGGCAATATTACTAGCCAACATAAAGGAGGAAGCAGCAACTGTGGCGATCCGCCAAAGATTGAAAGAAACAGATATAACAGAACAACCTTTTGAACGTGCCAGAATCATAGAAAAATCCTATGAAGAACTAGGAAGAGATAGTTTGGGTGGAAAACCAGTGAAACCCCAACTAACTGAAAATCCTGAAAAGGTATTTATTAAAAATAATCTAAACACTCCAAAAAAGAGCTGGGATGGAAATAAACGATCCACTCCCAAAGAGAAGAAATTCCAGTCCAGAGGAAGGTCTCCTCGGCGGAGAGAAAGATCTCCAGACCAAGGACATAATTTGAAGAAACCTGATAGATATCAAGATATTGATACACGTCCATGTCGATCTTTTCAGACTTCCTCGCAGAAATCGGAAAGAAGAGGACGGTCAGAACACAGGGAAGAGCACGTCAAGTCCAAAGACAAGGAACCTGCTCATCAAAATAAAAAGTTACAATTTCCAAAGAAGAAGGTAGCCAGTATTAAAGTAATCAAACATGCCGAGGATCCTGAGGACACAGCTGACAAACGGAGAGTGGGCTCAGACAATGCTAGACAGCGCAGCAGAAGTGAGCATAGCTCGCAAGATCCTGATGAATCATCTGGAGACAGTGGACACGAATGAATACATTCAGGTGGAAACTGCAGATACCAGAGTTAGCAAACCTCAAAAAATATATGAAATAACTTTACGTATAGAGGGAGATAAGACTAGGAAAATAAGGGGTCTATTTTGGGATAACCTCTCCAAAGGCTATGACATCCTTTTAGCTGAAAAAGACTGGCCACCAGAGTTTGTCAGGGAGTGCCCTCATGGCGAAGAAATCATTATGCCTGCCCTCTCAAATCACATTCCAATACATAGAAAATATACACTTGCAAGAAAGTGGGCCGTAGCCCAAGCTCCTGCATTATATAAAAAGCACGTAGGATGGGATGAGGACTCACCTCCTCACAAAATCCAGTTAAAATCTCAACCAACTGCACAAAGGCAGTACCCAATTAAGCAATAAGCTAAAAAACAGGTCAGGGAGATCTTAGATCAACTTGAATACCAAGTGGTGATTGAAACTTGCACCTCACAAATGAACAATCTTTTGTTTCCTGTCTCCAAACCAGATGATTCATATCGTCTAGTTTTGGACTACAGACACCTTAACTCATGTTGCAAAACCTTTGCAGTACAAAACTCACACAGTGCAGCACTAATGAATAGCATAGTGCGCAAAAAATACAAAACAACATTAGACATCTCTAATGGATTCTTTTGTCAAAATATAGCACCTGAAAGCAGATATTTGACCGCTTTCTCAATAAATGGCTCGCAGAAAAATTTCTGTCGTTTGCCCCAGGGGTTCAAGAACAGCCCAGGATTATTCTCAGCGAGAGTAACAGAGTTACTACAAATGTATGATGACGAGGCATTATCTTATGTTGATGACATCTATCTAACAGATGATGACTTGGATACTCACTTGAAAAGAGTGAACACCATAATACTTGGGTTCGCAGCAGAGGGTTACAATTCAACTTCAAAAAGTCAAGAATTGCCCATCTAACTGTCCTGTTCTTAGGATATGAATTATCAAGTGAAGGCAAAAGCCTGGCAGACAACTTCCTGGAGAAATGTGCTGTAATCCAAGCTCCAAGAACGCTGAAAAACTTACAGTCAATTCTAGGTTTCCTGAATTTCGGAAGAACTTACATTCTAAATTACACGGAGAGGGTTAAACCTCTCTATGACTTAATAAGACCAGATTTTAAAAGAATTAATTGGACTCAAAAACACACAGAAATTTTGAGATCTTTACAAACAGACATGTTAGTTAAAACAAAACTGCAAACACGCAATAACACACGCAACCTTGTGATTCGGGTCATCCCTGGAAGATGCGGATTCACATACCTAACCTCTAATGAGGGAGAAACGGTACCAATAGCTTATAAATCTAATTTGTACACAGAAGCTGAAAAAACATTCAGCATTAAGGAAAACATTGTTCATGCGGTTCAAACAGCTGTAGCAAGAGAAAGATACCAAGCTGACGGCAGACGGATTACAGTCAGAACAGCAGAATCAGCCTTTGAGGCATTAACAAGGCCCTGTAATTTAGCTACAATGGCACTAAATCCAAAATGGATACAATGGGAAGATTCTCTTGCTACAGACAGAGTGAAATACTATTTTGACCCGGAAATGAAAAAATTAAAAGATCTAGAATATGAAAGAGAATATCCTCTGCCTAGCGACATTCTGCCCATACGACAGTACGCCTGTGTAATATATACAGACGGACATGCTCAGCCCTCAGTTTGGGGAGAGCTAGCTTATAACGCCACATGTGAGATTACAAAAGACGTGTGGCGCGAAGGTAAACTGAAACCTCTGTTTACAAAAACACACTCAGTGGAAAATAATTCAGAACAACAAACTGAAATAATAGCGTTAAAAATGGCGCTAGATAATGCGGATCGCGAATTCCCGACACTAATAATGTGCGATTCATATTAATGCATCAAATCATACAATAACGACTTGCAGAAATGGGTTGAAAACGGGTACAAAGATGACACAGGTGCCACAATAAAGCAAAAATCGCTTTGGGAACAAGTAGTTCTTTTACAGAAAGAACTACCAAAGACTCACGTGATACACTCACCGAGTCATCAGCGTGATGGCGTTCACGCTGCAGGGAATTTATTGGCTGAGACAGCCACAGCGGAAGCAACTAAATCGGCTCCCGTAGCTACAAAAAAGCGTTCAGGAAAATACATTGACGGGGAAACAATGCTGGCGGTGAAAACGTCATCAAAAGGCGACTGCTCAGCGCTACCCATCAACTATCCACTCAATTATACATACATAATCGATGCAAACTCCGTTCCTTTTGCTCGAATCCCTGGAGTGGGGGATAGAGTAATTCCAAACACGAACAGGAGAGGCTTGTTAATAGCAGACGCACATATAGGTGAGGGTCTTAGACACCTCAAGCTTAAAGATTCTCTAGAAGAATTGCAATCCACATACTGGTGGCCAGGAATGAGCCTGCAACATCACATATTTGCAAAAAACTGTCCAAACTGCAACAGAGATCGCAGTGGCGACCAAGACGGTGTTTTACCATGGCGGTTCGGTCAGGACGGGATTAAACAATAAATATATAAAACCCAGTAGGATTAATGCGTCAACTTAACATATAGAGATTATCATCACTTAAAGCATTGGTGGCCGTCCGACATGAATCCTCCTGCTCAGTCCTCCCTGGTTGCCAAAAATTTGGGCGTCAAGCTAGACAACCAGCTGTCGCTGCGAACTCATATTCTTGGCCTGGCCGGCACCTGCTACGGTATCCTGAAGATTGTGGAAAAGTAAATTTTGCCATGTTCTGTGTCCCTACGTGTCCCCCATCTTATGTTATGTGTGCATGATTAATATGCATATGTATTCCCCATGTTTGATTAAAGACGCAATTACAGTTGTGTCCATCCCTAGTATGCTAGTTTCCAGTTCTCGTGAAAGCTACGAGTATTAGGCCTATGTAAAGTTACGTTGCCACGTTTCTCAGTGTGCACGTTATTTCATTGAAAAGTCCCCGTTTCTAGGCCTCAAAAGGGCCCGGACACCAGATTCAGCTCCTGTCTCCTGAACCCTCGCTGAGGAGCGATACAGCCCCCACCTGTATCCTCGACCCTTCACTTACTTCCTGCCTCGCAGTGCCCGGCTCGGCCTGGCTCTGCCTACGAGTCTGCCAAGAGTATGTTATGATTCTAGTTATCAGTTCAGCCCTCCTTCTCTGCATTCCTAAGCTACTGAATCGCATCAATAGTTTCCGTCATTGTCTAGCCTTTATGTCTCCATGTAAGAGAAATACTGTATTTAATGGTCATTTAATATTCCTCAACACGCACTACATGTAGAATAATGCATGCTCCAGTCTTAGAGTCTGTAGCCTCTCCCCTCCTGACTCTTAGTTTATATCGACATGTCCTCTAAACATCAGATACTAGATAGGGTTTAGGTACATGTCGCCCTGACTCTCCATACTTCAGTCTTTACTCCTAGCGCAGAGTTCATAGCCCCCAGCTTCTCCTAGTAACACGTCATTGTCAGTTTGCGCGCACCATTAGGTTAGAGGTCCCGGCTCCTTAGGTAGCCCCCTCCATGTTTCCGCCCCATTTATGACATATTCTGTTACGTTTACATCACATGTCTATGTATACGCCTCCTGCTACACCTACTTTCACCCTTATCTTTCGCGACCGCTATTGACCACACCCACTGCTCCGCCTATCATATGTATTGTAATGCAACTGTTTTAGTATATATGCTTGTACATTGTTATTAAAGTTAGCGCGCTCATTCCCTGTCCCCCCTGCAGGGCCCTGCCATCCTGTTCCCGTGCAGGTTGTCCTGTTCCTGTCCTTTTATGCTGTATTAAACCTGCAAACTCCTACTACCTCGAATCTTGACTCTTATTTATTGAGCTATCTGTTATTGCTATGTCCAGTCAAACCTAGATCCGGTATTATTTATTTATATACCACATAATGGCGCCCGAATAGGGACTTGCCCTTTCCCCACGCGCCGGTGAAGCCACGCCGGCCCCCTGACCCTCTGCAGCCGTGACGGAACCATACCGTGCACCAGCAGATATTTCTGCTTCAAGTATCCCTCAGGCCCACGGAGGAGACGGAGGTGGCGGTCCAGCATCCAGACGAGGCGGTGGAGGAACGCGGCGAGTCCCGACCAGAGCCCAAGCCGAGAGTCCAAGGTCCGAGGTATCCGGAGGCCCACCCGTAACTGAAGCCCGAAGTTCGTCCGTCCGGCGTCGAAGCAGTCCAGTCCAGTCCGAGGCCTTCCGTTCTTGCTGCCCGGTGAGTACCGTTGCTGGGGTAGTATCTAGACAGGGTCAATCTAATTGACTCTGGTCCGTGGGTTTTGGTGGTACACAGACCCAAAACGAAGTGTCCACTTCGGTGGATGCGGGTCCTGACGTGTCTCTTTATGAGACCGGTAAGTTTCGTACTGTTTTAGCAGTGCATCTAGTTTCTGTTCTAGTCAGTTCTGTTCTCGAGAAGATTCATGTATTCTGTTTTCAGTATTCCAGGTAGTATTCTGTTCGAACTGTTATTTTAAATGTTCTTCATGTATTTTTAATGTCGTGGTATGAAAGTGGTGTAATTATCGTGTTCATTGTGTATTGTATTGTGTCTAGATTACAGTTCAGTCATGCCCCTATTTTCCAAATTACGTCAGTTAAAAACCAGAAAAGGTCTGTTAGAAGCAGCAGTTCCTGTCCCGCCTAGGGACAGTCCAGGTCATTTTATGTATCAGAAGCATGGCATAAGTGCCATATTATATCTAGATTTATGGGTAGAGTACACCAAAGAGTTAGAAGAAAAGTATAGATGGCCTGTATCAGGCACATGAGATGCCGAGTGCATCATGCGAGTAGAAGAAGCATTATGGAAAAAGAAAGCCAGACAGTCACAGAAAGATGCCATCGAGTTATGGCGCAAAGAATCTCATAAAAGAACCGAAAAAGAAATCAGAAAGTCAGAACTAAGTAGAGAATCCTTAGAACGAGCCCAAGAAAGGGAATTAATCGAGATAGGTGAACGAGTTAAAACCGAACAGTCAGACAGACAGAGGAATGCCCTCATTAAGGGTATGTATCCTCTTCTTGCCGAGGGCTTGCCAAAAGCAACCCCGGAGGCATCCAGTAATTTTCCGCCACCATTAGTTCCGACCAAGCTACGTCACAAACCGACCGCAGCTGATATTTTCATCTCGTCCTACTTGGACGACACAGTCCCAGAATATGCAAATCCTGTTCCGTCAGTCCCTGTAAATCATGCAATTCCTGCTCCTCCAGACACCGGAGTACCTGCCACGGTACCCCCGGTCCAGCCTACATTACAATTTCCCACTCTGCCAGCACGAAGAGTATCAGTCGACGATTCCAGTATAGGGGCCGCAGGAGGAGGTCCTCCTGGTACCCCGCCACCACACCAACGAGTAACGTTAGTCGAGTTACATGAAAGTGCGTTACAGCGTACGCCCAAATATAAGTCCGTTGCAGATATCCGACGAGCTCTTACTGAATGCCGCTATGATCCAGTTGAAGGTGATGATAGCACAGTTATATATTCGATCCGTGTAAGACGGGTGACCGGGTATTTGGACACCCTACCGAATATGAAAGAAGATCTAGACAGAATTTATCGTTTCATCCGTACAGGGGATGGTCCAGAAAGTATTGGTGAAGCCATGTCTCAAAGGAAAGCTGAGATCCAGCTCATGTTATTAAAGTTTCTGATTAATTGTTTAATAAGGGAACAAGATTATCCGACCAAAGATCCGGCCGAAATGAGAATCCTGACAAGGTGGAGTGATAATATAGCCGAGGGTAAACACAGAACTATCAGTAGTATAGAGAGTATGTACAAGAAAATTCGTAAAGAAATAATAAGGTTACACGAGAAACGCAAAGAAGCACTAGTAAACGAGAAGGAGAATGACTCTTCTACAGAAGAGGTAGAGGACGAGAATCCCATTAGAATAGCGTATGTAGGTAGAACTAGACTTTCCGACCGACATTCACGTCTAGACTACAAGAAAACTGTCCCTCATCCAGCACCAGAACAAGGTTCTCTAGAACAAGTATTTCAAGCTACCGATCACATTCTGAAATCACGAATCGGTTACAGTGAGTTAAGTACTATGCATGAACAAGAACTAGCCCGATCAGCAGTCCGATGGATTACTGATTCTACCACTTTTCCAGATGAAATAGTGGCACAAATGTTTCTGAAACTGCCCCCAGCCGAGCAACGACTGGTGGGTATGTATATGATCCAGCACCTCATCACTCTGTATGAGGGTCAGCACTCTGATCCAGGTCCGTTACATGAAGTCCTGAACGAGTTACTCCAGTATAGATGGAAAGGTCTAGGTACCGATTTAATTAGTGTCATTCTAGAACAGCGCCACAAATATAGAACGTTTTTGAACCCGCATTTTGTTCATGTCTCACCCCCAGAAAGTAAACCCTTTTACATAGACAGACAGAATCCGTTACGAGAAGTACACCCAGTTAGGACAGCGGATGGTGAAATGCAAAGAGTATTTGTTTACACCCCGATTACAAAGATGGAACTCTTAGAGATGAAGAAATTAATTCCCTGTCATGACAAAAATCCAGCAGGGTTCCACCGAGAATCAAAAGACATGCTCCGTATGGGAGAATACACGTATCCAGATATTATTAAAATGTTAAAAGTCCTGTTGCCTGCGGGCATATATGAGAAACTCAAGGAAAAGGAATGGGAGGTGGGAGAGAAAAAGATCGATTGGGCAGTTCTAGAAGCTGAAGATAAGATACGAGTACCAGGTACCGGTCTTGGAGAGAAATGTAAAGAATTACCAGAACTGTTAATACAAGTTTTGCCCAGATTATTAGCCACTAAAAAGGAAGACTGGGATGCAATCTCAGCCTGTAAACAGAAACAAGATGAAGATACTAGTGATTTTTATTCTAGATTTGAAAAATGTTTTATCATAAACAGTGGCTTGAAGACGAGTAGCGAGTCATACCCTCATCTTTTTGTTACTAAATTAGTCGAGAATTCAAGTCCACAAGTTAAGAATCGAGTTTTGAAAGTCGAAAGTACATGGCAAGCTAGTACCCCGTCCCAGATGTTACAGATGCTTCAGTATCACCAGAATAGAATCAGAGAAGAGCAAGATCATGAAAGAAAACGTATGAAAGACACGAAAATGAAAGTACTAGTTGCACAATCTGTTCCACAAGACAGTCAGAAGAGGGGTCCGAATCAAGCCAGTCATCCTGCAGTTCCCGTTAAAGGGACCTGCAATTATTGTAAACAGCCAGGTCATTTCATAAACGAGTGTGCAGTTCTGAAACACAATATAGCTACTGGTAAGACTAAAGAAAGACCACGTCCGCCTAGACAAGAACAAATTTCACAGACTTCTCAGCCACAGAATGCACAACAGACAGTTCCAGCACCGCAGCCTATCGCTGCAACACAGCATGTTACACAGCAAATGTACCAGTATGCACAGTCCGAGTATCCAGAGTATCAGCCATATTCATGAAACAGCCTAGAGAGGGAGGTAGGCTTGCCTCTCATCGAGATTCCTGTAGATCAAGAAGGTCCCTATGTTCACAGTCAAGTATTAGGGAAAGACAGAAAGTTTCTGATTGATACAGGGGCAAGTAGGACGACCATCAGTCACGCCGAAGTTCCAGGGGCTCCGCTCTCAGGCTCTAGAAATGTTTCCCTTGGATTTTCAGGAAAGCCTATTGTAAACGAGATATCTAAACCAGTTACTCTAGAAGTAGGTCCATTGTCCCGCACTACTGATCTGTTACTTACGAAGTCATGCCCAGAAAATCTGTTAGGTATTAAAACACTGAAAGAATTAGGTGCAGTCATATGTTGTTCCCCCGAGGGAATACGCTTGTTTTTACGTGACTTCAAGGGTCACTATGTATTACGAGATTTTGATCCGAGATTGTCTAATGTTCCGCAGCATTTATGGGCGCAAGGTCCAACTGATGTAGGTTATATGCAAATCACACCCCATCGTGTGACTCTCAAGCCAGGTGTAGTGTTACCACGAATCAGACAGTACAGACTGCCACCTGAGGCTGTAACAGCCTTATCCAAAATTATTGACGAGCTCATCGCTCAAGGAGTAGTTGTAGAAACTGACTCCAATGTATGTAATTCTCCGATCATTCCAGTCATGAAACGTACTGATCCAAATGCACCCCCAGTATATCGATTAGTGATTGACCTTCGAGAACTCAATAAATGTATTATTCCCCAGTACCCAGTTGTCCCAGATATCTCTTCCCTATTGACAGCCATTGATTCCGAAGCCTCATTTTTTACAGTCATAGACCTCAAGAACGCGTTTTTCAGTGTCCCCATTCATCCAGACAGCCAGTTTCTTTTCGGATTTTGTTTAAATGGAAGGAGCTATATGTTCACACGAGCTCCTCAAGGTTTCACAGAAAGTCCTAGCATTTACAGTCAAGCACTTAAGAGACAACTAGACAACATTCACATGCCAGCTGACACTGCCCTGCTCCAGTATGTCGATGATCTACTGATCACAGCCCGTTCTGAACGTGCTTGCGAGCGAGCATCACTTACAGTCTTGTATTTCCTTGCCGAGATGGGGCACAAGGTGTCCCCTTCGAAGCTTCAATTCTGTGTCCAGCAAGTGATCTATTTAGGCCACTTACTGTCCAAGTGGGGTAGGCAGTTGACACCTGACCGTATCCAGTTAATAGCGAGTCTTCCTCAGCCCAAGACCCAGAAGGAGGTACGTGCTTTTATCGGCCTTACTTCTTACTGCAGACAATGGATTCCTCAGTATGCATTTCTAGCTAAATCACTGATACAGTTAACGACACAGGAGGCAGCCGTATCGACTGTCCTCCCTTGGACATCTGAACATACACTTAGTTTTAATGAGTTAAAGAAAGCCTTATGCCAAGCTCCAGTTCTAGCTACACCGAACTACAGTAAGCCTTTTACACTTTTCGTCACTGAACGGGAAGGTACAGCATTATCTGTTCTTACACAAGATCAAGCAGGACAATACAAGCCCTGTGCTTATTTTTCGAGCACACTAGATCCTGTAGCCCAGGCTCTGCCTGCGTGCCTCAAGTCAGTTGCAGCCACAGCACTAGCTATCAGACAAAGTGATTCCATAGTATTAGGACATTCCTTGACAGTACAAGTTCCACACTCCGTGGAAGTTCTTTTAAACCGAACACAGACTCAACACTTGACAATTGCACGTTTAACAGGTTATGAACTGACACTGTTCCAGCCACACATAGAAATCAGACGCTGCAACGTTCTAAATCCTGCTACACTGTTACCGTCAGTTAATTCGAATCCTGCCACACACGACTGTGTGGAAGTAGTTAATACTATGACTAAGCCAAGACAAGATCTGACAGATATTCCATTACCAGATCCCGACCTGACACTTTATGTGGATGGTTCATGTATGAGAACAAGTACAGGAGAACTAGTAGCCGCGTATGCAGTGACTACAGACACTGAAGTTATAGAAACACATCGTATTGACACCCTGTCTGCTCAAGCAGCAGAGCTAGTTGCCCTGACCCAAGCCTGCATATACGCCAAGAACCTGAAAGTTAATGTTTACACAGATTCACGCTACGCATTTGGAGTCGTACACGACTTCGGAGTACTCTGGCAGGAGAGAGGTTTCATGACTTCTCATGGAACCAAGATTCAGCATGGTCTCCTTATTCAAGCTCTGTTAGATGCCATACACTTACCGACATCTATTGCTATCATGAAATGCAAAGCACATACGAAAGTTACTGACATTATTTCTCAAGGTAATGATCTAGCAGATCGCACAGCCAAGCTTACAGCACAGACTCCAGACATTTCAGTTAATCCGACACAGACACATACTTCAGATCTGACTACCTGTATGACAGTTAAGGACCCTACTCAAGATGTCATAGATATCCAGTTACATGCTACTCCCGATGAAATCAAGAAATGGTCCGAACAAGGAGGGGTCCAGACAGATCAGGGATGGGTAACGAAGGGTAAAGCCACATGGTTTCTCCCCGACTCTATGGTTCAAGTCATTATCAATACCGCACATAGTCCAGCACATTTAGGAGAAAAAGCTATGTTAGACAGTATCCAGAACATTTGGTTCAACAAGCATTTACGAGCTGCAGCCAAGCAGAAAGTCCGTACCTGTATGATATGTTGCCAATTCAATCCAGGTAAAAGTGTCCCGGTGGAACAAGGTGGATTCCAACCCCCTGACCACCCTTTTGAAGTCCTCCAAATGGATTATATTCAGATGGAGCGATGTCGAGGTTTCAAGTATGTCCTTGTAGTTGTATGCGCTTTGTCCAGGTGGACAGAGGCATATCCAGTCCCAGATTACACAGCCGCGACCACTGCCAAGCAGTTAGTTCGTGAATTCTTCCCCCGTTACGGACTCCCTAGGGTCGTATATTCTGATAACGGCCAGCCATTCTCATCTGAGCTCATGAAACACATCTCCCTTTTGTTAGGGTACCAGTGGAAGTTCCATTGTGTACGCCATCCTGAAGCAGCCGGTCTCGTAGAGAGACATAATCAGACCCTGAAAATCTGCATTGCCAAAGTATGTAAAGAGAAAGGTGTGGACTGGCTAGTAGCTCTGCCAGTCGCTTTGTTTTATATGCGTATGGTCGCACATTCCAGATCAGGTCTGTCCCCGTACGAGGTCGTATTCGGCCGCCCCCCTAACATGTGGGGTACACCTAGACCTCGAAGTATTACAGATGTTTCAAGTAATATGCTGACAGATTACCTAGCTTCCTTGATGTCTGCCCTACACTCTTGTCGTTCACAGGTTGCCGCCGCATTTCCAGACAATACCGAGGTGGCACCGCATGAAATCGTTCCCGGATGCATGGTTCTTGTAAGGAACTTTGATCATTCAAGTCCGCTGGAGCCCCGCTGGAAGGAGCCCAAGCAAGTCCTCCTGGCCACCCGTACTGCCGTCAAGCTGGAAGGCAGGAAGGGCTGGGTCCACCTGTCTCATGTGAAAAAATTTTATGGACTAAAGACTGTCTCCAAGAACATTTCCGAGGATTTTAAGGATTGCCAAAGTACTATTCTCAAGGACTGTCCCACAAAAGACAATGATACAGATCCCTCCCTGTTAGAGAAAACTCCGCAGCAGGAGTACAAGCTAAAATTAAGGTCTAGTAAAATAAGTCAGCCAGTTTGATTGTCTAAGTCCTCCCCTAGGTGAAACGGTTAGACCGGTTTCTGACATGTATATAATAGACCCCCACAGAGAGAGAGTTAGTGAGAACTCTAAAAGTTGCACTATTATTTTATGTTTTCTGCTATATCTCAGCCTTATGATTACCTGCATAAGTTATGCATTTTATTTGTGTTTTCCAGTTTCTCATGTAAATAAGTCTTCTATTGCTACAGTAGAGCACACGTTTAGTGATCTGCCTCCTCATGAACTATCTTATCGTCTTGCTATGCGTAATAATTCCTTTATCCGCATGTTACATTATTCACACCAGACCAGCAATGCCACTAATTGTTGGGTGTGTGGTCGACTCCCCCGTTTCCAGACACCGAAGGGAGTTCTGCCACTGTTTCCTTATCCATTTTCACATAACGGTTCATGTGGAGCATGGTCCACGTTAACGTCATCCTCAACAGATATGTCTCTTCTTAACAGTACATGTTTTCCAGACAAGCAAGGTCTTCCCCACAGAACAGGGTTAGATCTAGAAAATGAAGTTTATAATTTGGGTAATTATTCTTCGAATTTTATGGTCCTGAATGTTCAGTCTGATACTACTCCAGACTTACCTGCTATGTCAGTACTACCAGTAAAAGGTGAATTATGTGTCCGAAAGAATGGTTCCGTACATATAGGTCATAGTGATTGTACTACTATTGTCAAGTATAGTGACAGTAGGAAATCTATTTTCAAAGCTTCACGTCATTCTTATTTTGTTTGTGGTCAGATCGCATATGTTCGTCTGCCCCTCGATTGGGAGGGAACCTGTTACATTGCCTTCCTACTGCCACCAGTTTTTCTAGCCCCACCTGACTATCATAGGAATTCCCACCTAGTACATACTAGACACAAAAGAGACCTCCCGATTGTCGATTATACTGAAACCGCTCTAGAACAATACATAGATATCAATAAAGGTGTCTTCCCCTATTTAGGTACTGTCGTGAATAGTAAACTGATACGTAGATTAACGAGAACCCTCGAAGCAGTAGTGATTGAGACTACTTCTGCTCTAGGTAACTTAACCGAAGAGCAATCCTTTATGAGAATTGTCGTGCTCCAGAATCGTCTCGTCCTTGACGTCATACTGGCCGATAGGGGCGGGGCATGTAGAGTCATCGGATCTAGTTGCTGCATTTTCATTCCTAATAACGCACCGTCTGTTTATTCAGCTATTACCAGACTCCATAATATTGCCCATATGTTACACCAAGATCCAGGCACCTGGACATGGTCCGGTTGGTTCTGGAATATAATTTCCGCCTGGGGATGGAAAGTATTGTCATTTCTAGGTATTGCAGTAGCGATCATATTCAGTTGCTGCCTCTGTATACAATGTGGCCCTGCGATTTGCGGCATTTGTGCTACCTCTTGTATTCCTAGTCCCAAGTCCCGTTCTAAATCCCGTTCCAAGAAAATTCGAGACGAGCAAATGATACTGTATGAAATGATAGATGGTATCATGAATATTGATGTTTCCTGATGGAAACGTAGTGACAAGGAGGGAATGTGGAAAAGTAAATTTTGCCATGTTCTGTGTCCCTACGTGTCCCCCATCTTATGTTATGTGTGCATGATTAATATGCATATGTATTCCCCATGTTTGATTAAAGACGCAATTACAGTTGTGTCCATCCCTAGTATGCTAGTTTCCAGTTCTCGTGAAAGCTACGAGTATTAGGCCTATGTAAAGTTACGTTGCCACGTTTCTCAGTGTGCACGTTATTTCATTGAAAAGTCCCCGTTTCTAGGCCTCAAAAGGGCCCGGACACCAGATTCAGCTCCTGTCTCCTGAACCCTCGCTGAGGAGCGATACAGCCCCCACCTGTATCCTCGACCCTTCACTTACTTCCTGCCTCGCAGTGCCCGGCTCGGCCTGGCTCTGCCTACGAGTCTGCCAAGAGTATGTTATGATTCTAGTTATCAGTTCAGCCCTCCTTCTCTGCATTCCTAAGCTACTGAATCGCATCAATAGTTTCCGTCATTGTCTAGCCTTTATGTCTCCATGTAAGAGAAATACTGTATTTAATGGTCATTTAATATTCCTCAACACGCACTACATGTAGAATAATGCATGCTCCAGTCTTAGAGTCTGTTAGCCTCTCCCCTCCTGACTCTTAGTTTATATCGACATGTCCTCTAAACATCAGATACTAGATAGGGTTTAGGTACATGTCGCCCTGACTCTCCAGACTTCAGTCTTTACTCCTAGCGCAGAGTTCATAGCCCCCAGCTTCTCCTAGTAACACGTCATTGTCAGTTTGCGCGCACCATTAGGTTAGAGGTCCCGGCTCCTTAGGTAGCCCCCTCCATGTTTCCGCCCCATTTATGACATATTCTGTTACGTTTACATCACATGTCTATGTATACGCCTCCTGCTACACCTACTTTCACCCTTATCTTTCGCGACCGCTATTGACCACACCCACTGCTCCGCCTATCATATGTATTGTAATGCAACTGTTTTAGTATATATGCTTGTACATTGTTATTAAAGTTAGCGCGCTCATTCCCTGTCCCCCCTGCAGGGCCCTGCCATCCTGTTCCCGTGCAGGTTGTCCTGTTCCTGTCCTTTTATGCTGTATTAAACCTGCAAACTCCTACTACCTCGAATCTTGACTCTTATTTATTGAGCTATCTGTTATTGCTATGTCCAGTCAAACCTAGATCCGGTATTATTTATTTATATACCACAAGATGCTCCGCAAATTTTTGCCTCTGCTGTCTGAGGAGCACAGGAGGATCACTGTTCAGGCTCTTGTCGGCTCGAGGCTGGACTATGCAAACGCCCTCTTTCTTGGTCTCCCCGATTACCTGGTTCAGCGCCTTCAGGTGGTGCAGAACTCTGCTGCCCGGGCGATTTTCGGTCTTGGTAGACGAGCCCGTGCTTCGGGGTTGCTTCAGTTGCTTCATTGGCTCCCCATTAGGAAGCGGATCCAGTTTAAATCCCTGACCCTGATGCATAAAGCTTTGCATGGATCAGGGGCGGGGTATCTGCAGCGGAGACTGAACTTCTATCGTCCAGTCCGTTCCCTCCGTTCGGAATCCCTTTTTAAAGCTGTGGTCCCGCGGGTGAGGAAGGCCCGCGCCGGAGGGCGATCTTTTAGTTGTAGAGCTCCCCAGCTGTGGAATCTGCTTCCACTTTCACCTCGCAGTACTGCCAATCTGCTCCAGTTTAGGAGGGGCCTGAAGACTTGGCTTTTTAATTCTTAGTCTGTTCTTTTGCCTACTGTTTCTTTTTACTTTTCCCTTATGTTTTCTGTTTTTAGCTGTGTTGTGTTACTTCTTATGAGCCGCTGGTGGAAAAGCGTCGGGACACTCCTTTCGAGTAGCCGTACGCTATATAAAAACTACGTAACATAACATAACATAACATAACAATGTAGACCCCTGCGCTCGGCTGACGCCAGAACTGTTATAAAAGATTTGCGAGTCTTTATCGGCACATACGCAATTGGCATGCTACATTCTGACCAGGGTCCTGCGTTTAGCTCTCGAGCTTACAAAGAGGCCATGAACAGCATGGGCATTGCTGTACTTTTGTCCCTTTCATCCTGAGGGAAACGGAATTGTGGAAAGAAAAAAACGTGACATAAAGCAATCTATAACGGCAAAGGTATTAGGTTCGGAGCTGGGTGGGTCAAACATTTAATAAGTGTCCAACGTAGTCTTAACAATCTGCCAAGAAATTCTCTGAGGGGTCTCAGTCCATACGAACTATTGTTTGGGACTAGAATGTTAATCCAGGACCTCGACAGTCAAACTTTAGTGGTTAAAGAAAAATGCTTTGATATCAAAGATCGTTTGGCTATTTTACAGGACTTAAACGAAAAGAGAAAAGACCTGAGCAACATAAAGTTGAAGCAACAGCCAACAACCACTGAAGAGAAACCACCTGTCCCAGCAAGGCCTGTCTGGATTCCAAAAATCGGGGATCTGGTCAGAGAAAAGATCGCGGTAAAGAAGGAATTTGGGCCTTCTTACAGAAAAGCAGTACCTGTCTTGTCTGTCAACGGGACAAGATCAGTGGTATTACCGTCCCTTGCTGGTAAAAAGGAGAACCAAGTTGTATCCATCGACCTGGTTAAACCACAATCATGTGGCCGATAACAAGTAGTAGGCCAAGTGGACTCCCAAGAAGTAGTAGAACACCAAAGTTTGCTACAAATACAGAGGTTCAAACTGAGAGACTAATCACAATTGATAAACCTACAGTGAATGCAACAAAGCCATGGAGCTTAAACCTCTTGAAACCCAAATCAAAATCTTACATCAAGAAACACCAGTCTACAATGATGTAACCACAGACTATGCTAATGAAACAAAGAAAATTCAAAAGGCAAAAAAGAATCCAGAAACAATTGAAACAATTGACAGAACAGCATCTGGCTACTTCATCAACTTCGATGATTTTTCTGAGGATCCAAGTGAACCTGAGGAAGAACCAACAACAAAAACCTTTAAAAACAAAACAAAGGAACTCTTTCATCAACTAAAAGAAACCTATCTGTTTTCTCCATGGATTGAACTTTGGGTGACACTAGGAGTATTCATCCTCATACTTTGGCTCATCATGGTACTATGCTTGGGACATTTCATTGAGGGAAAATATGTTACAATGGACACAGCACGTCAGAATATCAACTTGGTCCTGAAACCACACAAGTCTTCACACATCGAGAAAAGAGATCTTTCTTCAGTAAACTTCACAGCCAATCCTATACCCGGTGGGGTAGCATGGGACAAAACTGATTACGAAATCTATGGTCCGGTTGAGCTCCTGAAGTATCCTCATCAATTCAAGATTTAATTGAGTGACTTTGTAAAACCGAGCACATTCGCTGATGATTGGGAGTTTGAAAGTATTAATGATATGATGTCAGATCTAGTGATGTCAGCTAAATTTACAGGACATGATTATTTACAAGGTTCATCTAATTATGACCAGATGTATTGTTATAACCACTATGGTAACCATTATCTGCATAAATCAGCTCAACCTAGAAATGTTTTAAGTTATAACCAATGGGAACATTGTGCAACTCCACCAAAAGGAAGTTCAAAAACATGTTATGAAAAATGTTCATACTTCTCAGGGTTTAACACAAGTGATGCAGAAACGTTTTATTTTAGACTGTTAAATAAGACAGGAATGAAAAACATGCTTACAAACACAAAATTAATCTATTCAGAAACATTTTTTTGAAAATATGAAAACATTTGGTTTTGATTTCTGGAACAATAATATTGAAACAAAAACGATCTGGGGTACAAAAGATTGGCAAGTGCAAGGTATAGAATCATTATTTAGAGCCTGCATGATCCCAGAACAAATTATATTTTTAATGATACAATTCAACAGACAACCTGTCTTGGCCTAGCCAAAATTAAAGACTTAAACAAACCGTCTATTCCAAAACCAACACCCGACAGTAATAGCACTACAGATGTTGAGATAGACGTACCCCATATTTTAAACCAAAACAGAACACATCCTGATTGGAAAAAATGGTTGATCTGGCCCACAGACACAAATAACTGTCAAGATAGATTCCTGAACAAAAAACAGGGGTTCACATTGACCAGGCCAGACCCTAGATACTCCCAGAGACAACATCCAGGGATTGTAACTACTTACAGTGTAGGGAAACTCTGCCTCGAATGGCTACAAACATCCACACTGGCAGAAATTAAGCAACACTTGACTTTACTTAAAGAAGGTGCTGACTTGCGTGATTTCATTATGGGACCACGCAAACAGCGTCAAAAACGTTTCATAGCGGCCTCTATATATGCAGCTTACAATGAAGCTTGGAAAGTAACTCAAATTGAAACAGCAGAGAAAATACGGGAAATTGACCGTGTTAATTTGGAAAAATCACTTTCTGTTGTGGACAATGGGTTAATGACTCTGTCTTCCAGAATATATTCACTGGACAGTATTGTATCATCTGCAATCGATATAATTGAACAAGACTTACTGATGTTACAACACGGTCAGTCTCAATTGCGTTCTATTGTACAGCTTGGCTGGACGTTACAAAATCTGCGTTCAGGCTACGTGCCTTGGCGTTTAATCAACACAACGTCATTATTCAGTATCTTTAACCTTACTGATACACGAATCAGTTTGGCACAAAAGGGTGCAGAGTATACAATTCTGAGCATTGAAAAACTTGAGAGATTACCATTGACAATGTCAGAGCGACCTGTCATTGAATGGATAATACATGGGATAATAACTATTCTGATAACAACTTTCCAGTTTCGATACTGTCAAAAATATATACAGGCAGGCCAGTATGAAAGGTTGGGTAAAGGATACATTAAGTCAACATGGAACTTACCTTATACACACACATGTTACAGTAATAAGGGACAAAGTGTATTTCTTAGTGGTAATAATTGTGAAAAATCACTAAGTGGTATACTTCTGTGTCAGGGAATAAGTTTACATGGGGCCTGCGAGGGGACTTCAAATAACCTTTCTTGCCACCAGCTCGGCACACCTGCAGCACGAATAGAACCATTCTTTAGAAGACTTTCTAACGGGAGTTACATTCTAATTGTAGATCACAGATGTTGTGGCTTGCTGCCAGGAAAACCTTATCTAGTAAGCGTGACTTCCATGGTCATTTGCTGTGAACGAGTATTGTTTCCGAATGACACTCCAGACAGGGAGGGAAAAATGTGGCCCAGTTTGAATATCTCTTCTATTCGAATTGATACTTTAAGCAGAATGAAGACTGTGCTCCTACAGACGCCAGTTCACTTGACGTCATCAAAAGAAACGTATGATCTCCAAGTTGCAAGGACAACGGGAGAGATACATGCATTGTTATCAACAAATTGCCCCCTACACTTCACAGAAATGCTAAACGAAATCTTAAATATTTCTGATACAAATGGTATCGCGAGTGTATTTAAGACTGTTTTTTCGGGACTGTTAACCCCATTCAAAGCAGTCCTGGGTATTTTTCCAAATTTTGTCCATTCCATCTTTGGCGGACTTCCTCTCCTGTTGGGACTCGTAGCAGGCATCCTATTTTTGCTACTCTTGCTTCGTTATGGCAAGCCATGTCACAGACAAGACTCCAGCAACAATGGAAGAAACGATCCTAGCGATACGCTACCGGGACCGCATAACTAAAGTCCTTGGTTTAGCCCGGCTAAGAGATCTAAATATGACCTGGTTTCTTTCGTTCAGACCCATATGGCAGAATTGTGTCTTACCTGTATTAAGATGCATGCTATGCGGCGAAGAATGCGTGTTAGACACATGTCTTACACTACAATCAGAAGTACCATTGGATGCAGATACTTTGTTGGTTCCAGTAAAGGCTCATGCATTGTGCTGTCCCCAGCGGCTACCTATCCTGATGACGGCATTCGTGGAGACTTCATCACTACAATTGAAGGGTAGTGAAGTACAGGATGAGAGCAGCATCAACCAGGTACGACCTTCTGTAAGCAGTACTGGTCTAAACATCACTGAAAGCGAACATGCGCATGACTGCATGATAGCGACATTTTCCAACTTGGTCGAACTTTCACCAGAAGCGGTAGACTGTTTTTTCGAGAGTCTGTCTGAAATGATGTTTTCACCATAACAGAGAGAATGACTTTAAGCAAGATTGCACACAGCGTTCCCTGAACTCTGAATTTGGCCTTCGGCTTTAAAAACAAAGCTACTGACAATTTTTTTTCCTTCTTCACTGAAAAACAAAATCTTTTTTCCCAAACCCAAAATATTTACCTTTTGGCGCTTATCTTCTGCTTAAAGTAGAACTATTCTTAGAGAACAGAGCTTCTATTTTTAGGAACTCTAGGGACAATACGTTACCTCAACCTCTAGCTTATGTACAAGTAATTGTATTTATATGTGATGAGATGGTCTCGCACCTTTTTTCTGTATTAAGAGCCATTTCATGTGTAATTTCGCAAATCATTCATGCTGATATATATGTGCATCTCTTTTTTTTTTTGTTGAAACTTTTTATTGAAAATAAAAACAAGAAAACAGAAAAACAAAACATGGCAAGGCATTACAATAGAATTGTGTCACCATTCGGCTCGCGGGGGGGGTACAAACGTAAATCAGATATCATTGCTACCAAGAAATCAGGGGTAGGGGGGAGAAAGGAGAACAGAAGTATACAAAACATCTATAATCCTGCGGAGGAAACAGCAGGTTGGGAGGAAGATAAGTCAATATCACATTCCGATATGGGGGGAGCACAGATATCACCACGGTATGTGTTCCACTGAGTCCAGATTTTCCCCCATTTGCCAGGTGTGCACGGGAAACATAAACCGTTTTTTCTCGAAACATGCACCAATCCATGTTTTGTTTCCACACTAGGACTGTCGGAGGCCTCTGGGCGCCCCATAGCTGGGCAATGTCACGCTTGGCGATCATGTTACCCAAGGTCGCCCATCGAAGCTGCGCCAGATTGTAATCATTCGGCTCCCAGACGTTCAGCAAGCACCTCCGCGCTTCAGGCATCAGCCGTACACCCGTAACCTCACTCATTACCGCATGCACGCGATTCCAATAGCTCAGCACAGCCGGACATTCCCAAATCATATGGAGAAACGTGGCCACCCTGCCGCACCCACGCCTGCACAATCCATCCGTCGAGAATCCCATTCGCACCAGACGCGGGCCAGTCACATACACCCTATGCAGAATTTTGAGTTGGACAAGCCGAAGGCATGCCGGGATAGCCACCTCTTTCGGGGAAGAGATCGCGGCCTGCCAGTCTTCATTATCGAGCTCCAGACCATCACTGGTCCACAACCCTCGGAGGCCTTCCAACAAGTCAATCCTAGTATTAATCAGTTTTTTATAAATGAGCGAGATAGTGCTATCAGGGACATGCCCGTCTAGTATCCTATCTTCAAGCGGGGATGCTTCCGGCACGTCCGAGCCTCGGGGAAAAACAGACAAGATTGCGTGCCGGACTTGCGCATACCGAAAGGATTCCTTATCATTCAATCCATATTCAACTTTCAATTCCTCAAAAGTTTTGATCCTGTGCATCTCTTTTTTGAATGATTATACTGCTTGAATGCATACAGTACCTATACTCATTTTCGTGTATTTCGCATAGGCCAATTTTCAAATGCAAAAAATGTATTTTGGGGTGGTTCGGTATACACATGCACTATTAGTTATGTTTACTATTGCTTAGTTAGTAAATATGGACATAAAAGCGTGGAGTGGGTGTAGTGTGTTTATCTAGGTACCTATATCGATACTCCTATTTCTGACCCTTGTCCGGTTAATAATTCACTAATATCCATACAACGGCACAGAATCCCGTTTTCAGATTAAGTCATAGCGCATGCTGTCACATTAAGCAAGCCCTATTCCTCCAGCCCCCTAGAAAGCACACAGAGTTCTCAAAACAAACCAAACCTCCAGCAGACCTGGGAAATCCCCCGTAGCTATTGTTTTGATTTCGTTCGAGAACTCCTGTAAAGAATGCAAGAACGACCAGTTCTTATGACATCCTTACTGACGTATCATGTCCATCCTTACATCAAACACGGCACCTTTCAGGTATAAATATACCAACGCTGCCCTAAGCAAGGACACGGTGGTGATGAGCTTGGAGCAGCGCTACTTGCTGGAGAGCCCAGCTGATGCAGGAAGCCCACGGACGCTGCCCCTCCCTTTTGACGCGCTGAGAGAGACGCTGTCTTTTCTCCTGCCGAGAAATCCAGCCTCCGGCGTTTCCGGCTTACCTTCGCGGGTAACTGGGATACCGAGTCCTGAGAGAGAGATACCAGCCCTCCTGCCTTCTAAATCCCAGGTACTGAACTGACTAACCCTTTACAGAGAATTCTTGAGTCAGATTCTTGGCAAAACAAACTTAACTTAAACTGCTACTTACTTACTCCCTCCCACGTATTAGGCTTAGGTCAGGTACACCGGGGTAGGCGTAGTTAGAAGCACCAGTTGAGTACGATTAGTCAATGTATATATGTATGTATATCTTTTATCCATTTTAAAGTATCATATGGCTAAGAAACCATATCAATGGTTTTACAGTATTATTTTATAATCCTGCTTTTACTGTATGCACTTTACTTAACCTTAAGTATTGCTACTGTAGCGATTCATTTCTCTTGTATGAGAAAAAGAGACTGATCAATAAATGACACCTTTTATTGAACACGCCCAGCTCTTCTTTCTCTACAATCTGGTGGAAATAAGTATGCACGTACTGACTGAGTAAAATAGTTGTCTTTTGTTTTCACACGACTCTGGAGATATACTCTTGATTAGGGAGAGCAAAGTTGTCATGTTCTATGGTTGTCAGAAACTAAATCCCTTCTTGTCTATCCAGGGAGGTTAAACTCCTCCTCGCCTATTCGAGAAAGTTTCTAGTGAACTCTGAGCTAGCTGGCACACAAAACTTAAGTCTAATATCGTCAGTAGAAGACCTAGTTAACCTCTGTCCTACGTCTATACTATTGAAGATATTATTCCAATGCGCAGAGCCTATTGGGATAATAGGAACTACACTACACCGTCATACGGGGGGGGTCTGATGCACGCGGATGCGTCTGTATCATGAGAAGGAAGCCAGAGAGTAGCCATAGTCCCTTTCTCCATTTAAGCTGAGAAACACCTAGAACCGCCCATCAATTTATGTTTAGGCGGGAGGCATACAAATCAAAGACGGACTAGGTTTCAACCTAGAATAGCTCCAGAATATCAGCTTTCTTGGAAGGGAGCGAAGGAAATCGCACGCTAGGCAGGGCCCTGCATAGATGCTGGTATATTCTGGTCAACTTGTGCCGGTCCAGATTATATCTTGGTTTCAATCAATACAGGGGGTCAGCTCAAGGGGTTGAACAAACCTAAATTCAGGGCGGAAATTTTAGAGTGCATGGCAACAAAAACAATAGAGCCCACGTGTTTTTCCAAAACGGGGCAAGTGTAACGGTAAAAGGTCTCCTTCTCACTAGGGGATCAGTTATAGGGGGGTCCACCAATCAAACAACCTAGTAGAACCTCTGAATGCATACTGCGACAAAATAGGGAAATATCATTATGGACAAATGACAGGCCTGAGAACTCTGGCTCATTATGGTCGAGAGCCAATTAGAGATGAATATGTATTTATTTTATTTATTTATTTGAAAGTTTTATAGAGTGCGAACAAGATCCTAGGCGGATATCAGAGCGCTATACAGTCAGTAAAGTTAATAGAGTACAGACCGGACCACAACCGGTTAGGTTACATAAAGTACATAAATACATGATAAATCATAGAAACTTGGGGAAGGTCAAGTTGAGAACAAAGTACATGATCGTGCAATCTTGGCGTAGCTGGTTAATGGTGTGTCATCATCTTTGTCTCGGTATGGGCGACGTAGATAAGTTGAGGAGAAATAGAGGGCTCTTAATGGAGCCTGTCTCCGCTTAATGGGAACAAGGACCAAGCTGAAATAATCTTGCTGTGTCTGAGCATCACGCTCCGCAGAATTTGGCCATGAGGGTCGACTTCACTTGTGTTTTGAAGGAGGCTGAGGAGGGGTTCAGTCTGACTTCTGGGGAAGAGCATTCCAGATTCTGGGTGCCATCCCGGAGAAGGATCGGTTGTATGTTTTCTTCTTGTGGAATTTTTGTGGCTTCATTAATAGGTTTTGCGTGCTTCTTAAGGCTCTAGCCCGCCCAAGAGGGTTAGTTTCTGCTGTAAATAGCTGAGTGTATTTAGATGCAAGGCTTTATGAGTCATACACGCAATTTTCAGATGTATTCTGGCTTCCAAGGGTAGCCAGTTCAGCGAGTGTAGCTCCAGAGATATGTGTGATCTTCTATTGGCACCGGTGATGAGTCTCGCTGCGGCGTTGATTGACGCTCTTAGTGGGGTGGTTGATGTCTTGGGGGGCCACAGAGAGAGATGCATCCATAGTCCAGTCTTGGTAAGACTAGGGCTTGAACAGCCTGCTTGAGGTCGTTGGCTGGTAGGAAGGGTTTCAGTTTCCTCAGTATGTTAATGTGGAAGTTTGCTTCCTTTGTCGCATTACTGATGTGTTTCTGCATGGTGAGGTTGCTGTCCAGGGTTATTCCTAATGATTTCGCTGAATCCAATATTGTGGGTGGGACATTGAGTGCCAATAGATGTTTAATCCATTCTTGCATCATGGGTAATTTGGTGGGAGGGGCTATTAGCAAGAATTCTGTTTTTAGGGCATTCAGTTTGAGATGATTTTCTGCCAGCCATGTTTGAGTGTTCCTGAGGGTTACGTCAAGCAAGTTGATGTCGTCTACCGAGTGAATCTTGAGGTATAGTTGCCTATCGTCTGCGTACATGTGAAATTGAACATTGGATGGTTGCAAAATTTGAGTCAGAGGCTCAATGAAGAGGTTAAATAGTGTTGGGGAGAGAGCGGAGCCTTGTGGAACACCCAGGGTTACTGGGACCAGTTTGGATTGAGAGTTATTTACCTTGAATTGCTGAGTCCTGTTCTGGAGAAATGCCTTGAACCACTTTAACACTGTTCTTGAGAGCCCCATTCTGTGTTCCAGAAGGTCTAGCAGGTGCTCATGCTTGACCGTGTCAAACGCTGAGGAGAGGTCGAGTAAGATGAGTAGGCAGGAGCCATTTTGATCGAGGATATGCAGTGCATCATCAATTATGTGTGTCCTGGCTGATTTAGTGCTGTGCCCTGCTCAGAAACCTGACTGGTGTGTGTTCAGGAGGTCGAAGTTCTCGATGTGCCTTGTTAATTGAAGTTGTACAGATTTTTCCAAAAGTTTGGCCACTGTAGGGATGTTGGAAATATGGCGATAGTTATTTAGGTCCGAGGGATCAGCCATGGGTTTCTTTAGGATAGGTGAAACCTGTCCGATTTTGAGGGTATCTGGAATGTGGCCTTGGTCCAGTGAGCTATTGATAATCTTGGACCAGAGGCGTGACAGCAGGGATGAGAGGTCTTTGACTGCGTTTGCGGGGAGGGGTTCCGTGAAGTGATTGGCAGGGTTCAGGGTATTGATCAATCTGCCAATGGAGTCTTCAGTGTAGTTCACGAAAGTTGACCAAGCTGCACCTGGGTGAGGGTGGTTAAAGTGAGGACCAGCAAGAGCTGCTGAGACAGTAGTAGAGTTCTGAACCGGTAGAGATGTTAGATCTATTAGAAGGTCCTTCTTGATGTTATCGGTTTTCTGCACGAAGAAGGTAGAGAAGTCTTCGCAGCCCGGCTGTGAAATGTGTTTGAGCTGTGAATGCTGTGGTACCTCCTTAGTTTGTGTTTTGATTAGTTCAAAAAGCTTTTTGGGCGGTTTCTTGCTCTGTCCAGTTGGAGGCTAAAGAAGTTGGTTTTGGAGCGCTTGATCTTCCTGTGGTACGCGTTTCTCTTTCTCCGTAGTATCTTGAGGTGATTGGCCGATGGGACTGATCTCAGGTACGTTCAGCAGCTCTGAGCGCACGCCTGTCCTCATTGAGTGAACCATTGAACCAAGGCTTCAAGACCTTTGTCGAGACGTTCTTTAGTTGGAGAGGAGCGACCTCATTTAGGATTGAGGTCATGGCCTCGAAATAATGACTCGTGAGGTCCTGTACTTTGACTGATCCTGCAGAGGGGCTGGAGAAGATTGTAGCTTGAGGAAGGCACAGAGACAGGGTTGATTCTTTTCAGATCTCTTTTCCATGTTTTCGTTCTCATAACTTGGACCGGGTTGAGTTTCACCTTTTTGTTGATGATGAAGGAAACGATATGGTGGTCTGACCAATTGCATGGTTGGATAGAGTCTAGCTGAATGGAATCTCCCTTGGAGATAATCAGGTCCAGGGTTGATCCCTTGTCATGTGTGGGGTTGTTACAGATCTGGGTTAGGACTAGATCATTGAGGAAGTTTTTGAGGCTATTGACCACTGTGTGGTTGTGGTCGTCCCAGTGGAGATTGAAGTCTCCTATGAATATTTGTGTGACCTGACGCCCAGTGAACGTGGATACCATTTCCATAAAGTGTTCGGTGAATCTTAGATTATCGCCCGGTGGGTGGTAGATGGTATGTAAAGAGCATAGGGGTTTGCCCTTGCTGGTGATGTCGAGGCCTAGATATTCATAGGAGGGGAAAACCGGGTCTAAGGATCTGTTGATTGATATGTTGCTGCAGTGTATGCAAGCGATCCCTCTGCCCGATTTGGAACCGGGTCTACCCATTCTGATGATGCCATAATTAGGAGGTACCAGTATGTCAAGGATTGGGGTGGAGGCTTCATTTAACCAGGTTTCGGTTAGTAGTATTAGGTCAGGTTCCTGTGAGAGAATGAGGTCAGCTATGTCTGCTGCATGTCTCACGGCTGATCTGCAGTTTAGTAATATGCATTTGAGCCGTGGAGAGGTGGTCGATAAGGTGGGTTCCCTGGTGGAAGGGATTCTTTTTAGATTTTTGTCGATGACGCATCTGTCGTTGGGTTTAGAGAGCCTATGAGGGTTAATGGGAATGGTAGGGATCATCATTGGAGCGGGCCGGAACAGGGTCCCAGGGGAGGACGAGTAGGAGAGTACCAGAGAGAGTAGCTCCTGCTCAGATAAAGAGTTAACATATCTAGCTGGTCGGGAGGCATTGTTGTGGGAAGGGGCTGTGTTCCCGCTGGTAGGCGTAGGGTGGTTCAGGGGCCCCGTTTGCCTTGACTGTGTTCTAGCTCTAGTGAGCCCTGGGTGTCTCAATAAAAGCTCGTTGAGTGATTGCAGTTCCTTTTTAAAATCGTTGAGTGATTTCAGTTCCCTTTTAATTTGATGAATTGACATCATTATCTCCATGAGTGTAGTGTATGAAGCCTGAGTGTGTGTGATGGGGGTCTTAGGTCTAGGTGTGACTGTGAACCTTGTTGCCTGGTCCAGTATGCGACCTGGGGGGAGTACGAGGTGGGCGGGGGGTGGCCTGTGGTATCTTGAGCGTGGAGGGGAAGCGGAGGAGAGGACTTGCTTACTCGGAATGTCTGTGTTCGGTGGTGGGGACGGGTGAATGTTGGTTAAGGCGGCGGTGGCAATATTGCTTGGGACCATAGTTGGTGTAAATACGGGGTGTTCTTTCTTCCTAGCTTAGGCGTAGATAACTGCCTGTGTGATAGGTAAATGGATGATGTTAGTGTCCGATGGAATGGAGGCGGGGTGTGGTCCCAATATAGGTAAAGGGCTCTGAGTTAGCGGGCCCAGATTAGCTGTAGGGGGAGGCCACTCGCCAGCCTGAGAGGTGGCGTAGAGGGCATTACGGCTAGTGGTGACGTGTGGCACAGGTATAGCAGATGAGCGATACGTGTGTGGGGTGTGAGGGAGCTCAGGGATAGGGCTTGTGCTATGTTGTGAGCTAGGTGATGGGATGGCACCAAGGGCCCTTAAGGGGTTAACGACTTGTTCCTTGATGATGGGGAAAATGTTGTCCATGATGAGGAGATTTCGGTCCGTGGATTGTATAAGGATGGTTCCATTATTGTAAATGGTGATGGTTGCAGTTGCTTGAAAGATCTGGGAGGGGGAGATTGAGATAACTAGGGTATGAGCAATTTTCCTAGTGGAGGCGATCTTGAGTAGCGTTAAGAATGCGTTCCTCCATTTCGCTCTTCGTGACATGTGGAAAATGATGTCATTTGTTGTGTGTCCGTTTAGTATAGAGAAGTAGCGGTCAGCGAAGGGGGTTTCAGTGTGTTGTTTTATGAAGTTGTGTTTGAATCATTTTGCTGCATTTTTTGATAGGTTCGGAGGGAATGTGATAGAATAAGTGCGTGTGCCTGTAAGTTCCCTGGTGGAGCTGATAAAGATGGTGGGGGGAGATGGCGTTGTTAGTTTAGAGAGGGGAGCAGCTGGGTAGGGGCGAAGGGGTTGGGCATGGATTGAGGTGCGGTGATGGTACCAGGTGGGGGGGTAGGTATATGTGATGGGCCCAGGTACCTTGTTGTAGACCCGTTGCAATATGGCTACCTCCTTGGTATCTCCTTTAGAGGATGGCGTAGTCCTCTATCTATTGCAGTTAATCACTGGGGAGTGTATCTAATTAGGGGGAAGCGTAGTCCTCTCTCGGTTTTGATGCGGCGCTAGAAGTACCCAGCTGAGGGTAGTGTTATTTCCCTTGCCACCTTTGTGAGGGGTCATCTTAATTGGATTGGCTTCAAAGGGATGCAGTATGACCCAGCTAAAACAGTCCGGTCAACCAATTTGAGCCTCCGAGGCTCCCGAAATTAATAATGCAGCCCCGATGGGTTGAACTAAAATTAGGTGATCACAGACTCCTTCAGGGTTCCCTCGGGCACTGTAGCACTGTACCCCTGTAACATGGAGCTGGGTAAATGTTCAATGAACCAGCTCCATGAACTTAATCTTGCCCGGCTCTACCCTGAGCAGTTGGGGACACAACTGGCCATAATGAGCTGATCGTGCACGTTAGACGAAGTGCCTGCGGAGCTTGTGTGTTTATAGTTATCCAGCAAGTTTTTTAGGCTGTTTGATTCTTTGTTTATGTCTTCGACCCGGGGGCGGGGCCGCCTCACGGTTTCTTCCGCTGTGTTGCAGACGCGCTGCGTCGTGTATTCCTGTCGGGAGGTGGCGCTAACCTTCCCTGTCTCAGCGGTGTATATCGCGCACTCACCAACTCCCCCAGGAAGAGGGCGCAGGGGCTAGCTCAGCTCCCCCGCCTCCACGTCGTTCATCCAGGCTTCCGTGATGTGGCGCGAGCCGTCGCAGGGCATCCGCCGCTCCGGACGAGGCTCCCAGTGTCCGCTCCAGGTGATGCTCCCGAAGCCAGAGGAGATTGCGGGCGACGATCGCGGTGTCTGTGGTGTCAACCGCTGTGTCCGTAGTCAGGTCCCAACTACCCGACCCGACTTGGTGAGCGTGGGTGCCGGACCCCCCCGGATGTCCTGCACCAGTCAGTGTGGGCACTCCTTGGTGCTCCTAAACAGTACCTGAGGACGGTCGAAGCCACGGGTGAGCTCAGATATGAGTAGCCCTATTGCTTCCTGTTACTCTTGGGCGAAATGTTGCTCTTCTTGGACTGGCACTATCAGGGATATACCCAACTGAGGAGCTCCTCTCAGTCGGCCATCTTCCATTGTTCACGTATATATATACAACAGGGTCTAGAGTCATTGGTCCCATTCATACATGGATAAACCACAGTCGGAGGGGTCATATATACACAGCAAGGTAGGAAGGAGATCCACAAGGTAAACCGTGCCATTAAGTCCCGAGTAAGAGTACTATAGATAGACAATATAAAGATGGAATTCTTTTAGAAAACGATCCCATTATATAATGGCATTAGACCAGGGGCATTCTTCATTTAGACCTTTTTTAACAGAATTCAAATAAAAGATCCAGCATACTTCCCGTTTTTGCAAAGGATTGTGGGATCCACTCCTGGTTTGGGCTGAATTTTCTCAAGTATGAACCATCTTAGTTCTTTTTCAGAGTGTTTGTTTTCTAGCCAGTGTGACACAATAGGGGCGGACATCTTTCCATTCCGGATGTTAGACTTATGTTCTCCAATCCTCAGGCGACATTCTCGTCCTGTTTCCCCCACATATGGAAGATCACACGGGCAAAGGATCACATAGATTACATTGCCTGTGCGGCAACTAGTCAGTCTTTTGTTGTGTGCCACAGAGATTGTGCGTTCAGTGGTGTTAATCGTGTCGCTAATCACAGCCTGGGGGCAAGCCTGCGACGTGCCACATCTGTGGTTTCCGAAAATGGGGTTGAGATTGACAATAGCGGTTTGTTGACTAGTGGGGTAGTTCAGGACCCTACCTTTCACTAGGTGGTTTTTTAAGTTGTTATTTCGCTTGAATGCAAAAATAGGCCTGCATAGGGGAGTTCTATTTTCTTCCAGGTTGAGGAGATGCCAACTGGAGTTAATGATTTGCCTCACCTTATTATCCAAATTGGAATGTCAGGTAATACACACCAGTTGATCAGATGGTTCCCTACTCCTAGGTTGGAACATGCATTCCCGATTGAAATATCTCAATCGTTTGAACGAATTTTTGATCAGCTTGGTTGGATACCCTTGAAATTTGAGTTTTACTTTTAGAATGTCTGATTGGGCTAAAAAATCTCTGATGTCCGTGCAGTTTCTCCGGATCCGGAGAAACTGGCTGAAGGGTATACTGTCCCTTTGGCAGCGTGGGTGGAAGCTACCATATTGTAGCAGGGTGTTTCTCGCTGTAGGTTTCCTGTACAGAGTTACCCCCTAGTTCTTGATCCTGATGTTGTAGAGAGATGTCTAGAAATTAGATTTTAACATTGCTCGCATGGGATGTGAACTTGAGATTCGCATCAGCTGCGTTGAGCCACAGTAAGAACTCATTTAATGACTCATGGTCCCCCCTCCATATAAATAAAATGTCATCAATAAATCGTGACCATATTTTGACATTCTAATGGAAGGGGACCATTTCATTGTAAATGTGGACTTTCTCAAACTCTCCCACATATAAGCAGGCAATGCTGGGGGCACAACTGGCCCCCATGCTGACTCCTCAAATCTGTTTGTACAGTGAGTTGGTGAACTCAAAATAATTTTCGTATAATACCACTTCAAGGCATTGGAGAATGAAGTCGGCATTAACGATATCAGGTCTAGAGGCCAGGACTTTTTCAATGGTTTTAAATGCTCCACTTTGGGGGATGTTGGAATATAGGGATTCCACATCCAGGGTGACTAACAGTTTCCGATCCTCAAGGTATCTTGTGCCTTCAATCTTGTCAATAAAGTTGCCTGTATCCTTAACATAGGATTCCAGGTCACTGACCAGAGGTTTAAGGAACCGGTCTAAGTATTTGGGTAAATGCTCAGTGGCCGCCCCAATGGTTTAGACAATCGGTCTCAGGGGGGGGTGAGGACTGTTTTCGTGGGTTTTAGGAAATCCATATATTAAGGGCATTCTAGTGAAACTGGGGGTTAGGAATTCTGCCTCTTGTTTGCAAATGAGGCCAATTTCGCATGCTCTTTCCACCAAGGACAAGATGCGTTGTTTAAGTGCATTTTCCGGGTTTCGAGTGATCTTCTGATAATGGTCAGAAGAGGAAAGTTGGATGTTCATCTTGTCCGTATAAGTGGAGGTATCAAAAATAACAATCCCTCCTCCCTTGTCACAGGGTTTTATTGTGAGGGTCCTGTCTTCTCTTAGATTTTTAAGGATGTTTCCTTCTAGTCTAGGCAGGTTAGGAGACGGTACTGGGACATATTTAATCAGTTTGTCGATTTTCCTCATAACAGCTTTTTTTAAAATGTTCACTTCAGGGCCCACCATATCTATGGTAGGGCTGAACATAGAGGGAGGTTTTAATCCAGATCTATTGTCTTGATCATGCAGAGGCGGGCTCTCTAAGAAAAATTTCTTTAAACGGATCTTCCTGAAGAACAGGTGGAAATCCTTGACGAATTCAAAATTGTCAAAGTGGGCAGAGGGGACAAACGATCAGCCTCTAGAGAGGAGATTGGAAGAACTGGGATCAATCTCTTTTTGAGAGAAGTTAAAAACAGGTATACCCTTTATGTTCTCCAGTATTGATGATGGCGCATTTGTACATACATCTGGGTCTGCCCTTGACCCGGTTGGAAACTCCTCTGTTGGGGGGTCCGCGTTCTCGGGCGGGGGTTGCCTCGGCACTTCCCTAAAAAACGAATCTGAGGAGTGATCCTTTCAAAGGACCCGTGTCTATTTTGAGGATTGGAATTGTATCCGTGGTCAACATTGGAATCATATTACTCATGCCCATCTCCTTCCGAATCGGTTGTATCGGAGAAGGTGGTTACCCTTGTTACTCCATCTGGGGGCCTGATTACGTGAGTTAGTCTCATCAGCATTGGTGTAAAACCCAGAGGTTAGATAGGGGTATGCCCGTTCCTGGGAGAATAGGCAGATATCTTTACGGAATTTTTCCGTTTTCCTCTTAAGGAGGTACTCATAAAAAGAGTCCAGTTCTAGATGTATTTCCTCTAGTTTTTTCTTACCCAGATCAACTGCGTTCCCTTCCTTTAGTTTGTCCTCCAATTCTTGGATCTCCTTGTTCAGGATAGCGATGACTTCCCGGGCGGTCTCTATGATGAGCATCATCCAGTCCCTGGAGCAGTGGTTGGAAATAAGAGGCCACCCCTCCAGGAACTGTCTGATCTCAACAAAGAGACCAGGAATGTTGCGGACCCTGAGACCAATGGGGATAGTACCTGCTCTGAGATAGTCCAGCATAAACTGGGCATGGAGTACAGTCCGTTTGGATTTCTTTCTAAGGTTTAATAATTTAGTCCATTCACCCTCCAGCCCTTTGGCGAGGGTGAAATGGGGGTTGCCGTTAGCTGAAATCCCTATCATTTTAGCAAAATCTTCGTCCGTATATCCGAACGTTTTAATACTTTCCATGGTTCTGTTCAAAAAACGTAAAAAGGGGAGAATTAAACAGGAGAAAGTAGAGAAAAGTAAAGAGAGAGAAAACTTTTTAGACTGCAATGGTGGAAATAAGGACAATCAAGTGTAACATTCATACATCAAACAAATATCAAACTGTGGTTCCCGGATACAAGACTGAGCTCACAAAAACCGCCACAGGTCAAGGCTGTGAAGAAACAACAAAATAGAAGGAGGTTCCCCGTTGGGCTAGAAATGACAGCAGGTAAGGGGGATGAACAGCGCAAAAGATCAACAACCGAACCCTGCCGGTGCTAAATAGAAGAAGGTCCCAAGAAGGGATCCTAGGCATTAGGAGGGGCAAAAATATGTAGTTTCAAAGCCAAACGACACGTAATCGTCTTTAAGTTTTACATTTATTGATTATTTTATTCATATTTTTTTGGGATTGCATGGTTTTTCAAATTTGGTGAATAACATTGCACACATTAAAATCTATGCACATTTACAATAAATTCAACTAATAAAGCCCGCAAAATCCACATCCATCACACACTCAAAATCACAACCATATCAATTCAACTGTCTATCATTCAGACGATCTTTCATACATTCATACAGAAAAAAATAAATATGAAAGGTACATCAATGCCTGTCAATGACATTAGGATGGTCAATCAATCATTAACAAAGAGGTGTACGGGCAGGTAAACGATGGAAGAAACGGTCATGGGATTAAAGGTTAATCCTGCCTCCAACAAGAACCACGCCGACGCGCGTTTCGGTGTACAAGCCCACACAGGCCACACCTTCGTCAGGGCGATGAAGTACCGTGGAAAGGGGGACACGGGGGCTGAAAATACAAGAAATAGGTACATGTAAAAAAACGCAGCATTCATAGCTCTTCATAGTACAATACATCATCATTTATATTGTGTGTTCGGCTTTGAAAACAGAGGTTGCTCCAAAGGATGCAAAATTCTTTTTAGAGAAACAAACCAAAGTTAGAACTAATTTGGAATTCGGGAACCACATCAAACAAAAACGCATATAATCTGACACAACATACCTCAATTGAGTCATTCATTCCTCCATTCAAACCCTGTCTCAGGATTTTTAAAGAAAAGAAGAAAGGGGGGTCATAAACAATCTAGATTAAATGCTAAATAACGAGACTATGTTATGTATGCAGGAAGACTGGCCCATATAGATGCAATATTATTCCAGCGCGTAAGGTTAGCCCAAGTGCTTCAGGAGGGGAGACAAGAATTCGGAGGGAATAAAAGGATAACTCACCGTAACTAACTTCAACTTCTGATTAATCAAACTACCCTCTAAGTGGGTGGACTGGAATCAAGGGCTGGGTTCCTTTCACAGACATTCGAGAGTAATTGTACAGCACTCGCCAAGTTTTCTGTAGATTTCACAGGGAAGGGGCAACCTATAGATAGATGAGAAAAGAAGAAAGGGCAGCACCAGTATGAGGATATAGTGAAAACTAGGGCTCCTAGAGCGCAATTCAGGACGGCGGGGTGGGAAAACTCCTACCGATCTAGGGAGTGTCACAAAGGTATACTTCAAACCTACCTTAATGATGTCACCAAGAGAGGGAGTAATGAAAAGACTTGAAGATAGCTGTGAAGAAGCTGTCACTCGTCTCGCGGCTTGGTAGAGTTGTGTTAAATCACGGGACCTGCAGCAGTTTCAACAAAAGGGAAGACATATCAGATCTAAACTTAGGGACCCTAAATGCAAACAGCAGTCAAATGACTAATAGTGTCACGCCTGGGTTAGGGAGAACACTATTAGGGGGGGCCTTCATTAAGATGGTGAAGACTCAAGGGCCGGGCAAAATTACCTTGCAGGCGGTCAATATAGGGGCCTGAATTCGCCCTTGGGGTCCAAAATCGCTCGTTATGTAGATAGAATATGTCCCGGATTTAAAGCGGGCAATCTGAGGCAGAGATGGAAAATGAAAATAAAAATTAGAGGATGGTGACAGTCCCCTTCAGGGTAACCCTGTATTATGGAGGAAAACACCCAACACTATCTCATGCGTAGCGAGATAGAACCCAGGGGGATGCCCTTGTCCAGAGTTTAAAGATAAACAATTTGGCTAAGACATAGGGCGGAACACGGGGAGAAAGTACGCGGTTGGATGACACTTACCGGGTGGCTGCTATACAGCGCCTACAAACGGGGGGTTTGATGCACGCAGATGCGTATGTATCCTGAGAAGGAAGCCAAAGAGCCGCCATAGTCCCCTTTTCCATTTAGGCTTAGAAACACCTAGAACCGCTCATCAATTAGTGTCTAGGAGGGAGGCATAAAAATCAAAGACGGGCTAGGTTTCGACCTAGAATAGCTCCAGGATATCAGCCATCTTGGAAGGGAGCGAAGGAAATTGCACGCTAGGCAGGGCCCTGCATAGATGCTGGTATATTCTGGTCAACTTGTGCCAGTCCAGAGTACATCTTGGTTTCACTCAATACAGGGGGTCAGATCAAGGGGTTGAACGACCCTAAATTCAGGGCGGTAATTTTGTAGTGGCATGGCAACAAAAACAATAGAGCCCACGTGTTTTTCCAAAATGGGGCAAGCGTAACGGTAAAAGGTCTCCTTCTCACTAGGGGATCATTTATAGGGGGGTCCATCAATCAAATAATGTTGACCACGGATACAATTCCAATCCTCAAAATAGACACGGTCCTTTGAAAGGATCACTCGTTAGAATCGTTTTTTAGGGAACCGCCGAGGCAACCCCCACCCGAGAATGCGGACCCCCCAAAAAAGGAGTTTCCATCCGGGTCAAGGGCAGCCCCAGATGATAGTGTTGGGCGTTTTCCTCCATAATACGGGGTTACCCTGAAGGGGACTGTAACCATCCCCTAAATTTGATTTTTATTTTCTATCTCTCCCTAAGATCGCCCGCTTTTAAGTCCGGGACGTATTCTATCTACATAACGAGCGATTTTGGACCCCGAGGGCGAATTCAGGCTCCTATATTGACCGCCTGCAAGGTAATTTTGCCCGTCCCTGAGTCTTCACCATCTGAATGAAGGCCCCCCTAATTGCGTTCTCCCTAACTCAGGCGTGACACTATTAGCCATTTGACTGCTGTTTGCATTTAGGGTCCCTAAGTTTAGATCTGATGTGTCTTCCCTTTTGTTGAAACTCCTATAGGTCCCTTGATATGACACAACTCTACCAAGCCACGAGACGAGTGACCGCTTCTTTACAGCTATCTTCAAGGCTTTTCATAACTCCCTCTCTTGGCGACATCATTAAGGTAGGTTTGAAGTTTACCTTTATGACACTCCCTAGATCGGTAGGAGTTATCCCACCCCGCCGTCCTGAATTGCGCTCTAGGAGCCCTAGTTTTCGCTATATCCCCATACTGGTGCTACCCTTTCTTCTTTTCTCATCTATCTATCGTCGCTAACACCAGTTAGCGACAGCTTGTAGGCGATAGCGGGCATTTAGGGGCCCACTTTGCATGTCAGCGATAATTATCGCTAATGACATGCAAAGTGGGCGTGCCAAGATGTTAGCGACTGAAAACAGTCACTAACATCTCTAACTCCTATTAACAACTTTCGGAAATATTTGCGCTAATCGCGAAATCTCCGAAAGCTAACGCCTGCTAAAAGCAGTTCTTAGCCATCTTATCCAATGGAAGGTGGATAACATGGCTAAGAGCATTGTCACGATAATGCATGAATATCGCTGATTTTTCAGCGATATTTATGCATTTCGCAGGATTTTTACCGCTTTTGAGATAAACCTTGATAATATCAAGGTATCTCAGCGGTAAAAATCCTCGGTGCTCGGCGATATTTTTTTCCCGCTAACCAAGCAATAGCGATAATTATCGCTATTGCTTGGTAATATGCCCCTCAGTCCTCGATTCCTGTCCACCCACTTAGAGGGTAGTTTGATTATTCAGATGTTGAAGTTAGTTACAGTTAGTTATCCTTTTATTCCCTCCGAATTCTCGTCTCCCCATCCTGAAGCACTTGCACTAACCTTAAGCGCTGGAATAATATCGCCTCTATATGGGCTAGACTTCCTGGATACATAACATAGTCTCGTTATTTAGCATTTAATCTAGATTGTTTATGACCCCCCCTTTATTCTTTTCTTTAAAAATCCTGAGACAGGGTTTGAATGGAGGAATGAATGACTCAATTGAGGTATGTTGTGTCTGATGATATGCGTTTTTGTATGATGTGGTTCCCGAATTCCAAATTAGTACTAACTTTGGTTTGTTTCTCTAAAAATAATTTTGCATCCTTTGGAGCAACCTCTGTTTTCAATGCCAAACACACAATATAAATAATGATGTATTATACTATGAAGAGCTAGGAACGCTGCGGTTTTTTACATGTACCTATTTCTTGTATTATCAGCCCCCGTGTCCCCCTTTCCATGATAATTCATCGCCCTGATGAAGGTGTGGCCTGGCAGGATTAACCTTTCATCCCATGACCGTGTCTTCCATCGTTTACTTGCCCCGCACCCCTCTTTGTTAATGATCGATTGACCATCCTGATGTCATTGATAGGCATTGATGTACCTTTCTTATTTAATTTTTTCTGTATGAAGGTATGAAAGAATGTTTGAACGGATCACTGACTAAATATCGAGGGACAAAATATATGCTACCCAAAATATAGATCCCAAAATATCGACAGACAAAATATCGAATTCCTATCTACAAACAGGTAAGTACCAAAATATCGAACCCAAAATATTGTTTAAAAATATGTTCTTTGAAAAAATATCAAATTTCTTAAAAATAATGTAAATTAAAAAAATATTAAGAATAAATAGCTAAAATATACTTAAAAATACTTAAATTACCTTAAAATTATTAAATAATTAATTCAACTTATTTAAAAAAATCATACAATTATATATGTTAAAACATATATAAATATATATATATTAACATAATATTAATAAAAAATACATAATATTATTACCGTAGGATAGCGGCAATGTAAAAATGACTATTCCCACTCCAAAGAGTGCAACAGTAGGGAAAGCGTTGGATAGCGTAGGGGTAAAAATGACTATTCCTACTCCAGAGAGTGCAACAGTAGGGAAAGCGTTGGATAGCCTAGGGGTAAAAATGACTATTCCCACTCCAGAGAGTGCAACAGTAGGGAAAGCGTTGGATAGCGTAGGGGTAAAAATTACTATTCCCACTCCATGAGAGTGCAACAGTAGGGAAAGCGTTAGATAGCATAGGGGTAAAAATTACTATTCCCACGCCAGAGAGTGCAACAGTAAGGAAAGCGTTGGCTAGCGTAGGGGTAAAAATTACTATTCCCACTCCAGAGAGCGCAACAGTAGGGAAGGGGTTGGATAGCGTAGGGGCAAAAATTACTATTCCCACTGCAGAGAGTACAACAGTAGGGAAAGCGTTGGATAGCGTAGGGGTAAAAATGACTGTTCCCACTCCAGAGAGTGCAACAGTAGGGAAAGCGTTCGATAGCGTAGGGGTAAAAATTACTATTCCCACTCCAAAGAGTGCAACAGTAGGGAAAACGTTGGATAGCGTAGAGGTAAAAATTACTATTCCCACTCCAGAGAGTGCAACAGTAGGGAAAGCGTTGGATAGCGTAGTGGTAAAAATTACTATTCCCACTCCAGAGAGTGCAACAGTAGGGAAGGCTTTGGATAGCGTAGGGGTAAAAATTACTATTCCCACTCCAGAGAGTGCAACAGTAGGGAAAGCGTTGGATAGCGTAGGGCTAAAAATTACTATTCCCACTCCAGAGAGTGCAACAGTAGGAAAAGCGTTGAATAGCGTAGGTGTAAAAATTACTATTCCCACTCCAGTGAATGCCACAGTAGGGAAAGCGTTGGATAGCATAGGGGTAAATTTCATTATTCCCACTCTACTGACAATAAATTAATATAATTCAAATAATTATCAATTAATCAATTAATAAAAATGAATTACCAATTAAGAATTAATTAATTAATTTTTAATTGGTAATTAACAATTTATTCAAAATAAATAACAATACATAAATAAACATATTTAATTAATTATAATTAAATTACTTCCCACCCTATTCCCCTATAAACCCACAACCCGCTACAAAAAATGAATTAATATTATTCACATAATTATCAATTAATAAAAATTTATTATCAATTAAGAATTAATTAATTACCAATTAAAAATGAATTAACAATTTATTAAAAATAAATACCAATAAATTAATTACCATATTTAATTAATTATAATTAAATTACTTCCCACCCTATTCCCCTATAAACCCACAACCCGCTACCGAATTAAATTACGCAAAAATTAAATAACATCAAATTAATTACTTCAAATAAATCACAACAAATATACACTTTTCACACATATTCTAACATACAAAACATTTTTAAAATGTCGATATTATTAAAAAATAGATATTTTTAATAACCTATATTATGTACTGCGATATTTTGACTTTCTATATTTTTAAAATCAATATTACATTACTTACCTTAAAAACGATATTTTTGATGTCTATATTCTGTCCATTCGATATTTTGTCCATTCTATATTTTGGAATCGATATTTGTGTTAGTCTATATTTTGGAATCAATATTTTGACCATATACCGTTTGAGTTATAGACAGTTGAATTGATATGATTGAGATTTGAGTGTGTGATGGATGTGGATTTTGCGGGACTTTATTAGTTGTATTTATTCTAAACGTGCATAGATTTTAATGTGTGTAATATTATTCACCAAATTTGAAAAATCATGAAATCCCCAAAATATATGAATAAAATAATCAATAAATGTAAAATTTAAAGACGATTACGTGTCGTTTGGCTTTGAAACTAAATATTGTTGCCCCTCCTAATTCCTAGGATCCCTTCTTGGGACCTTCTTCTATTTAGCACCAGCAGGGTTCTGTTGTTGATCTTTTGCACTGTTCATCCCCCTTACCTGCCGTCATTTCTAGCCCAACGGGGAACCTCCTTCTATTTTGTTGAAATAGGGGGTGGTGTATGGCATCTAAAAATATGGCATGTTTTTTCTAGGCGTCACAACATCGGATGCGGCACTACCCACCACAAGTTCCGGGGTCAGCAGCGTAGAGGGGTCCACTCCAGGGGCGGATGCGGCCGCGCCACAAGTGCCACCAGGAGGAGCTGAGGGGGATGGCTCAGCAGCAGGGGACGGTGGTAAGTTATTATACTCCTTACTTATTGACATTTTAGAGAAGGCTCGCAAAGTAGTGTATGATGTACTGTACAGTAGACAGTACACTAGTACAAGTATACTGTACTATTAAGAACAGTTACTAATTTAGAACTACATTTTTGCCAATGTCGGAGGAGACAGTCAACCTTGACTTAGTAATAGCATTAGCGGCGGTAGTTCTCGGGTAAGCAATGGCCCCGTCTATTTGACTTCAACTCAGCTGGGAAACTTTTATCGTGAAGACAAGTCATATCAGATGATCTTGAGGGATGTGAAGAACGAAAAGGGAAAGAAGGGTGAAAGGAAGGACGAGCAAGTCGTAACATTTAGGACTGTAAAGAATGATACATGTTTTTGAATGCAGGCAGAGTTGGCTGATAGGAAGGAATCAGATGCATGGTTGCTTGAAGTAAGGATGGTTGGAAGAGAAAGAAAAGATGACAGCCCGTTTGGGTGAATCAGAAAATGCATGTGTGGTGTGCATTGCAATATATCATGTGGGTCAACCTCAAATGCAAGTCAAGACGGTGGTTTACCAGATTAAATGAAAAGGGTGTTAGTTGGTTCTTGAGAAAAAGTAAACTTGGTACAAGTTGAGACATTAAGAAGAATGATAGACGTTTACTTTGGAAGCCTGGATGGTATCTTCTTCTTCCTCATAGATAGCAGAGGTGTATGTAGTAGAGCAGACGCTCAGCGGATGAACAGTATTACTTTGAACCGCATGTCCGTGCCAGAGTAGCAAAGCTGAGGAAACCCAAATACTAGAAGTTGTGATTGTTCATAAAATGTAAATACTGCCTTGATTAACAGTACAGTAGTTTACTTTGCAAGCACAGCATATATTGTGTATGTATTGTATAGTTGACATTATATCAAGTCAAGTCCCTTCCTCCGACAATTATGGGTATCACACTCACTCTCTATGTTAATAATTTTCTTTCAGCTGTGTCATGGGTGGACTATTGCTGTTGTTCACTCAATCTATCAAAACAAAACACCTAAAGTCATCCATCATATAAGCAAAGATCATGTGATCAGCAGGATATATGATCAGAAATGATTAATCTTTATTGTCCTTTTGTGGTAGTCAAGGCCTGGGGGGGCAGTGCGAAATATAAATTACATTGAGCAGTAGCCCTTGATGTAACCGAGTATGGCCAGTGCCACCCCTATAGAAAAGTAAGAGCTTCCTATCCCCACCTGCATATACTGCTTAAAGTAATGTGAGTCTGCGTCATCATGGCTTGTGTCTGTTTTTCTTGGGTGCAAGCTGACTGAGCTGGCATTATGCCGGCTACCATAAGTCCTCGTACAAGTAATTTATTTTGCAAAACAAGAGAAAAAAAGAAGAAGACTGGTGTAGTCTCTGACTATGTAGTAGTGAGTCCATAGTGCTGCTAGTAGAATTCCTGAAACTCCCACTAATGTCACAGGCCTAAAAAGACTGCGGAAAGATACATGCCAAAATATTATACTGTGCTTGGAAGTTGCTAGTGTTACTGTAAGACAACTTTCTGTTTAATTATTTTGACTTAATGTTAAAAACTATTGGCTACAGTATTTTTCATTCTTTCTTCATATAGATGCTCCATAAAAGCTCACCCGCAAGGAGATGGCTGTCCGTGCCAGGGCACGTCAGCTGGAGGCCATTTGCGTCGAATATCGGCGGCTGTGGGCTCGGGAGCAGGAGGAGACGGCAACTACTGCATCCTCCTCCAATCCCCCCGGGTCCACCAGCCAGTAGCTTCCAGCAAAACGGCGCCGTGGCCCGACAGCCTCCAGCCGCCGCCGCACAGCAGCAAGAACAACAGCTGCCCCCCCCAGAGCCTGGGTGGCACATCTGCGCCACCTCCGAAAGCGAGTGGACTACCTGGAGCGATTGGCAGAGAAGCAGCAGCGCCAGCTCCGGGACCTCCGCAAAGAGGTGCGGGACCTGTCCTAAGGAGGACATCACCGGAGGAAGTGACTTTCTCTTTCCCCTTTTTTAAAGACTGATGGGGGGGTGGGAATTGGGCATTGGGGAAAGGGACTTGAAGGACATTTGGACATTGGTTGTGGTTAGGCAGGGGGGTGAGTTGGGTTAGTTTATTTTTGTTAGGGGAAATATATTCATTTATTTTACATACTTAAACATAGTATACGCGTTTATATTATTTTGTGTGGTGGTGGGCAGGGGTTACTGTACGTTTGCTTTCTTCAAACTTACCAGCATGAATTATCTAAACGTCCAAACATGTACAAAAGTGCCACTAACAGAGTTAGTAAATTCAATTGCCCTACTAGTACTTTACTAGTACTACTGTGACACTGTCAGTCTCTCCTCTCCTGCGAGTCCTAGCCCATTATTCTACCTCCCCAAAATGCTTATCTTACCTTTGATTTGTGTTTGAGAATAGGGCTAGGCACAGGGCTGGCTGCATGGCAAATGGCGAGTTGACTTGAATCCTGGATTGTTGACATATCATCGTTGTGCTGGTAGTAGTAGTGGTACACACTGGCAGTAGCAGCATATGAAAAAAAAGGAAATGAAACATTGAGCGGCCTGAGCGTAGCATTAGAAACAGTACAATAGATAGTACAGTAGAGAACAGTGCCATAAATTGTAGCCTAAGCAGTGCTAAAGTATTCAAAAGATAACTAAGTACTAGTTGCGTGGAGCATGGCTACTATAAGAAATAGTATTAAGGCAAAGGACAAAGCAACGTAAGCATTAAGCATTCGATTCGTCACATGTAGGAGGATGTTGTTGATGATCAATCCACGATGGCGCACATGAAATTCTGATTAGAATGATTTTTCTGTTGCTTTGACCTTATCCTCCCCAGCAAGTGTGTGGAATGTATTGTTGTCATTTAGTCACACCTCAATGAAAAACCACACAGCCTGGGGAAAAGGGTTAGGGTTTGAAAATTGGATGGGAATGGGGGTTTTTGGGAAAGTTTTGTGGTGAGAAGAAAAAAAACACAGCATGGACAAACAACAAATGAAGAAAAACAAATCTTTGGATTTGAAGATATCCATAAATCTTTTAAGGGACATAAAGGAAGTGCACTATTGCATGCATGAAGTTGTTTGCTAAATGGATGGTTAGGTTACTGAAAAGTAGTACTTACTAAAACTTACTAGTTACTATGAAGAAACAATTTGACAGTACAGGGCTGCAGTAATAATTAAAATTACGCAATTTTACTTGCCTCTCTGCCCTCAGAGAGAATGAACACTTATAGTACATAAAATTAGTTTTAAAAATAGCAAAGAAACTCATCAAATAGCTAGAGGGATGAATTTGAAGCAGAGAGCAAACACACGCACAGAGTCACACTCGTAGAAGTTCAAGTTCACAACAATAACATTTAAAAGATAAGGAGAAGTTAAGAGGATACTGTAACTGAATGTTGTAGTTGTCCTGTTGAATTTGTGAAGTGCCATGCATCCAGCCATTCCTCTTATTCGCGGTACTCCTCCATTCCATCTGATGCTCCGTCGATCAATCTTGGTGACCAGACACACTGTCCACTGTCTGCCTGATGTGGAATTGGGGATCGCTAATGGTAAGCCTAAGTTAATCGTTTGTTTCATGGCACAGGGTAAAAGCCAGCCTGTAATTGTTGATGGAAAAACAGGAAGTGATATTAAAACACCACGGTGAAAAAAATATAAGGTACGCTGGGTAGTTCAAAAATAACCCTTTCAGTTTCAGAGGTGACAGTATTACATATAATCATCATTTCGAAAGTACGTACTCTGAGTCTCCTTTTCAAGGATAGTAATTAGTAACTATGGCCATTTTTTGCGGATCGTGCCAAAACGCTGTCTGCAACTAGGCCCAAACTCCCCTTACCCACCATGGATTTTCTTCAAACCACTTGCAATCAAAATTAGACCTTTCCAGCAGTGCTCCCAGACCCCTCAACCCACCCCCAAAAATCTAGAAACCCCCAAGCAGCCCCCCAAAAACATGCAATAATGCTAGGCCTAAGTTTCGATTGTGCCAAAACGCTGTCTGCAACTAGGCCCAACCCCACCTTTTCCACCAATGATTTTCTTCAAACCACTTGCAATCAAAATTAGACCTTCCCAGCAGTGCCCCCAGACCCCACAACTCACCCCCAAAGATCTAGAACCCCCCCAAGCAGCCCCCAAAAACATGCAATACTGCTAAAAAAAACTTTTCCAGCATGGATTTTCTTCTAACCACTTGCAATCAAAATTAGACCTTCCCAGCAGTGCCCCCAAACCCCTCACCCCACCCCCAAAGATCTAGAACCCCCCCAAGCAGCCCCCCAAAAACATGTAATACTGCTAGGCCTAACTTAAAATCGTGCCAAAACACTGTCTGCAACTAGGCCCAAACCCCCCTTTTCCACCATGGGTTTTCTTCAAACCACTTGCAATCAAAATTAGACCTTCCCTGCAGTGCTCCCAGACCCCTCAACCCACCCCCAAAAATCTAGAACCCCCCAAGCAGCCCCCAAAAACATGCAATACTGCAAGGCCTAAGTTTCAATTGTGCCAAGACGCTCTCTGCAACTAGGCCCAAACCCCCCTTTTCCACCATGGATTTTCTTCAAACCACTTGTAATAAAAAATTACACCTTCCCAGCAGTGCTCCCAGACCCCTCAACTCACCCTCAAAAATCTAGAACACCCCCAAGCAGCCCCCAAAAACAAGCAATACTGCTATCCCCAAAACATGGCAAATCACGCCTTGACAAAAAAGTGCTGTTTTCAGCACTTCCACTACTTCGATCCTCTTGAAACTTAACAGGACACTTGTTCCAATGATTCCCAAGAATCTCAGCAAGGCAGAACAAAATCGATCCACTGGAAGTGTACGACTAGTTCACCCAAACACACACGCACGCAAAACACCAAAAAAGGCCCAAATTCAGGCAATTCTGAAAAAAGGCCAAACCCCCTAAAACCTTGCCAACATCATTATGAACGAGCCTGCATCGGGCCCTGAGCCCTAGACTCCGGGAACCCTACCAAATTATTAATTAAACCCAAAAACCCTAGTAAACCGCACTGAACCCTAAACCCTAGATATGCTTTGTCTGTCTGTGTCAAAGAGCCTAGGTATGCTACACCAGGTTGCTTCACTCAGTGGTGCCTGCCTTGACCGTCTGCCTGGCCCTGCCACAAGCATGGGCCAAAAATCCGTTCCGCTCTCGAAATTTGCTGTTTTTAGGCGGCAAATTCGCAATCCGCGAATCTCGCGAAATTGCCGAAAATTCGCAAACTCTTGAGCGTAACAGATTTTTGGCCCATGCTTGCGGCAGGGCCATGCAGACGGTCAAGGCAGGCACCACTAAGTGAAGCAACCTGATGTAGCATACCTAGGCTCCTTGACACAGACAGACAAAGCATATCGGATTGTATGCAGCAAGCCACATAGCCCCTCTTTTACATGAACGGCTGTACTCTGTAATCTGCCTCGACCACTCCATACCACAACTAGACAGACATGTAGTTCTGCTGTAGTAGTTGTTGTAGACTGGTTTACCTGTTTTCCACTCACAAATTGGCCATAGTTCTTCCATCCATCCCAGTGAGTGACTGTAAGGAAAAAAGATATATTATTTAATCAATCATCATGGTATATTGGCAAACAGTAAGTCCAAGGACATTTTGCATATTGGAAAATGCAACGTAGTGGCCCCTGCAGTTGAAGTACAATTTGAATTAAACAAGGTAAAAAAAAGCAGAGTAGACTTGAGTTACATTTAGTGTGTAAAAGATTAAATAATAACAGAAGACATATGATTCATTTCATGCACAACAAACAAACAGCAATTGCTTTCATCAGAGCCAGACAGCCATTGCTGTCCACTGCATGCCATCTTCTTCTCATTATTTATTACCTGTTCCACTTTTTGTCCGCATCTTCTTCTGAAAGTGAGGGACCACAGGGCAGCCTCTCCTGTCAATTTCAGAAGTAACTGTCAGCAATCAGCAAGCATGTAGTCAGTAATTCCAGTCCCACTTGAGGGGACTCGTCTACGAAGACAAAGTTTCTTTATTCTGCGTAATCCAGCCATCTGCCTTGAGGGAAATGGATAGGAGGAGTATGGAGGAGGAGGATAGAGGAGCATGATTGAGTTGTGAACTTGTGAACCTCAGGAATGCAGCCTGCGGCACCTTCAAATCAATAAGGAAATAAGATGAAGATAGTGCTGCTGATGGACTTGTTGTGATTAGGTGATTAGAGTTTTGTTGTGGTAAAAGTTGCAAAACAAAGAAAGACAGACAGGGATGAAAGTGAATAAGGACGAAAAAAGAAAGTAATTTCAGGCCTCGGTGTCAGGGAAGTATAGCTCGTCCTCAAACTCTGAATTGAGACGGAAGTAGGTCAGGTAACAGAGAAGAACTTCCGTCACCTAAGTCGGTGTCCTCTTCTTCCTGCGTGCATTCACATATTTTGTAATCTGGTGGTTATCCTGATTGGGTGAGAGGCAGGTCCTTTTTGAAGTTACAATGGCACCAGCAGCACTGAAAACACGTTTAGAAGACACGCTTGCGAGTGGGCAAGACAAATAATTTAGAGCCAGGTTGGTGACCAGTGACCATAGAGGCCTTTTCCTATACCAATACAGCAATGGGTTCTGATTAACGAAGACCTCTTTTGTGTCATCCAGATAGGCCTGCACCATCGACTGAAGGTTCTCCAGGGTTTCTCCACTCTGTGTACCATCTGTGGCCTTTGCATCACTGAAACGAGCAAACCCTTGATGAGATAGCCAATCCGCTTCCGACAATATTATGGCTGGGCCTGGTGCAGGTGAGGATGATGATACGGTTGCTGGTGTCGTTAACGGCTGTGAGGGAAAGTGACTCCCTTAGGCCACAGATTCAGAAGTGGAACTTGACGCCGGATGGGCTGCTGATTCAGTTGTACTTCTGCCGGCTCCTTCAATTTTATGCCGCTCTTTTGCTAACCGAGTGGCTGACACAGCTAGCCAATGTTTATACTTTGAAACATCTGCTTCATCAAAAGGAATGAATGCTTTGCAGGCCACGGCCTTTTTGTACTGTGGACCCAGAATAGTGGCACAAATGTAATGTTATTCTGTATGTATTTTTTTAAGCTTTTCATTGTCAACTAGGCGGCTTAATAACCTCTCCGCCAACTGATATGCGTCTTGCTTTTGAGCATCATCTCTGAACGTTGAATATAGCGCCTTAAGGTGGTGCTCTAGCATGCGCAACAATGGGATAGCTTTGCCCAAAGAACAGTCCTCCCTGCTGACTTCAAGTGTGAACACCTCAAAAGGACAAAGCATGTCTGTCAGGCTTGCAACTAGCTTCCATTCCTCCAACTCTAGCCTCATGTCTTTCATAGTAGGACTCAGTTTATAGACATACTCATTGATTACCCCCCACTGCTCAGACAGACGCTCAAGCATGTAAAAGGTTGAGTTACAACTTTTTGCCACCTCTTGGATGAGTCATTTGACTGGCAGTCTATGTTCATGTTGCATTCTCCTCAGTTTCTTCTGGGCCTTAAAAGAATGGCTGAAATGTGTGCAGATTCTTCGGCAGGTGGTCAGTAACTTGTTGACTGTGGTTTCTTTTTTCAAGAAATCTTGCACAACAATGTTAATACTGTGTGCCAAACATGGCACTCTGAAATAGTCATCTAGCTGCATGGCCGTAACTATATTACTGCCATTATCCGTGGAAACATAACCAATCATGCAATTTCTTTGATGCAGCCATTCATAGACCTTCCTATCAAACTCCTCCAAAAGGTTAGGTGCAGTGTGAGTTTTCTCCATGGCAAACATGGCTACTGTTGCATGTGTCCGAGTAGCTTGAAAAACTGTGTCCGTGTCAAGGCCTGCTTTTAACTTGTCTTTAACCCCTGCAAAAGAGACCCAGTGTGCAGTGATGCACATGTAGTCAAGGCCTTGGCAACTGGTCCACATGTCTGTTGTTAGGTGGATAGTGTGAACAGCACTCTTCTGAATAGCTGCGCCAATCAACTCCAGCACATCTTGATGTAGTGCTGGAACAGCAACTCTGGAAAATAGGACTAGCTAGGAACTTTCCATTTAGGGCAGACTGTTGCCACAAATTCTAGAAAACCCACCCCTGCCACGAAAGAAAAAGGGAGAAGGTCCAGCGCTAGCATTTTAGCCAGCTTTGCGTTATACAGACGTGCCGTTGGGTGGTTGCGTTCAAATGGCGCATCCAACCAAAACATTCTGCTAATGGTGGTCTGGACCGTTTTACGTGATGATGATGATGCAGACTTCTTCAAACCAGTTAGGCTCATTGATGTACTTTTTCGCATTGGTGTTTCTCCCAGACTCTTAGTGTGCCTCATACATGTTGCAGGGGTACAGGGTGTGGGTGCTACCACTGCAGGTCTGCTGCCAGGGGTACTGGGTGTACCAGAAAAAAGGTCTGTCGCTTCTTCACTTCCCCCCTGCACGATAAGCCCCTTGTCATCATCATCAGATGCAATATCAATGGATACATTTGAATTTGTGTACTTTTGGCTCCCTGGATCTTCCTTAGGTGCGCATCCCAAACGATAGTGTGGTTTTTTTCAGATGACCTCTCTGGCCTCCGGTGCCATAGTTGGTACCAAGCTTACCCCGACTAACTACTTGTCTACAAATTGAACAAATGACCATGTTTTCCGCCTTTTGCTTAACACTAAAGAAGTCCCAAACTGGGGACTGGAGATGTCTGCTGGTGGTGGAGGTGCTACTTTCAGTTTCAATGCCAGATGAAGTGGAGGATGGGTGTGGCTGAATTTGACTCTGTTGTTCACTTACAGCACCACTACTTGAGGTAATGCAGGTCAAGCTGGATGGAGGTCCCTGCCGGCCCTTCTGACGAGATAATATGGAAGCTGTAGGTCGTGTTGGTGTTGTAGTTAACTGCATTGGTGGTGGTACCAGTGCAACGCCGCCCACATCCCGCTCAGCAGCCATTCGGGATAGGGTCAAAATGTCTGTCTGCTGCATGCCCACTGGGGCTGGAGTGACGACTGTGATGACTGGGTCGTCGTCAGACTGTTCATCAGCAGCAGAAGACACCACTTCTTGTTCGTCGTCATCACCCATAAGTGGAAGCCTTGCGGGAACCTTCCTTTTAGGCTTAGCGACCTCTGTCGGCTCATGGTGTGCCTCCCCCTCAGACTCTATTTGTGGGTTCCAATCAAGATCAAGATCATCAGAAGGAAGGGTGCTTAACGAAGAACTTGTATTAGCCCTCCTTGACCTTTTTCTTGCTGGGGATCTGGAAGACAATGGATCTTCCTCAGGAGGAGTGGCTTCCTCAGATGATACCTCCGCTTGAATCTCGATTTCCTGATATGCCCCTACTTCTGGAGGAACAAGCGTTGTGGGAAGTTGTGCCGCTCCATGCGCCTCTAGTTGCACCGCTCCATGCGCCTCTCCTTGCGCCTCTCCTTGAGCCTCTTCTTGCGCCTCTCCTTGCGCCTTTCCTTGCGCATGTACTTGCGCCTCTCCTTGCCCATGTACTTGCGCTTGTACTAGTTGTACCTGTAGTTGTCGTTGCGGCTGTGGTTGTTGAACACTCGTCAGCTGAGTTACACCCTGCGTTGATTGTATGCTACTTTCTTGCGATGAGCCAACATCACTGGTCGATTGTGATTGAACAATTAAAGTGGCTGCCTCTGCAGCACTCATGGCCTTGGACCTAACTTGGTGTGGTGGCACTGAGCCCAATGAAGCAGAGGTGCTGCTCCCAGCTTGGTCCCCGGCGGACCCCGCTACTGCAGGCATTTTCTTTTCCCTGAAAAAAGTGTCTATGGGCACACCAGTCTCCTTGGCAAGTGGCACCACTTGCTTCTTCTGCTCCTTCTTACTGGCAGTGGCAACTTTCTTTGTAGAGGAGCTACGGCCACCTTTCTTTGGGCCCATCTTCTTCAGAAGTCAGAACAGCAGGCCGCAGTTGCACGAGTTTCAGAGTTGTCTGTGGCCACTCGTGACGTCATGTGACGTTGTGCTGCACACACAGCTGCAGGACTTCTTCCTGGCACTGGTATTTCTCTTGTGCACCTAAAAGCGAAGGAAGCCAGAGGAACATCAGTTAAACACCCCAAAAAGTCAAAAAACACACAAAAACCACCACAATCCAATGTCATCCATGCCCTCAATGATGTTTAAATTAAAGAGACCCCACACAAAGCATTGGTCCATGCACCACTCACTACCCCTGGGCATAATGAGTGAAAGCAGGGCAGGCTGGGTGCAGGCGTATGACTCAAAGCACACTGCCTGGCTTCAAAATGGCCCCTTGTACCCCCGCCACAAGGCCAGGCCCTGCCTGGACCAGGCCTCAAAATGGCCCCCACCCACATGGCCAGGCCCCAACAACACCCCAAAAAGTCAAAAAACACACAAAAATCACCACAATCCAATGCCATCCATGCCCTCAATGATGTTTAAATTCAAGACAGGGGCCCCACACAAAGCCTTGGTCCATGCACCACTCACTACCCCTGGGTATAATGGGTGAAAGCAGGGCAGGCTGGGTGCAGGCCTATGGCTCAAAGCACACTGCCTGGCTTTAAAATGGCCCCTTGTCCCCCTGCCACATGGCCAGGCCCTGCCTGGACCAGACCTCAAAATGGCCCCCACCCACATGGCCAGGCCCCAACAACACCCCAAAAAGTCGAAAAACACACAAAAATAACCAGAATCCAATGCCATCCATGCCCTCAATGATGTTTAAATTCAAGACAGAGGCCCCACACAATGCCTTGGTCCATGCACCACTCAATACCGCTGGGCATAATGGGTGAAAGCAGGGCAGGCTGGGTGCAGGCCTATGGCTCAAAGCACCCTGCCTGGCTTCAAAATGGCCCCTTGTCCCTGAGCCACATGGCCAGGCCCTGCCTGGACCAGTCCTCAATATGGCCCCCACCCACATGGCCAGGCCCCAATAACACCCCAAAAAGTCGAAAAACACACAAAAATCACCACAATCCAATGCCATCCATGCCCTCAATGATGTTTAAATTCAAGACAGAGGCCCAGCACAAAGCCTTGGTCCATGCACCACTCACTACCCCTGGGCATAATGGGTGAAAGCAGGGCAGGCTCGGTGCAGGCCTATGGCTCAAACCACACTGCCTGGCTTCAAAATGGCCCCTTGTCCCCCAGCCACATGGCCAGGCCCTGCCTGGATCAGGCCTCAAAATGGCCCCCACCCACATGGCCAGGCCCCAACAACACCGCAAAAAGTCGAAAAACACACAAAAATCACCACAATCCAATGCCATCCATGCCCTCAATGATGTTTAAATTCAAGAGGCCCCACAGAAAGACTTGGTCCATGCACCATTCACTACCCCTGAGCCTACTGGCTAGTGAGGCTTTACAGGCACCGCAAAAAAAAAAAAATCCACATATAACAGTGAGCTAAAATTCCATGACATAAATGAGATTTAAGTTAAAAAAAAACATTACAGAAACAGTTGTATAATGCACCCATGACTAACCCTGGGCCTACTGGATACTGTGGCTACCCACAATATATTTTTTTTAAGTTGTGAAAAAGTTTGAAAATTTTAGTTGCAGCAACTGCAATACCCCAAACAAACAACACCAACTTACTTGTAAAATCTCAAATCCAAAAGTGATCCAAACTCCAAAGTCCAAAAAGTCCTCAAATACAAATATCCAGCAGCAGCCACAAAAAGTAATCCTTCCAGCTCCAGATCCAAATCAAAAGTGACCAGGACATGGGCAATGCACTAGGAGGAGCCTGCTGGACAGGAACAGGAAGTTGGAGACTCTGGGGCATTTCCTTCATCCCACCCCCCCAAAAATGGACTCCTTGCACAAAGAAGTGCAGCCAAATGTCAATCTGAGGAGTTATCCTGATCAAAATCATGATTTTCAGAAGGTTTATGCTGCCTGCGGTGGATTTCTTGTGCAGAATTTTCTGTCTCAATTTTTGCAAGTTCGGGAACGGGGGCTGTTCAAATCTCCCGCCGGAATTCAACTGCGCGCCGCATCTACAGCGATGCGTGATCGCGGGCCCTTATGACGTTCTCGCGTTGTCAAACTCTCGCTGTGCAAGATGGCGGTCCGCGATGACGTAATCGCGGTTGAAAAACTCTCGCGCGTTCCCGCAGCAAGATCCAAAATGACGCAGCAGGTGCAAATCGGGAGAAAAACAACTCGGCGAACACAGAATCACGGTTAGTCAGCACCTCGCGCGCGATATTGTATTTTTCAAGCGTGACCAAGCACAATAATTCGCTAGCTTGCGACTTTGCGGATTTTTGGGCAAATTCACGCGATTCGCGGACCGCAAATTTGCCAGAAATCCACAAATTCCGCGAACGGAACGGATTTTGCGCCCACGCTTATTTAGCAGACAATGGTTCATAAATTAACATCAAGAATGATGGGTTGATGGGAAAAACAGTATGGATGGAGAAAGGATGGTTGACATGATGTATGTATTAAGTGAGTGAAAAGATACATTTGTGAAATGAATGATGCTAGGTGAATGGTGATGATATGATGAATCTATCTGCTTGGCTGAGTGAAGGATGGTTGATAAAAATTAAGGAATGCTTTGGTGGGTTAAGGCAAAGCAGGAAGGATGAATGGAATGGGTGAAAGCAAGGATGCATGGCTGTGTAAATGGATGTTGCTGAAAGGTTTGTTTGGATTTCGAAGCTATGTTTGGACGGATGAATTGATTGGATAATGATGACTAGTTTTCTATGGCGAAAATGTGGATGAGAAAATATACAGCTTAAATGGTGCATATCAAAGCCAATGATTAAGTTTAAGATTACTAGAAGAACAATGCAATGCTGAATGGATCAATTAATTTGATTACCTTCTGTGGATGGGATGAACATGTCAAAGCTATATCCCCTGTTAACAATAAAGGGTAAGGCTCTAGATCAGTAAGGCTGAGCCCTTTATACCAAACAACAAGAAAAATGCCAGTACTGATCCATTAATTGAATTAATGTGACAATAGGTGCATAGACCACAAAACAATACACCTAAAAGCTCATTAGTAGCTTTTATTTCAATAGCATAAATGTTTTTTTTTTTACAAAGAATACATAGCTACAAGTGATGCACAACCATAAAATATGAACACATTTGAACACAAACTACTAATCCATCCAAGTCACATACATTCCAAAACACATTCAATCTACCATAACCCACTCTCTCAAAAACACAAAAAACACATACATCCTATTTGCTGCAAACCAACAAGGGAAACAATGGTGTCACCCAAGAAGCACCTTGAAAGCCAAACAAAACTGTGGTAAGCCTTTTTCAAAGAATTATTGTTTCTTAACTGTACACCCTATACAATATTTACACAGATAAGTAGTCAATGAAATTAAAAAAAAATTGGGCATAACACAAATAAATCTAATTTACAAAAACCACTGTTTGGCAGAATCTGTGGTATAGCGTTTCAAATCCCTTTATCCTTGGGATTCTCCCTTCAGGACCCAAAACACTAAGTGCAAGGAAGCCACGCGGTCTACTTTCAAAAAAGGGTCAAAACGTCTGAATTCTTTAATGGTTGCCACTTTACAGAGTTCTATTATGTGATGTTTTGGTATGCTCCGGTGTTATTGTCCTCTATGCGACAGCCGGTGCAATGGCCGAAGTTAACAATATTAGTCCAAAGTAGTTCCGTTCTGTTTCTGCTAAAGTATTGCAATATTTCTTTTCAAAACGGGTTCACAGACTCGATCCGGATGCTAACGCGAGCCTTGATCAAACGCATTCTTCCGTCAGCTATATCCCAGCCCTTCATCCTTACACTGACTGAACAGCAGTACATAGCTTTTTCCACCATCTACTTCCTCAAAAGGAGATAGATTATAGCTGAGGGTGTTAAACATTAACTTGGCCTGAGGTGATAACAAAATTAACATGCATATAGCAAAACAAGGATTCTTGTTTGGCAATACCTATTGACAGCTAGCATGGCCAGCCCTTAAAATAAAATCTAAATACCTTGACCCAAGATCCAACAAGTTTCCCAAACCTCGCTGAGAGTGAGGCAAAGGCCTGATCACTTTGAACAGTTTTTAGAGGACCGATTTCCTATGAAAATAAATATGCAAATAGAAAAGGTCAGACAAGAGATGCTGAAAGAAAATCCAAGTTGTCTGATCATATCAGTCAATATTGGAGGTAACTAGACCATTCATTAGTTAATGGGCCTAATTCTTGAGGCCCAAAACCATCTAAGCACTTTACTTGTAAATCCTTCAAAAGAAATAAATATTGGAGTTTTATCAAACTGGTGTTTTGCTGTGTTTATTGATTCTGCCTTTATTCCTTTTAGACAGTTAGAGCTTTTTTGACATTTGACATAAGATTTATAGGAGTGGGTAATTGTGGCTATGACTCTAATCGCATCAAATGTAATGGCTTTGCGGACCATAAATATATTTATATACTGCTACTGTGCCAAACACTTTATATTTTTAAACAAGCCTTTGGCAGAGAGTGACAGAGCATTTTTTATAATTTGCCTTTTTTTCTTTCTAGCGACTCGTAGTCAACATCATCCAACTTCCCAAGATGAAGCAGTCGGGCTGCAGCAGTATGCGCTGGAGGTGATATGGGTCAAGTACCAGTGGCTGGTGGCCCTGAAGCACGAGGAGGAAGAGCCCCAGGGACCCAGCATCTTTAGCAGCCCGATACCAGCACCAGCGCCACAGTCTGCTTGCAGCTGCTGGCCATCCAACGATCTGCACTGCTGTCCCCTTACAGTCTCAGACCGCACCCTAGTGTGCTGCGTCCTGGCAAGGCTGTCGCACATGGAGGCCCAGCAGAGAAGAATGGACCAGCACCTAGAGGAGATCATGCGCTGTGTTTAGTTCCCTCTGTCCCGTTTTACCTTTTAGTTTACTGGTCTGGTACTTGTTTGTGTTTGTGGGTGAGGAGGTTGGGGATGTGGGATTTAGGTTTGGGGTTTCTGGACTTTATTTTTTTTGTGGCCAATGGTTGAAATCAGGGATATTTATTTGTTGGGAAGAGCGCTTGGCCAGTTGTTGTTGGGGTGGGTGGAATGGGTGAGTTTTTGTTTGTCTAGAAAGCTAAATATTTATATTTGTTTATTTATGTCCTTAATGTCTAATCAAGGTCTTTGGGGTGTTTTACTTTTTAAAGCTGCCTTTTAAAACCAACGTATTTTGCTGATAGTGTATAGTCAACAATTAGGTGTATGCTGTGCCTGTGTGGCACATTCGTCCTACTACTCTCCTAGTCTCTGCAGTCTAGACTGCAACTATATTGACGACTAATGGGAGTGTGGGAGTTTGCAAAATCCTTTCCTAGCTACAACAACTTAGTAGAATAAAGAAATACAGTTCTCCTACTGAATAGAAGTAGAAGTAATTGCTGCAAGGTTTCTCAAGATGCCCTGTTAGTAGCAGCCTAGCTCACTAACAGCAGTGCAGGAATCAGATGTTAGGTTCCACTCCTACCTAGGTGAACACCAACTGTAGGATTTTAATCAGAAGGATTATTCATCGCAAGCTACTTTTGGGAAATTTCTTGTGGTGTGTATTATTAGTAGGCTTTATAAACCCTTGAGAGTTGAGCTCAGACTAGTTTAGAACACAACAACAATGACCTAATGTAGAATAACAACTAAATTAGTCAGAGCAATAATTGGTGAGCTAGTATTTCAAGGAAACAACAAAAGTGACTCTTAATCTTGCATTGTGATTCATTAGGAAGAGGACATCTGGAAGGCATGGTTGTTGTTGGTTAAGCATTTAACACAACACAATGCCTATGCCGATAAATGATGTTCCTCTATAAGTAAAATATCGACCACCTTTATACATGGGTGGGTAACTGGGGCCAGTGTTGACTATAGTTTCAGTAATAGGAGTACTAACTGAAGATCCTGCACTGAGTTGGTGTTGCTCTCACCACATCCACCACTCCAAGTGTGTGATCAATTGATGGTGTAAATTAAGCCCCACCTCAATAAATCATTTGGGGCCAGATGTAGGTAAATACTATTTACCTATTCTTAAATACCGAATCATACCAATTCGGTATTTAAGAATAGGTAAATAGTATGTAGGTAATTTTTCGGTAAATTTTACCGTTTCTATAAAATTCGGTATTTACCAAATCGGAGGCCCATAGGAACGAATCTCAATTACCGAATCGGTAAATACCGATTCGGTAAAAGGGGGAAAACATTGAAGAGTGGCAGCGTGTCAATTTGACACCCTGTTGCACCCCTCAATTGTGCATGGGTGCACATGTTGCAGACATACATGCCCTTAGGGCATGTATGTCGGAACATGGCACTGTTGCAAAAGCAAAAAAATGCTTTTTCAAAGGTTTTCATTATTTACCACCACCTTGTAGTTGGTGGTAAATAACGAATCCTTAACTGAGGAATGCACTAACTTGAGTGCTCCCTACATCCTGGATTCGGTAATTTACCGAATCGGTATGTTAAGAATTCGGTATTTTAACGAATCCTTAAATTACCGATTTGGTAAAATACCGAATCCTACAAAAATGCCACCTACATCTAAAAAGCCCAATACCGGTCGGTAACGGCCGAAATTTGGTAATTTCGGCCGTTACCGACCGGTATTGGGCGACCTACATCTGGCCCTTAGTCTGAGGAAGAGGGTTAGGGGCTTTTGATGAATGGATGGAAAGGGTAATTTGGGTAAAGGTTTGACAAACACTACACAAGGACAACATTCACCAGGGCAAGAAACAGCCAACCATTATAAATCTGTTATAGGATGAAAAGGAAACAAATGACCAAATGCAGGTAACTTAAATGCTAAGGAAACCAAATTGTCTGTATTTCCCCAGAGAGACCCAAGTTACATTATTATTATTATTAATATTATTATTATTATTGTGTCTTTTATAAAGCGCGCAGCTACCCCAACGGGGTGTCCCGGCGCTAAATGATTGTAATGGGGTCCCTACAGAAAGAAACCTAAGACCAGCAGTTACCGGCAAAAGAGGAAGGTTTTCAAAGCACGGCGGAATTCCGATTCCGTACTACTCATGCGCAGGTTGAGAGGCAACTTGTTCCAACGTTGGGCAGCGACCAGCTCAAATGTTCTGCCTCTAGAACGAGATTTTTTAAATCTGGGTGTAACCAGCAGGCATTGAGAGTTGGAACGGAGCGATCTGGGGTTACAGTAAGGGCGAAGGATGGATCTCAGATGGGCAAACCCCTTGTCCTGCGTGGCGCGGTAAGCCAGTGTCATAGCTTTAAACTCAATACGCTTGCTCATGGGTAGCCAATGCAGTTCGCGGAGGTATGGAGAAATATGCTGTCGGCGTGAGAGACCCCCAATCAAACGAGCCGCAGCATTTTGGACCATTTGGAGTTTGTGACAAAGGCCAGGGGTAATCCTAGGTAGAGTCCATTTGCGTAGTCCAAATGGGAGATAATCAATGCATGAACAATTGTTTTCGTATGGGCGCATGGCAAATAATTGATACGTTTTTTTAGAGTTTTAATCTTGGAAAAACAGGCAGCAGAGACTGATTGAACCGGACAGCCTAAAGACAGCTGTTGGTCCCAGCGAACTCCAAGATTCCTGACTGAGTCCTTAGGAATGGGGGCTTGGCTCAGATCTTCCGGCCACCAAATGTTAGAATCTAGAGGGGAGGGCTGGTTGAAGAAGAGCACTTCAGTCTTAGTTGTGTTCAGTCTTAGGGAATTGAGATCCATCCAGTGAGCAATGTTTCTGATCCAGGATTTAAGGGGTTCAAAAGAAATAGTGGACGGGTCCTCAAAAGAGTAAAGCAGCTGAATGTCGTCAGCATAAGATGTAGTTTTAATGCCGGACTTCGAAATCATATCAGCTAGCGGGGAAAAATAAACATTAAAAAGAAGAGGGCTTAACGACGAGCCCTGAGGAACACCCCATTTCAATGGCCTGGGCGTAGAAGTGAAAGGGGGGGTATGAACCAATTGTGAGCGTTTTGACAGAAAAGAACCAATCCATTTTAGGACATTGCCCTGGATTCCCAAGGCCTTCAGTCTTTTTAATAGAATGGGGTGGGAGACGGTGTCGAATGCTGCTGATAAGTCCAGCAGCACCAACACCGCCCTTGATCCTCGGTCTAGCATCCAGCGGACAGAGTCCGCCATCTCAATAAGGGCCGACTCCGTTCTATGGCCTTTACGAAAGCCATGTTGGGAGTCATGGAAAAGGCCATGGGTCTCAATAAATCCAGCGATTTGCTGATGGGCAAATCGCTCGAGTATCTTGGCAGGGGCAGGAAGGAGAGATATCGGTCTATAATTAGCGGGGTTACCTGGATCTAAGTTGGCCTTTTTTAAAGTAGGGACATAAATAGGGAATTACATAACATTATACATCTAATGTCTTGTGTTACCTAGAATTGAAAGATGGCAAAGATATTACAAGTTATGTAGGAGTCAAGTGAGCAACATACACAGGTCTAATGAATATTAAAAGAAAAAAATTATACTGTATCCCCAAATTGGGGTTTGCATCTACATTCCTCCTAAACTATCTGTCAATCTAGGATTCCTGGCACGGATGCAGTCCGGTAAGGTAAGCATGAGTGATATGTTGCTTTTCCAGTTTGGCACAGGGTAAGAAAAGGGCCTGTGGATTGAAAAACAAAAATGATATTGTAAAATTAAGGAGAAAGAAAGAAGACTCAGAGGCAGCACAAGAGAGAAGAAAATAATTGTCCTTTTTGCGCTCATTAATTTTTAAGATTAGTGTGTGAAAAATTTGGAGAGAGAACTTTTACAACAACCAAAAATCAAACAAAAATGGCTGCATATAAATATATTAGTATAGGGCTGATCAAACTTGCAACTGTCATGATCATTGATTCATCATCATTCATTAATCATAAGAATGATATGTAGCCTAACATCACTTACATGAATAATGTGATGATCATTCATGACTAAATGTTTGTCTCCAGTTGTGTATGATAGGCCTCCACCCATCTACCATTCAGCTTTGACTTTGAGCCAGACAGCACTGACTGAGCACACACATCCAGGAACATTGCAGTTCCATAATCAAGTAAATTAATCAATGCACCACTGTCACCACTCACCACCTCTCTATAGAGTTGGGTAGGCCACTTTAAAGTCATCATCGGTTGGTTTCAGTAGAGTTAGAGAACATCCTTCTTCTGGTGGCAGTTTTCATAATAGTCACTCTCACACCCTGAGTCCTTCCATCAACCCTGATCTTTCTGATGCTAAATAAGGTGTCCAACCCCGTACTGACTGCGTTTCCAGTCTGACTCAAATGCACTTTACCGACCTGTTTGTCTTTGACTCCACACAAAAACTAAATGGTAACGATGGATATTGCATCATTGTATACCCGCATCCCTCAAAGACCAGCATTAGAAGGTATCTTCTTCCAAGGGAACTTTTACTTACAAACCAAGGGAGTAGCCATGGGTGCCAGTTTTGCGCCGAATCTGGCAATACTCTATATGGACCATTTTGAAACCAACTTTATTTTCAATGATGACAACCCGTATTGCAGGAACATATGTTATGTTATGTTATGTTAGTGCTATTTGTATTGCGCACGGCTGCTCCAGCGAAGGAGCGTCCCGGCGCACCGACAAGGTGGCGAACACAACACAACAGAAAACAGAAAATATTATTTAAAAATGGGGGTATGGATTTTAACATAACTCAGAGAACAGAAGGGTTTTAGCGGCCTTGCGGAAGGAAAGCAAGTCGCCAAGGGTCCGGAGTTTCAAGGGGAGAGCGTTCCAGAGCGCGGCTGCCCGCACCCTAAAAGAGCGACCCCCCGCCCGACTGAGTTTAAACCGAGGGGCTGCCGCTAGTTCTTGGTCCAACGAACGCAGAGTGCGGCCCGGGATGTAAGGACACAAAAGTTGGCACAGTAAGGGAGGCGGTAGGCCCTTCAGAATCTTGAAAGATATGCACAGTACTTTAAAGTGGATCCGCTGCCTAACGGGTAACCAATGCAAGGCTCGCAAAGTTGGACCGGACGAGCAAAACCTAGGAAGACCTACGATTGCTCTGGCCGCTGCGTTCTGCACTCTTTGAAGTCGGGTTAGCTCGGCCTGGTTTAACCCTATGAAAAGGGAGCTGGCATAGTCCAGCCGAGCCAAAACCGTTGCTTGTACCACAAGTTGACGGGTTGCGGCATCAAAATATTTAAGGGCAGGTCGCAGATTGCGCAAGATGCCAAAGCAGCACGCCGCCGTCCTTTTGGTGTGACCAACAAAGTTGAGGGAAGGGTCCAGCCAGACACCAAGATTTTTGATCTCCGCAACCGGAGTGGGGGTGGGACCCAACTCAGGGGGCCACCAGGTATCTCCCCATAGGTCCGTCCGCTTCCCAAAGACCATCACCTCCGTTTTTTTGGCGTTAAGTTGGAGACAGTTGGACGTCATCCAACCAGCCACCGCCCTAAGTCCTTCTCTGAATCTTGGGGCATCCACCCCAGAGTCCCCGCTGATCGTGACCGCTAGCTGGGTATCATCTGCGTATGACACCATGGTCATACCACAGAGCTTCACCACCTCAGCCAGCGGCCTCACGTAGATGTTAAACAACATGGGACTCAGCGAGGAACCCTGCGGAACCCCAAGAGACAGAGGATGACATTTGGACTGATAGGGCGGGGACGCCACACAGAAGGAACGATCCCTGAGAAACGAACGAAACCACTGGTGTGCAGTGCCGGTCACCCCTATCTCCTCAAGACGCTGCAGGAGAATTTCATGGGAGACCGTGTCAAAGGCGGCGCTTAGGTCTAACAAAACAAGCGCCGCCGTTTGACCTGCATCCAGAACTGCCCGCAGGTGCTCGACCATAAATAACAATGCTGTCTCCGTACTGTGGCCGGCCCGAACACCATTCTGGGTGTCGTCCAGAATGTTGGCATGCGACAGATGATCAGTGAGGGCGGTGTTAACATGCACCTCCGCGAGTTTGGCTGGCCACGGGAGAAGCGAAATCGGGCGGTAGTTCTCCGATTTTAAGGGGTCGAGAGATGGTTTTTTCAAAATGGCCATAACTACCGCATGCTTCCATTTCAAAGGCACCTGGCCAGATGATAGCGACATGTTGATTAAGTCGCAGACCGGGCGAGCAAAAGTCTGGTCTCTGAACATTGGTGGCTTGAGCGGGTCAACCGGCGACCCAGACTTGACTCGAAGAGCCAATGCCGTGTAAGACTCCAAAGAGAGACAGGGGAGAGAGTCTAGCACCACCTGATCCTGCTGGATGGGTGGCCCCGTACTGGTTTGTGCAGTGGTGGGGAAGGCCCTATAGATGGTCTGGACCTTCTCCAGGAAGAAAGCCGCCAGCGCTTCACAATGGGTATTGGAGCTGATGGAATTGCCGGCAGGCTTCCTAGCCACAAGGTCTTTAAGGGCCTTAAAGATAGTTTTAACAGGATTCCCACTGCTGCGAAACTCTAGGGCGTAATATGCCGCCCGGGTTCTACAAACCGCGCGGTGATAGGACTTAACCGCAGCCATATACAGGGTTTTTTTGCTGCTGTCATACCTCTTCCTCTAGTCTCTCTCTGCACGTCTACAGACACTTTTTAGAGCCCTCAGATTGCCATCATACCAGGGGCTGGGGGGGCAGAGGCCACACTTACTGGAAACCATCGGGATAAGGGAGTCAAGGGCTCTGGTTACCCATCCGCAGAAATGGTCATAACCAGATTCCACGTTCTCCACTGCACCCAGAGGATCGTCAGTGAGAAGGCGATGGAGATCTTCCGCCTTAAGTTTGCTCCAGCGCCGTCTGGGCATAGCTCGCAGTGGCGCCTTAAGTGGGGCTTCTATAAGAGGACAGTAGATAGTCACGAGTGAGTGGTCTGATATCCCTCTAGAAGCGATACATTGATGATATTCTTCTCCTCTAGACAGGTAGTTCAGCTGACCTACAATCTTTCTAACTTTGGCTTAGGCACAGAACACATGACATTAAGTTTACCATTCAATTTAACTGCAATAACATTGATTACCTTGATATTTCAATTAAAGCAGATTTAGGTCAATTGTACATACCTCTTTCCAGAAAAGGCACTAAAAGGAATACCCTCCTCTGATACACCAGCCACCATCCCAGGGGCCTGAGGGATAATTTGCCACATGGCCAATTTCTACAAATAAACAGGAATTGTTCCTGCAGAGACTACTTTGGGGAATCAACTGATATACAACAAAGACTTGCAGAGAGAGGTCTCCTTAAAAGGGCACGGAAGAGGGCATGGTTCAACCCCAGAGATTCTCTTTTGGAACCCCAAATTCTTCCCACAGACACCACAAACATGATTTGTGTCACAACGTACTGTAAACGTAGTAACGACATTAGAGATATCGTCACAGACATTGGAAACTGATTTCAGCATGAAAGATCCACCAATGCAGCCATTTAAGAAAGGAAAAAGAATTAGGGATCATGTAGTCAGTTCACTTTTAGGGAGCCGCCTAGAACCTTTGATTCATTTATTGCAGAACTTACCTAAAATCTCTGGACACTACAGATGCTGCAATTGCAAAGCATGCAAACTCACATTAGACCACAAAGGCTTTCACTCAGAAAGAGCATGCGTTTGAATTGAAGGATCACTCTAACTGTAACAGTGCCGATGTTATATGTCATCATATTCCCTTGTGACTTACTGTACGTTGAACAGATCTGCCAGATGGTTCATTCATTAATTTTACAACACTGCAGTTGAGTAAGATGCAATGTACAAGGTGCTCCTTTAGTGGAACACGTTTTACACACACACGCCTACAATGGTTAGTTCTGGAAAAGGTAGTACTTGGCCCTAGAGCTGGGAGAATCACAGAACTTCTTAATCTACAGAGTGCAACTGAATAAACATCTTGGACACTTTGAAACAAGGTTTAAATAAACACGAGGAGACATCAAGACAACCGTCTCACCTCAACACAGGTTTACACTGCCTTAACCCAGATTTGTTCACCTTAGTGGTAAGCAACAATTCGCCCTGCCAAAAACAACACCCTTTTCAAATTATGGGTTGTTCCAAGTCTGACATAATTACCTCTGTGGGTTTTCAGAAATGTCTGTATAACACCTATTCATGTATGTCTGTAATAAGGATCACTGACAGAAAATCGACAACACTAATATCGACCTACAGAAATATCGGGACATAAATATCGTTGTCAAAAATATCCACCTCCTAGCGTCATAATGGTAAGTACAAAAATATCAACAACAAAAAATATTGTTGTTAAAAATATCGTAGTACAAAAGATCATTTTTTAATATGTATTATAAATAATGTAAAATAACTTTACAAATACATTTACTTAAAAAACAAATATTTAGATGTATTTGTAAATGTTAACAATTATAAGTAATAAATGTAATTTAAAAATAAATGAAACATACAAATATAAAATGTTATATATATTTACTTAAAAATAATTAATAAGTAATAATTTTAATACATTGTAAAATGTTAGAAATATATTAAAAAAGAAAGACACATATATATATATATATGTATATATATATATATTCACTGAAAAAACCATAGGTTATAGACCATATATAGTTAGGAATTAGCATTTACAAAACCTTAAAAATTCACTGAAAAAACCATAGGTTATAGACCATATATAGTTAGGGATTAGCATTTAAAAAACCTTATTTTACTCACACAAAACCATTGAAATTCCATATATAGTTAGTTGTACTAACTATATATCACGCACCCGCAATCCACTGCTGATGATGTCACATATTACATCATTCATGACATGGTCAGTGACATCACTGATGACATCACTGATGACATCTCAAATGACATCACTGATGACATCACTGATGACATCTCATTTGACATTACTGATCACATCACTGATGACATCATTCATGTGATGATACAATGAACCTCTTCAGACTCTAATATAACCTTAGATACACTCAGTGTAAACAGACACTCACAGACTGTCACTCATCCATGGAGTTACTCACACACCTAGTCAGTCTTGCAAAGAATCAATCACACCTCGATTTCCTCAACTATATAGTTATACACACCTTACTTATTGGAACATATAATAACACATATTTACTCTGTTATACAATCCCTGATACAAGTTCACAATAATCCATACAGCCACTCACACATTCACTGGCTCTTATGCACAGTTATTTATATATGTCAACTATCACATGTACTGTGTTTTACATATGTACTTACTTTGACATGTAGCACTGAGATATCCATTCACTCACCAATACACTCATGCACACAGTCAACCGCCCATACAGATGTTTCCACATGCACTTTTGAACCCATACATCTAGTGAATCAACTGCTCACACATCTATGCACAGAGTCATACACCTCCCAGACACCCACACACACACTCAGTCTCCCATACAAATACTTGGGCAACTAATCAATAACCCATATAGTTAGTCATATAGCTAATGATCAACACATGCATCAGATTACAAAACAACAGACACAATGATGCACAATTTAAAACAGTTTAGTCACTAACCCATGCACTCAGTGAGACACATTTAATCACTCACTTATACAGTCAGTCATGCACCTACTAAATCCTTCATCCAGACACTTATACATCCACTCATTCTTCAATATGTAAGACATATTTTAACTTTACAGAAGCATACAGTCACTGGATGTTGTCATCAGTGATGTCATCAGTGATGTCATTTGAGATGTCATCAGTGATGTCATCAGTGATGTCACTGACCATGTCATGAATGATGTAATATGTGACATCATCAGCAGTGGATTGCGGGTGCGTGATATATAGTTAGTACAACTAACTATATATGGAATTTCAATGGTTTTGTGTGAGTAAAATAAGGTTTTTTAAATGCTAATCCCTAACTATATATGGTCTATAACCTATGGTTTTTTCAGTGAATTTTTAAGGTTTTGTAAATGCTAATTCCTAACTATATATGGTCTTTAACCTATGGTTTTTTCAGTGAATTTCATTGGTTTTTTAATAGCTAATATCAAAACCTTTACAATGTATTATTCTTTAAAAAGAAAAATATTTTTTACATGTTTTTTATACAATTTTTTTTTTATTTTTTTTTGTTTCGCTCCCAGTACGCGTACCGGTTAGCTTCCCGTTACTTCAATCCGGAGGCGCGACCCGGTACGCGAACTGGTAAACGTTCCTTTAGCGCACCTCTCGCGTTACAAAACAACATCGCGACGCTTCGCGTCAGCATGACGTTTCGCGTTCTCGCGTAATACGTCATATTACGTGCTACGTTCGCGTACCCGGAAGCGCAGCGGTACGCGAACCGGAAGCGATCCGCGGCGCGGCGCCGACCGCGTAATGTAAACATAGCAGGTCATGTGACTCGATAATAACACTTTTCATTGGTTCATTTCACTTTTGGTTTCCTAATGATGTAATACAAGGTCATGTGATCTAAAATGGACACTTTTCATTGGTTTAGAACTTTTGTTTTTCCCAAATGATGAAAACCCCTCCTTCTTTCATCACTCTGACTTTCATCTTGGTGAGAGAAAGACCCTTTATTGAGACTTTGTGATGGCTTCATTAGTAGCTTCAGCTGGTGCTAGCCCACCACCTCCACCAAATCCAAGAAAGAGAGGACCACCTGCAGAAGTAATTCTGCAAGAAGAGGAAGAACAGGAAGAGGAGGAAGAGGAGGAAGAGCATGAGTTTTTGCCAGAGGAGCCCAGGAGGTACAATCGACAGGAGAATTATATCTGGCAATTCTACAGAATTCCTGAGGGGCAAAAGAAAGTGAATGCTCGTTACGTGTTTTGCCGCATATGCGGTGACAGATTGTCAAGGGGCACCGATAAAAAATATAGTTATGGGAATCATACTATGCATCGGCATATGAGTAGGTGGCACCCAAATAACTATAGTGCTGCCCAGCTACGTGACCAACAACAACATCCCCTCCAAATGGCAAGAAGATCGGTGGTTCCAGAGGTGTCGGGACCAGAGGCGAGGGAGGTGATTGCAAACATCCAAATGTTGTTTGGGCACGTAAAACAAGTGTGCGTGGAATGTGGCGCTTTCATCTGCTACAGAGAAAGTAGCATCACTTTGATTTTGCGAGCAATTCAAAATCATATTAATGTTTGCACAAAACGCACCAAAAAATAAATTCTTTTTTTTTTTTTGCTCCTGTTGAGCCCTTTATAATGGATCGTTTTTGTTTCCCCCCCCCCAAAAAAACCAAAAAAATTTTAAAAACGTTCAGAAAATACAAAAAAAGTAAAAAAATGTTCAAAAAATACTAAAAAAAATATAAAACAACAAAAACATAAAAAAAAAAGTTCTTTTCAGAACTAACTCCCCATTATAAAAAAATTGGTAGAATATTTGGAACTCTGCCAACCTGTATTTCTCTTAGTTCGCTCCCGGAGCGCTACCCGGTACGCGTACCGGAAGCTAACCAAAAAAATATTTTTTAAAAAAGAACAGTAACTATAAGGGAAGGAAATACACAGTTATGTTAAAAGAAAGACAGCTCTAGGGAGTAAAATAAGGATACTGTTACCTACAATCCACTGTTGATGATTTCACATATTACATCATTCATGACATGGTCAGTAACATCAACAGCAGTGGATTGTAGGTAACAGTATCGTTAGTTTACTCCCTATAGCTGTCTTTCTTTTAACATAACTGTCTATTTCCTTCCCTTATAGTTACTGTTCTTTTTTAAAAAACATTTTTTTGATCAGTCATAAACAGTGACATTAATAGAAACAGAGAGAGTGAACAAGAGTGAAGAACTATGGTCCTCCTCAGCCACCCTCAGAAAACCAAGGGGGTCAAGATACATCTACCGTGCCCCCTTCTACCTATTCTGAACATTATTTGCCCTCCATCTTGTATCTTGATTCGAACGAAACACAAAATGGTGGACTGCCATAACGCTGCTGGTTTGCGAACCGGGCAACTTCCCAGGAAGCGGTCCCCAAAAAAAAAAAGTTGGGAAAGTAATTCACAGACACTAAGAGTAATAGAGATGGAGTGAGTGAACAAGACTGAGGAACTATGAGAACAGAGGGACTGAGAAAAAGAGTGGAAGGAGTTGAGTAAATAGGTAATAGAGAAAGGAATGAGGAAAGTAGCAAAGGCAGGAAACTGAGGATTAAAGAAGTGAAGCAGTGGATCTAATAGTAGGTGAATGTGATAGAAATGTAACGAAAAGAGTACAACTATTTACCTTGTAATTGCCGTTAAATTAATCACATTTTATTTCTATACTTTCAATCTGTGAAAGAGAGAACCAACATTTGAAAAAAAATTAAAATATGTATTTAAAAATTACAAAAGACAAGGGAAAATATTGAAGGACAAATAGTTTTTCAACAACTTTGACACTGACAGAAGCTTCTGCTTCTCCAGGTCCTCTACACAATGCTAAAGATATACATTTTAAACTAACAGTATCTTGATGCAGATGAAGTGAGGCCTATCTTAAAACATGGTGCATCTTTTGCATTGCTCTTGTTTCAGAAAAGTGTCGCTTCAGTATGCCAATAACATGTCTCCTATCCAGAGATTTGTTTGAGGTGAGGCCTACTCAGAGTTCAAGATGAGATTTACACTTGTTGAAGTGTACAGAGGAGATAATATCTGTGAAAGTCTACTAATGAAGTGAGTCATGTCCACTGCACTCTTCAACAAAGTAGAAACCTCCTATGTTTCCCTGGACAGACCTAAACTTGATCTGCACAATGTGATTCGTAATGATAGGAAACTCAAGTGATGTAATTGAAATATGTGCAATTTATTTTGCTCATTTCACAATCACATCACTTGTGTTTCCTTTGCTTAGGTATCTCATTGTGCAGATGTAGTCCAGCATATGAAAGAATACGTAGAAGTGCAGCACTGCATACAATAAATTTAACACTTACAGAAAACTCACCTTCTCCATGCCTCCTACACAGTTCTACATATACATCATAAATGCAAACAGTACAGAATTAATTATACATGTTAAATGGTTTATTTTTGCTGTTCTCAGAATGTATCAAAATTCACTAAAAACAGTGACTTGAAGGTATTCATCATGTAACAGCGGGGGAAAAAAAAACACAATCAAAATGATTGTGTTTAAAAAACCCATACAACATCAGAAAATAAAATTTAGAACTCCTTAAAGTTAACTTACTTTCCATGACGTCCAAGGATGTCCTATGAACAGCTTACACTCTTTTGTGCTGTTATTACTTTCAGCCCGCCACTTTCTGAAAGAAAACCTCCATCGTTTTTAAAAACACGTTACATGCAATAAATGACTTCTTGCTCTCTACCACTATTTTCCACAAGGCCAAATCTAGTCAGAGATATTTATAACTCTTGGATTTCTTGTAAGCCAATCCCATCATTTGGCATTTCCGCAACTTTCAGAATTAAAATGTTGAAGATCATTTTCACAATCCTGGAATAGTAATATCTTCCCCTTCTTGGTCAGTCATGTTCTACATTTCCTATGACACTGATACTGCTTAATATGAAGCAGACTTACACTACCTCTATGAGTACTACAATTATTTAATTCTCTACATCACTTTTAATCACAAAGCAATGTAAAACAGTAGACAGCATTGCAGACTTACATTCCCTCTACTCCATGTTTTGATTGGCTGCTTCAATTAGCTTATGAAAAGAAACAATTTTTCTGAACTCATTTAAAGTGCACATACATCTCCATGATGTCCAATCCTTTGATTAGAAGTTATGTCTCTGAACTACACTTATCCTCAAGGCCAAATTGTGTAGGAGCCATTAGAACTTCTTGAAATTCCACAGATCATATCCCGAGATTATTTTCCTAAAATTTTGGTTTTAAAAACACCAGGTAAGAGTTTTTAAGGTCATACGGCAATTTTTTTTTGAAAATTAAAACAGAATCATTGCAGAATGACCAGCCATTTCTAGACTTTAAATAAGCTGTGTAATGTCCTGATGATATTGAAGGGCCGTCATGATATATAATTGCTGTAGTTACAAAAGTCCTTCCTGATATTGACAACTGCGAAGCTACAACATTTTTTATTAAAGTTGTCAATTTTGTTCCATCAGGCCTACATCGTTGGAACATTAAAATGACGTACTGGCCATATGTTCGTATAAATAATGTGGACATCATTTCAGATTTACATTGGCTACACTCCATGCTGTGATTAGCAGCTTTTACTAGCTTATTAAAGGAGACTGATTTACTGTCTGGCAAAGTTAAATATATAAATCTTTCTGAGTCTACACTAGTAGTACTTGATACCATACAGTTCTCGCAGTCATGCTGCCATTGATAAGAAAGCCCAAACAGCTGATCTACATCTACACCTTCAGCATGTAATACATCAAGCATATACATTAAAAACTCCTGACAATCTTGCTGAATATTTTGAGAGAATTGTGTTTGCCCTGAACATCTGTCTAACAGGTTTCGAATTTCAGACACACTTTCTATTTTTGTTCTATCTGTGCTACATTTCTCTAACACAGAATTCAACAAACTGCAAAATCTTTGATCAGAATTGACCACAATCTCTTCTTTTACATTTTTTAGAGAAAACAAAACATTCATTACTACATTAGCATAGCAGTTGACACCAGAACTGTTTTCAAACTGAAAACCAACAACATCTTCAACAGAATCCTCTTTGTTTCTGCTTGTAATTTTAGGTTCATTCACTTTTTGTCTTTTTGCTACAACCTCCCCAGTATTGTTCTCATTTCTTCGTTTCCGGCCTACCAGACGTTTCTCAAACAAAGGAAACTGAGGCAAATGTGGCGCATACTCTCTTCTTAACCTATTGTATTCCTTAACACAATCTAGATCTGCACAAATGTTTCTGACATCACACTCAATCAAGTACAATCCCGATAAAGTTCTAACTCGTGACAATGCCACATATGCCATACCCTCCTTGAACACAGAACTGCCAATATTCACCAATGCAGTGTCTACACTTAAACCTTGCGATTTATGAATTGTCACCGCATATGCCAAGCAAACAGGGAACTGCTTACGGCGAACATATAAGTCTTTTACAAGCAAAAATCTAGCAGAACAACGAGCAATTAGCTGTACTTCCTCAATGCCATCAAATTTAATTTTTAAAAATTCAATTCCATCTCTATTTCTGTATTTCACAAAATCAACAACATTACCCATTGATCCATTTACCAGACCTCTTTCAACATGTAAATTCCTTCTTAAAATTATACGGCAGTTCAAGCACACATTCAGAGTCTTTTCAAAACCTGCAGTTTTAGATATAGTCTTCTCTAATGAATCCAATTTTGATTTCAGATTCTCAGACAAAATAATTGTTGATCCCATATGCTCTACTCTATCAATAGCTTCCACTTTCACAATCTCTTGCTTTTCTAAATGCAACATTTTGTTGTTAAATTTGGCACATTCTGCAAGAGTTGGCATCAAACATATTCCAGATTTCTTATCAGTAATTTTCTGAAAAATATTCTCAGGCACAACATCTTGTTCTGGATATAAATTTGACAGTAATCGTGCATGTAAAGCTTCTTTTCCATGCTCGGTCACTTTTCCAATTCTAACATCTTGTAGAATAGTCTTGTAAACTTCATCCTTTGCCTGACGCATATTTTCATGCAGTTCAGCATAATTGAAGTTTAACCATATATTGACGTTGCCAATGCTGCCTAGGCACTTCCTGGTATCTTCATGCGTGAGCATTTTGAACACAGGTTGCCCTTTCACTGGTGTCAGCTGCAGAAGATCTCCGAAAACAATGATGTGTTTGCCACCAAATAACACATCATACTCTGTTTTGAGAACTTCTTGCATCCTCAAATGCACAAAGGCAAGCATGACATTGGAAACCATGCTTACTTCGTCAATGATAAGAAGTTTCATTTTCCTCAAGATTCTTGAAACTTCAAAACAAGCATCTCCAGATAGCTTGTGATATTCTAATTTGTTGTCATGCTCCACTGGCAGCATCAGTAAACGATGTAAAGTAATCCCTTTAATATTATGTGCTGCCAGTCCAGTTGGAGCAGTGACAACACAAGACAGCGATGACTCTGTCCTTTCCTGCAAATAGCATGAAATTGCTTTAATGAGGAAACTTTTTCCAGTTCCCGCTTCTCCACTCACGTACAGTCGGACAGGCTTCAACGACGTACATGAGCACTCTTTCTTATCATGACTTAATCCATGATCAATTTGCATGGTAACTTCGTCATATATTTTCCTCTGCTCAACGTTGAGTTGCCTTTCCAACTCTTCTAAGTTAACCGCATCCTCTTGAGCATGTGCCATGGCTCTTTCCACCTCATTCATAGCAGTGGCAGCTTCATTTTCAATAAGAGGTCCTCCTAGTGGATCCTGACTCAATGAAGCAGAACTCTGACTGTCCTGAGAACTGTCTCTGGCAATCTCGGCTGCAATCGTTGCTTCCTGCTCAATTTCCGCATTCAACATTTCTACATATTTGGGAAAAGCAGGACATTCTATGGTCTCCTTGGCGGCATTGAAAGAGTCTTCATAACAGAGGAAATCTCCAAGCAGTTCCTCTTCTGCACGCCAAGGCTTGAAAAGTTGCAAAAGTGCTAAATAGAAAAACTCCTTTTTTTCAGGAGATTCGCCACTCAATTTTCGATGGTTTATCAAGTGGCATTTTCTTTGCTTCACCAGACATCCCTCACTTCCTATTACAGCATACACTCCTTTCTCAGTATCTTCTTTGATGTTCCTCTTGAACATGTAATTTTGCAGAACCTCATACAGACAAACATTCTCTAGGTGACTGCTTCGATTTGGATAATATGTATCCAACATGTTTGTCTTCAAAATGTCGGTACTGTTTGGCTCCTTTTCCGCCAAATACTCAATTTCCCGCACAGGTTTGAGAACTCGATTACGCGTTGCAGCAAGACCAAGACTCGCCCAAACGATACTCCTGGACTTGGCATAGAGACTTGCTGAAGACAACCGGTCAGAACATTCGTACGCTCCGATTTCTCGATGCGACAACATCTTCAGACTGAAACTGTACAACTTCTTGCTGAGGCTCTTTTCATGGGAAATGTCCTCCCACATATCCTTCAATTCTGTCTTCTCTTTTTTGGTGATGTAAGACGTCACATACCGAGCCACAGCCATACAGTTATCAGCCACAAACTGTATATCCATGTTAGCATTCCACATGGACAAAATCACCGGGTTGTAGTCGTTGATGTACTTGGACTCTTCGTTCCTCTTCAAATTGTAAGTGTTTTTAGGTGATTTCTTCATGACATTGTGTCGCAGCGAAGACATCAAACTGTTTACTCTTCCTTTAGAAATCACCGGTCGTGGAAAGCCGAAACGACATTTAGTGTAGAACTTGTCCTTGTTTCGGAATTTACGACGGCAGTACTTTCCACATCGATGGCTTTGGAAACGCAGAACTTTTTCTCTTAGGCTTTTCTTCTCCTTTGCGTTTGGAACAGCACACATAGAATACTGTTGGATGAAACTCATCACTGAGTCATCTGGATCCGTTCCAAATTTAGGTGCATCCTTGATCCACAGCAACATATGTATATGAGGAGCACCTCTTGCTTGGTACTCCTTTCTCCAGAAGAAATCCAACACCTCTCCAAGAGGTGGATTCTTCTTATTCATGATGAAAGACATCATAGCTTCAAATCTATGATTGAAGTACCTACATACATTGACTGGATCCAAAGAGCACAGTTCTCCGGGTGTCTTGAATTCGATGTTTTCTACGTTAGCATTTGCCTCTCGTAGAAATTCAAGTAAGTCTTCCCAGCCATACTCGGCACAGCTCAGAGTGAGGAACCATGTGGGAGTACCTAAGTTCCTCAGCATACATTTTAAATCACCATGACGACGGTACCAGTACTCATTAGTACCACGCTGACACGCCATGAGATTAATCAGGTGAGAATCCAAAATACTATCTTGGACATTCACTTTATCCATAAAATCACTTGCCGAGATGTTTTGCATGTGTATACCACTTTTCAAGATGTGGTTCACTGCATATGACAGTCCAGACAGATCGCTTTCAAACAGGAGATGAAACAAATAAGGAATGCATTGTCGAAACCTAGCATCTCCTGCATACAATCGCAAAGTCCGGTATTCAGAAGCAGGAATTTGATGAGGTCGCTCATCATATCTTCCACCCTGACCTGTTGGAAAAAGCTGTGGGAAACACCGAGCTTCCAAACTTTCCTCCCAAACACTAATGGGACTCCCTTTGGCTTGTTTCATTTGAAACAACTCAATAGCATTCCCCATGACTTCCTTTGAATGCAAAGGATGAACACTATAATGTTCATATATTTCCTCACTAGTAGAGGGTTCTACTTTCTCAATTTGACCAGCACACAAATCGCTATCCTCTTCCTCACTTACTTCCTCTTCTTCAACATATACATTCTTATAGTATTTATTATTTTTTTTCAAATACAATGTTGCCTTTTTAACTTTCCTAACATCTACTAAATCTTGCCATATTTTCTTATTCTTTGTCGGAACCCCATTAACTAAGATAACCAGAGGTTCCTCTTCCACTTTTTCTACTCCAATTGTGTTAATGTTTTTCTTCAAATCTAGAGGCAAATAAACAACTCTTCCCTTTAATCCTCTCTGTAAATCTGATGGAGGCAATTTCCCTGTCTTTGGCTCCATTCTTACAATAGCCTGAAAGGGATGGATACTTTGAATCAAAATAGATTCATAAGTATTTAAATCCTTCAATTCAGAAGGAATCTCAACCAATTCCAGATTATTATGAACTGCTCTAGCAGGCATCTGGTTTTGTTTTAATTTGTTACAACAATAAGTACACACACGTTGATCCAATCCCAAATCAAAACAATTTTCTACCATCAAGTATGTTGCAAAATCCTTCCATTCACTATTATTTTCCCTTTCACTTTTTGCATATAAATCCACTAACTTAGTCTGATTCTTATAATAAGTGCGTCGACAACACACACAAGTGAAATTAGGCCTCTCACTTGATTTCATGTCAAACGTCGCAATTTCCCTCTGGAAATTATCTGTACTGGAAACATGTACAGTATCTTCCAAATGACCCTCTATTTCTTGCTCAATTTCAACATTCTCCTCTTTACTTCCAAAGTAACAAAACTCAATTTCTTCACATATATTCCTCACATCTATTTCAGAACCATGCAGAAGAGCAGCGCATAATTGTTTCAGCATAATTGCTGGACTCTTAGCATAATACAACAGTCTAACTAACTTCCTCACTTTGTTATGATGCACTGCTAGCATCCTGAAATGATGAAAAACACTCTGGCATACTCTCCTGGAAAGACAAGCCAGTGAATGACCATGCAAACCTGTCACTTCTCTCACTCTGCAAGGATCTAATTCTTGCAACAACCTCATTTTCTGCTTCAAACTTTTCTTGTTAAATGACCGTACAAAATCACAAAGCAAATTGATGGAATCCTGTCGCACACTGCAAATACTACTACACTTCCAGGTGTACACAGGACCCTTAGCACGTCTTCCTAAAACCTCATTACCTAACAACTCTTCTGCCTCTGTTGTCACAAGTTTTTCTTTTTCAACTGGACAACCATCTTTCACTTCATAAGCACGACCACTGATGTCAACTGCATGCACCAAATCATTATCCTGGAAATAACTCTCTTCATTAAAAAATGCCTCACAGCTTGAACTATGTATCCATTCTCCAGAAAAAACTTCACAAAAATTACTACGATTAACTATTCTCTTCCATCTACTATTTCTTTTGAAATCAAAAATTGCCTTGTTTAGCTTCCTAATTCTATTGATTATCAAAATAAATAACTTACGTTTAATTTCAAAAGCCTGATCAATAACTTTCTCAACTTTTTTTTTTCTCCTATAAAAAACTAATTTCTGTTGACCTTTCTTAATATTTTTTAACAAATTGCCAATTATCCTGTTACGGAACATTCGTTTACGAATCTCCGTAAACTGTTGTTTCCTTCTACTATCATGCACAGATTTATCTCTTGCTCTAGCAGTAACATTTTCATTTGTCCTTTTCTTTCCATTTGATTTACTTGTGTTGTTATGGATTGAAACATTTTCTGTACTAATATTTTTTTTATTAGAAATATTTTTTATGAAATATTTAGAGCTCTTACCCGGTGCTTTCTTCATCGCTTGAGAAATCTTTTTGTTAGAGGACTGCTGCATTTTTTTTTTCTCCTGCTGTCTTTGACGTTTTGCAGCCTTCATCTCTCTTATTTTTGTAGGCATAGTTGAATCTGAGGAAAAATATAATAAAAATGTTAATAAAAAAATATTATCAAACAGTAAATCAGTAATAGTGATCAAAAACATAACACACTACTTGACATTTTAAATAGAAGATTTTTTAGTCCTTGCAAATTTACAATACAGAAGTAGCAGAAAAGAAATGAGATTTATATTTATGTTACCTATGCTATTTTATATGTGAATCTGATCTAATTTTATGAGCATATTTTAATATTTTATTGAAGACACTACACATAACCTGTTTTTGAAGGTGTCTTTATTTTTAAATTAAACGGTTTACCTTTTTACTTTTTATTGATTATAAATTTTAAAAATAAATGTTTATAATTCCAAAGGCTCAAGCAGGTCAGCTTCCCATCCTATATCATATAATTCGGACAAATCTGCATCCTCATCACGCTCTTCTTCATCCTCAGGATTTAAATCATCCAATGGATCAACATCCACTGATGTTTCAATTACAAGTTCAATGATGAGGTCAAAATCAACTGATTGCAGATTGTCGCTCATGTTGAGGTTGTCTTTATCTTTAAAGAAAGACAACAACAATGAGATGTTGCAGAGTAAGAGACAAATCTCACAGATTATAATAGTAAAATTATTTAACAAGAGTAACATTTTGCAGCTATTATTTAGTCATGTCCAGCGATGCTGAGCAGGTGAAGCCTATGTCTAATTTTTCACTGAACAGGACTCATCTGTTCTTAACCTTGGATAAGCCTCAACGACTCTGTGTCCCCTGCACATACTCAAATGTTAAAGTGCAGATTTATATTAAATGGCACATCCCCAGGCATGCACCAGTTAATGTGCACCACTGCTTTACCACCCATGGTGTGCCGCATTTACAATCAGATAGGAGAAAGCTGCTTCAAAACCCTGCACCTGCTTGAAGCTGGCATAGGTCTTGACGCAGCATTGTATAGATGGGGCACCCCTGATCCTTGCTGGAGCTGCATCGCACTTACGATACAACTCCAGCAATGCGCCACCTTTACAGCACAGATGCGTCACGCATCTGTGCCTTTTTTGCCCCATGCTGCGCCGCATTGTAAATGCAGCACACCATGGGTGGCGGAACAGTGGCGCAGGATGACTGTCACATCCCTGGGGATGCGCCACTCATCATAAATCTATCCCTAAGCTTCTTATCTTGTTACAGATGAACTGCCATATGTATCATCAAAATATTTTACATATTATAAATAGCAAATTTTAAGGAATAAATAGCGATTCTTTACTATTCCTAATTTGCAATGAGCAAATTGCTAATTGCAAATTACCCATTCATTTCCATAGGCTAGGAGGCTCATAGGAATTAATGTTGCAAGTTGTGATTAGCAATTAGCTCATCACAAAATAGGATTTTTTTCAAGCGTGCAGGGGTATCTCAAGAACACCCTGCTGCACCCCTGAAAAAGAAATTTGGGAGCACATGGCACACCTACATGCCCTAATGGCATGTATGGGCGTCATATGGGACTTTTTTTTTTTTTTTTTTTAAATTCTTTTTGAAAAGAATTCGCAAATTACCACAAACTACAAGTTGGTGGTAGTTTCCAAATCCTTAATATCATTTTTTACATATTTTTTTTTTATACATTGCATTTAAGGAATCACTATTTTTTGAATTATTGACATTTTAAGTAATTTCCACATGTGCACTGTTTTCTAAATATAATTTGAAAATCGTTTTTGGGGAAAAGTAATGGTTTGCAAATTTATGACAAGGACATAATGGTGTATGCTTCTCTATAAGGCATTTCAGTATCTCTAATGTCATTTTTCCCATATTACATTATAAGACCTTTCCCCATGAAGCACATTCCTTGTAAATATGCTCCCACCAGTGCATTGCAAATTTAGATTTTGACTGTTTCAGACACATAGCCATGTTGAAAGTGACCCAAAAAAATTGCAAACGTTTAAAAAAAACACATTCATGTGTCTTAATGACATTTTAAATCATTTTCCCATGGACAATGTTTTCTAAGTGGCACAAAAGAGGTATACACCTATCATAAATCTGTCCCTAGAATTATAAATGATTAAATCAGGATGACAATAAGATGTGGCCTATCCAGAGGTTTGTTTAAGGTGAGGCCTACTCAGGATTGCAGATTAAAGTTATGCTTGATGAAGAATACAGAGGAGATAATTTATTGTAAAGGCCTACCAATGAAGTAATTGATTTCTACTTCATTGCACCAGTCATCATAAATGTATCCATAAGCTTCTTATCTTGTTAGACATCAACCGCCATATGTATCATATAACTATTTTGCATTTCCAAAAAAGCGAATTTTAAGGAATAAATAGCGATTCTTTACCATTCCAAATTTGCGATGAGAAAATTGCTAATTGCAAATTACCCATTCATTTCCATGGGCTAGGAGGCTCATATAAATGAAGGTGCAATTTGCGATTAACAATTTGCTCATCACAAATTAGGAATTTATTCCAAAAGTGCAGGGGTGTCTCAAGAACACCCTGCTGCAACCCTGAGAAAGAAATTTGGGGGCATATGGCGAACATAAATTTTAACAACATTCCTTTACCTCAAAAACGATTTTCAAATCATAACTTCAAAACACTACACATGGGAAAATTACTTAAATTGTCCTTAAGACACATAAAAGCGTATTTTGATTGGCTTTCCTGCATGGTAGGGTCACTTTTAACATGGCTATGTAACATAAACATTCAAAATCAAAATTTTCAATGTACAGGTGGGAGCATATTTACAAGCAATTTGCGCCACAAAGAAAGGTCTGACATTAAAATGGGAAAAATAACATCAGGGACAGTCAATTGCCTTATAAAGAACCATACACCATTATGTCCTTCTCATGAATTTAAAAACAATTCCTTTTTCCCAAAAACGATTTTCAGATCATAATTTCAAAAAACTGCACATGAGAAAATGACTTAAAATGTCATTGAAACACATGAAAGCGTTTTTTTATTGGCTTTCCTGCATGGTTGGTTCACTTTTATCATGGCTATGTAACACAAACATTGATAATTAAAATTTTCATGCACATGTAAGAGCATATTTACAAGCAATTTGCGCCACAGAGAAAGGTCTTACACTAAAATGAGAAAAATAACATCAAGGACAGTCAATTGCCTTATAAATAACCATACACCATTATTTCCTTGTCATGATTTTAAAAACAATTCCTTTTCCACAAAAACGATTTTCAAATCATAATTTCTAAACACTGCACATCAGAAAATGACTTAAAATGTCATTAAAACACATGAAATCATTTTTTGATTGACTTTCCAGCATGGTTGAGTCACTTTTAACATGGCTATATAACAGAAACATTCAAAATCAAAAATTTCCATGCACATGTGAGAGCATATTTACTAGCAAATTGCGCCACATAAATCATAATTTTCTCCTTAAAGCACACTATTCTCTATCTAAAGTAAAGAAATATTTTCTCACCTTAGCAAATACTTTGAGTTTGAAAACAGTCTCAGAAACACACCAATTTGTCTTCAGCAGAGCAAAAGGTATGCACTCCAGAGTCTGCAGCTATCAAAAGCACAGAAATGGTGTAATTCTTCACACATATTTCTCATGTCACCCAATCAAAACTCTTCCCTCACTTTTTTTCAAATGAAAACCCTTCCCCCTCTGCCCTTTCTGCCTATTTTCCATAGCAACCACCTCTTGGAGAAACTCTGGTGTTTGCAAATTCACACAACAATGTTGCAATTGAACTCTGAACTCTCAGTGCACCTGCATATCCAGTGCTTTCTTTCATTTAATGATTTTTTATTGACCACTCAAAATACATCTTTCAAAGAACACATCTCTACACCCTAACTTTCTGTTTTCATCAATCAAAATCCACCAATCACTGTTACTACTTCATGAACACAGAAACTCCACAGTTTTTTTCATTTCAAACTCACATTTTTTCAACTGCCATTTCATTGCCACACTTCATCTGACTGCAGGAGAACCTTCTCTCACCATGTTTTCTGTCTGGATTGTTGGTCATAGTTATATTCACTGGGCTCAAAGGTACGTTGAAAGCAGGAATTTACCTAACCTCAATTTACAAGATGTGGAAATTAAGTGGTTTGGCCAGAGAGGATTAAAATGTCACCAATTGATACCATTGGTGAAAACCTTTATGCATTTGCCAAAACCTGACCTGTTAATTGTGCACTGTGGAGGTAATGACTTGGGCACTTTGACTGGTGTAGGTCTGGAAATGCTTTTAAAGGACACCTTTGAGCAATTAATGGCACTTTTTCCTCAGACTGCCTTGGTATATTCAAATATATGCCAAAGACAGAAATGGAGGTGGTCAAACCAATTTTGTCCACAAATTGAGAAGTCGAGGAAGCATGTAAACAAATCTGTTTCAGCTTACATGAGAGACCATGGAATGGGCTCCCTGTACAACAATAACTTGCGTTACTACATGCAAGATATCTACAGAGGAGATGGAGTTCACTTCTCAGATGAGGGCAACAGAGTTTTCACTCTGAATTTAAAAATGTGCATTGGTACCTACTTATAAGTACCTAAATGTACCATAAACCCAAAAGCTCTTCTCAGAGCTACCCTACATCTAATCACTCACAATTATTTTTTTACTCTAACTATTTTCACTAATTTTCAACAAAATACGCTCCCTGGTGCGCTACCCGGTACGCGTACCGGGAGCTAACCTCGCGAAATTTTAAAAAAAAATGTTTCTTTTTCCGCACATATGGGCCTCCTCAGCCACCCTCACAAAACCTAGGGGGTCAAGATAAGTCTACCGTGCCCCCTTCTACCCATTCTGAACATTATTTGCCCTCCATCTTGTATCATAATTCGACCGAAACACAAAATGGTGAACTCCCGTTACGCTTAAGGTTCGCGTACCAGGGCGCTCACCGGTTCGCGTACCGGGTCGCTTCCTGGGAAGCGCACCATCAAAAAAGGTGGAAAAGTAGTTCACAGAAAAGCCACTGGAGACAATTTCACCAAATATAGAATAACTCATACTACATACCAATCCCTACCATTTTCACAAATTTGATTGGAATTCCATTTAGCCATTTAGCCTGTAGTCCTCTCTAAATACCGTGAGGTAAATTACTTCACAAAACACATCTGAAGTGTTGGAATTGACAACCAATTAAAATGTTACTTTCATTTTCTACTTTTTTTACATGATATTTGATTGGTTATGTACCCGAATATATATAAAGGAAGAGAAGGAAACACAGCCATTTTGACTACTACTTCCTGGTGTACATTTCATTTGGATTTTCATTAATAACTTCAACTTCTTTTTAAAGGTAAGTTGTTATTTTTAAAACTGAAGTATATTGTGCACTTTAAGTTAATATGGCAAACTTTTTCTGTTAGTTATATACTATCCCTCTGTAGTACTTATAAATTTAGATACACTTTTTTATATTCCTACTTCCACTCTGATACTATACACTGCCCAAAGATAAATTCTCTGATAAAAACTGCCTATCTAAAATTAATCCCAACAGTGCCCTACCTCTACTAATATATATTTTTTTTATGCAAATTTCAGGAAAAATGGAAAGTGAACAAAACATTTCATTTGAAATTGTCCTTCCAGAGTCCAACACAGAAATCATTGATCCAAATGAGATTGAATTTATGGATGAAACATGGGACCAAGAACTACTGCAATGTGTGCAAGCAGTAGATAACCTCCTTGCAAATGAGGACATTTTACAACCTCAGAGACTACAATCTATATTCCATGATTATGAAATTTCTGACAATGAAATGTTAGAAAGTTTAATAAATTATGAAACACAATAAAAAAAATTTAAAAAAAAAAAATAATCAACAAAACCAACAATCAATTAACATACAGCATTTGAAAAGTCTATCATTCATTTTTTATTGTGATACGCTCCCCAGTACGCTTCCCGGTTCGCGTACCGGGCGCTAACCACGAAAAAAAACAAAAAAAATTTTTTTTTTTTTGCTTAGCGGGGCCCCTTTAAAGCCTCCACATCAAACCTAGGGGGTCAGGGAGGATCTACTATGCCCCCTTAAGGTCATTTGCCCCTTCGCTTTTGACCTCCTCTTGTCTCTCGATCCTACCGAGAGACAAGATGGCGGCCGCTCCGGACTGTTTAGAATGTTGACAGACACCACAGAGCCAATCAACTTCGCTACGCGAAGTTCCGTTACGCGTCAAGTACGCGTACCGGGGCGCTGCCTGGTCCGCGCTTACAGATATATATCTTTTTTTGAACGTTATTTTCTCAAAATCCACTGCAGCACATATATTAAGACCTACAAAAGGCACATCGGGCTACCAGTCCCTACAATTTTGCCAAGTTTCGTGCAAATCCATTCAGCCGTTCGGGCTAAAAGTGAGGCTAACCGCCCTATGGAAAACTCAATGTTAAAAACACGTTTTGGGACCCCCCTTTTTTCTCGGCCCCCCCTGGACCAACTCCCCCCAAATTTCCAGTGGCTGCTCAGAAACAAAATGTTCCATTTTCCAGAAAATTTCAGCCAATTCCGTCCACAAACGCCAAAGTTATTAGACATAGAATTTTCAAAAATCCCATAGAGAAAAAATCCTAACTATATATACCTACTGGCGACCGCCAGTAGGTAATATATATATATATATATATATATATATATATATATATATATATATATATATATATGGCAGCTCCAAAGTCCCAAAAAAATACCCAGCCGGGTTAATCGGGATAGAAAAGCACTCACAAGCTCAGCAGTCACTTACAGCAGGGGGGTAAGTTTATTCAAGATAGACGCGTTTCTGGAGATCAACTCCCTACGTCAGTATTTACATCTGTGCAATCAGATACCATGTCCTTATCTATGTGTATCATACATCATGGAAACAAACGAGGGACCACAAGAAGCGCCATATTCGCGCCATCTTTGAATGTGCAAATACGTTATTTTAACCAAATATTGCCCATAAGTCTGTTGCATCATACAATAATAAAGCCATCAATCGGCATTGCCATCATCACAGTGGTTACCACATCACTAAAATACAGACAACTAATCATATCTGCATTACGTGGCTAAGATGGCATAAACTACAACCCGTGTTTCCAGTCATATTCAGACATCGAGGCAGCGGGAAAATCTTGCTGTGGATCGGCATTGGCAGCCCTTCACTGGACTGCCCAGTTACAGTGCAACTAAATATGCAGCAATAAATCACAACAATCTTAACAGAGGTTAAAAAAGAGAAGATGGCATCTTACACCCCAAGCTTTCACCTGATTAGAACAGCAACAAAATACAACTTATTTGGTACAGAATTAATAGTTTTAGCAAATTCAGATATTCACACATCATTATCAACCCAAGTGCGAAGCCATTTCTTCTCCCATGTTTAATCCCTTGGGTGCTCTGGTCTCTAGGTCTATGATATAACGAGACTCTAACCTTCTTAATGTAAGCAGCCTATTTCCCCCTCTTGGATTCACTTCCACTCTGTCCAAACAGAAATATTTCAGCAGATTCCTGTCACTATTGTGCTTTATGGCAAAATGACGCGCCACAGGATAACTAAAATCCTTGTTGACTATGGCCCGCATATGCTCTAAAATCCTCAATTTAACAGGGTTGATCGTGCTTCCCACATATTTCAATGAGCAGGGACATACAAGACAATAGACCGCATGGTCGGAATGGCAAGACATAAATTTCCTGATCTTCTTGCCGCCACTATGTCCAGGGACCTCATAGCTCAAGGTTCTTTTACTCGCAGAGCAAGCCTTCCATCTTCCGCACGGAAAGAACCCTTTGGCCTCTTTCAATGTGCCCTCTCGTTTCACAATGGGTCGTAAGTAACTGTGGACTACTTGGTCACGAAGTGATCGTGCCTTTCTGTATGTGATTAGTGGCATTCTCGGTATGTCAAAGCCAATGATCGGATCTGCTTTTAAAATATGCCAATGTTTTGACAATATTTTTCGCAATTTGTAGGAGTCTGCAGAATAGGAAGTAATCATGCGGAATTTACCTTCAGTAGTGGTGGTCGGTTTTTTAGTGAATAGGCTGGAGCGGGGGATATTTCTAACTTTGTTTAGTGTCTCTTTGAGAATGTGGGGACTATAGCCTCTTGTTACAAATCTCTCCACACATTCTGACGCTGCTTTTTCAAAGCTCTCGTCCTGGCTGCAGTTGCGTTTAATACGCAAAAGTTCCCCGTACGGAATGTTGTTAATTAGTTTACGGGGGTGGCTACTGGACGCGTGTAAAACGCTGTTCCCAGCAGTAGGTTTGCGGTATAAATCAGTGCAAATATGTCCATCCCTGATGCTCACCTCCAGATCTAAGTACTTAACTTTTTCCCTGTTAACATCCCCAGTAAATCTCAAATGAAATTCATTATCATTGAGGATGTCAATGTACTGGTTTGCTTCCTCAATGGAGCCATTCCATACTAGGAACAGGTCATCAATGTACCTGCTCCATAGTACCACCCTGGAATTCCAGGAGGACAGTTCGGGGGCCCAGGCCACCTGCTCCTCCCACCAGCCCACGAATAAATTCGCGTAGCTGGGGGCGAAGCAGGATCCCATGGCTGTACCAGTCAGCTGGCGGTACATTGTGCTCTGAAAGAGAAAAATGTTGTTACACAAACAAAATGCAATTAGTTCCAATAACATCTTGTTATGCATTGCATATTTAAGCTCTCTCTTATTGAGGAAGTACTCGATGGCATGGAGACCCTGGTCATGGTCTATACAAGTATACAAACTCGTTATGTCCAGGGTGATCAGTACATAGGAAGGTTGCCAGTTGAGAAGTGCCACCTTCTCTATAAAGTCCGTGGTGTCCCTGATATAAGATCTCAGAGACAGCACAGAACTAAACAGGTGGTGGTCTAGGAATTTGGATAGGTTCTCCGTTAATCCTCCCATGGAGGAGATTATAGGTCTCCCAGGGGGGTCATTAATGTCCTTGTGGACCTTGGGAAGATGATAAAAACAAGGTAACACGGGATTGGTGGTTTTAAGAAAAAGATATTCGTCCAGATCTAGCATCTGTTTATCATGCCATTTCTTGAGTAAAGTATAAAGATCATTGATACTGGATAAGTACTCATGTTTTTTTATTATGGCATAACAGGAAGAGTCCTGTAGTTGACGTAGAGCCTCTGCCACATACTTCGTCCTGGACATAATAACAATGTTACCTCCCTTATCGGAGGGTTTGCACACAATAGATTCATCATCCATAATGGTTTTGATGGCTGAATGTTGTTCCTTAGTGGTATTGAAATGTTTAGTCCGATTATCAGATGTAGTCCTCATGGCCATCAGATCCCTGCAGCGTCAGAATGTGTGGAGAGATTTGTAACAAGAGGCTATAGTCCCCACATTCTCAAAGAGACACTAAACAAAGTTAGAAATATCCCCCGCTCCAGCCTATTCACTAAAAAACCGACCACCACTACTGAAGGTAAATTCCGCATGATTACTTCCTATTCTGCAGACTCCTACAAATTGCGAAAAATATTGTCAAAACATTGGCATATTTTAAAAGCAGATCCGATCATTGGCTTTGACATACCGAGAATGCCACTAATCACATACAGAAAGGCACGATCACTTCGTGACCAAGTAGTCCACAGTTACTTACGACCCATTGTGAAACGAGAGGGCACATTGAAAGAGGCCAAAGGGTTCTTTCCGTGCGGAAGATGCAAGGCTTGCTCTGCGAGTAAAAGAACCTTGAGCTATGAGGTCCCTGGACATAGTGGCGGCAAGAAGATCAGGAAATTTATGTCTTGCCATTCCGACCATGCGGTCTATTGTCTTGTATGTCCCTGCTCATTGAAATATGTGGGAAGCACGATCAACCCTGTTAAATTGAGGATTTTAGAGCATATGCGGGCCATAGTCAACAAGGATTTTAGTTATCCTGTGGCGCGTCATTTTGCCATAAAGCACAATAGTGACAGGAATCTGCTGAAATATTTCTGCTTGGACAGAGTGGAAGTGAATCCAAGAGGGGGAAATAGGCTGCTTACATTAAGAAGGTTAGAGTCTCGTTATATCATAGACCTAGAGACCAGAGCACCCAAGGGATTAAACATGGGAGAAGAAATGGCTTCGCACTTGGGTTGATAATGATGTGTGAATATCTGAATTTGCTAAAACTATTAATTCTGTACCAAATAAGTTGTATTTTGTTGCTGTTCTAATCAGGTGAAAGCTTGGGGTGTAAGATGCCATCTTCTCTTTTTTAACCTCTGTTAAGATTGTTGTGATTTATTGCTGCATATTTAGTTGCACTGTAACTGGGCAGTCCAGTGAAGGGCTGCCAATGCCGATCCACGGCAAGATTTTCCCGCTGCCTCTATGTCTGAATATGACTGGAAACACGGGTTGTAGTTTATGCCATCTTAGCCACGTAATGCAGATATGATTAGTTGTCTGTATTTTAGTGATGTGGTAACCACTGTGATGATGGCAATGCCGATTGATGGCTTTATTATTGTATGATGCAACAGACTTATGGGCAATATTTGGTTAAAATAACGTATTTGCACATTCAAAGATGGCGCGAATATGGCGCTTCTTGTGGTCCCTCGTTTGTTTCCATGATGTATGATAAACATAGATAAGGACATGGTATCTGATTGCACAGATGTAAATACTGACGAAGGGAGTTGCTCTCCAGAAACGCGTCTATCTTGAATAAACTTACCCCCCTGCTGTAAGTGACTGCTGAGCTTGTGAGTGCTTTTCTATCCCGATTAACCCGGCTGGGTATTTTTTTGGGACTTTGGAGCTGCCGTATTTACCGCGGACACCAACGCGGTTTGAAGCACCCGCTGAGAGAGTGACTCGTTTTCTTTTGGTGTAATAAGGGAGCGTTTATAACGTTACGAGTGCACCACCGCTTTTTGGAGTATCGTTTACAAAGGAGGATGAAGACACACCTTTACATACTCCAGGATTGAAGGATTAAGGGATCGCGCTTTGCCGGCTAACACACGAAGCGGTAAGCCTGCTTTTAAAATTACCCGACCCTTGTTTTTCCTCATATTTTGACCATAGCGGTTTTGCGAGAGCCAACAGTCGCGGGATACAGCAGGGGTGGTAGCTGGATTTTGGGACTATAGACCTTTCCAGCAGTACTATCGAGCCATGTTTAACATGTCTGAACGACGGGACGCAGCTGTGGACATCTTCAAAAATAAACACCCGGATGTATCCAAGCCACCTGTGATTAATACCACAACAACTCTTAATCCTTTAACTGCCCAATTCCACAAACTGGAAAAACTGTATGAACGCGAACTGCGTAAATGGTGGGAGGGAACGTCACTGCAGGGATATATTGAGGTACAGAGAGTGCCTCGAGGATTGAGAATTTTTACAGTCCCTGCCTACGAAAATCCGGACCCCCGATTACTTGAAACTTGGGCTACACACATAGCCAACTCATGCAAAGGCATGCTGGAAATCTTAGTCCAATTCGCATGGAGCGATCATGATAAAACCATCAAGGAAATTGAGGAATTGGAGGGCTTAATTCTACAGAATACCAACAAAGAGGAACAAGACCTCCTCAGAACCAACATGAAGAAGAGACTTCAAAAATATGAAACAAAGATCAAATTAAGGAAACAAGAAAAGTTCGACCGTGATGAACGAGATTATGCTATGGGAAGAGTGTTGACATTTTCGAAAAAATATGACCAACCACGAAAAGAGGTTGCGAGGAAAGATCAGATGCCTGAAGGAAACGAAGATGCTAGAGTGGAAACTTCGGATTCCGATGTCACTGCCAGTGAACAATCTGGGGATGAAACCACAGGAACGGTAACTGCCCCGGAACGTCCAACAAAAAAGACCCCTTTTCAGCAGGAGTTCAAGGTCATCCGGGAATCCTGGCTGAGAGATGGGAAAAACAAACCCCCAGAAGCAGGAGACAAACCCGACGAGGGGGCTGGAAGGGGAAGAGGAAGAGGCAGAGGCAACACTCAGAACAAACCCACCGCGAGAGTCACCAGGAGCCAGAGGAGGGGCAGATGGTAGATTCTTCGGAACAGCTTACCATTTTGAATCTTTCTGAAAGACATCTTACTCCAGCAGAAGAGTCTGTTCTCAAGTTAGGGCTGACATTCTGTCCGAATAAAAACATGGAGTATACACAGACACGGATCGACCTTTTCAAGTTTATTCGAAAGATCAAATTACACAAGTTTCATAAGACAAAACCAACAGCCCTAGAAGCGAAGCACCTAAGACTAAGTAAAAAGGATACGGATCTCCTAACAGTCAATGACCTCACGGCCTGTGAAGTACTAAACAATCTGAGAGAAGAATGTAACATGGAGATGGAAACTAGTGGCAGTACCCTCACCCAAAGACTGGCCAATGTTGATATCGAACAGACTGCACCCAAGAGCAATTTCAAGCTGGCTTCCAAGTTTGTTCCGCAAACAGCGGTGGATTCAATTGATATTTTTTCCGAAATAGTCATCAGGGATCTGATGGCCATGAGGACTACATCTGATAATCGGACTAAACATTTCAATACCACTAAGGAACAACATTCAGCCATCAAAACCATTATGGATGATGAATCTATTGTGTGCAAACCCTCCGATAAGGGAGGTAACATTGTTATTATGTCCAGGACGAAGTATGTGGCAGAGGCTCTACGTCAACTACAGGACTCTTCCTGTTATGCCATAATAAAAAAACATGAGTACTTATCCAGTATCAATGATCTTTATACTTTACTCAAGAAATGGCATGATAAACAGATGCTAGATCTGGACGAATATCTTTTTCTTAAAACCACCAATCCCGTGTTACCTTGTTTTTATCATCTTCCCAAGGTCCACAAGGACATTAATGACCCCCCTGGGAGACCTATAATCTCCTCCATGGGAGGATTAACGGAGAACCTATCCAAATTCCTAGACCACCACCTGTTTAGTTTGTGCTGTCTCTGAGATCTTATATCAGGGACACCACGGACTTTATAGAGAAGGTGGCACTTCTCAACTGGCAACCTTCCTATGTACTGATCACCCTGGACATAACGAGTTTGTATACTTGTATAGACCATGACCAGGGTCTCCATGCCATCGAGTACTTCCTCAATAAGAGAGAGCTTAAATATGCAATGCATAACAAGATGTTATTGGAACTAATTGCATTTTGTTTGTGTAACAACATTTTTCTCTTTCAGAGCACAATGTACCGCCAGCTGACTGGTACAGCCATGGGATCCTGCTTCGCCCCCAGCTACGCGAATTTATTCGTGGGCTGGTGGGAGGAGCAGGTGGCCTGGGCCCCCGAACTGTCCTCCTGGAATTCCAGGGTGGTACTATGGAGCAGGTACATTGATGACCTGTTCCTAGTATGGAATGGCTCCATTGAGGAAGCAAACCAGTACATTGACATCCTCAATGATAATGAATTTCATTTGAGATTTACTGGGGATGTTAACAGGGAAAAAGTTAAGTACTTAGATCTGGAGGTGAGCATCAGGGATGGACATATTTGCACTGATTTATACCGCAAACCTACTGCTGGGAACAGCGTTTTACACGCGTCCAGTAGCCACCCCCGTAAACTAATTAACAACATTCCGTACGGGGAACTTTTGCGTATTAAACGCAACTGCAGCCAGGACGAGAGCTTTGAAAAAGCAGCGTCAGAATGTGTGGAGAGATTTGTAACAAGAGGCTATAGTCCCCACATTCTCAAAGAGACACTAAACAAAGTTAGAAATATCCCCCGCTCCAGCCTATTCACTAAAAAACCGACCACCACTACTGAAGGTAAATTCCGCATGATTACTTCCTATTCTGCAGACTCCTACAAATTGCGAAAAATATTGTCAAAACATTGGCATATTTTAAAAGCAGATCCGATCATTGGCTTTGACATACCGAGAATGCCACTAATCACATACAGAAAGGCACGATCACTTCGTGACCAAGTAGTCCACAGTTACTTACGACCCATTGTGAAACGAGAGGGCACATTGAAAGAGGCCAAAGGGTTCTTTCCGTGCGGAAGATGCAAGGCTTGCTCTGCGAGTAAAAGAACCTTGAGCTATGAGGTCCCTGGACATAGTGGCGGCAAGAAGATCAGGAAATTTATGTCTTGCCATTCCGACCATGCGGTCTATTGTCTTGTATGTCCCTGCTCATTGAAATATGTGGGAAGCACGATCAACCCTGTTAAATTGAGGATTTTAGAGCATATGCGGGCCATAGTCAACAAGGATTTTAGTTATCCTGTGGCGCGTCATTTTGCCATAAAGCACAATAGTGACAGGAATCTGCTGAAATATTTCTGTTTGGACAGAGTGGAAGTGAATCCAAGAGGGGGAAATAGGCTGCTTACATTAAGAAGGTTAGAGTCTCGTTATATCATAGACCTAGAGACCAGAGCACCCAAGGGATTAAACATGGGAGAAGAAATGGCTTCGCACTTGGGTTGATAATGATGTGTGAATATCTGAATTTGCTAAAACTATTAATTCTGTACCAAATAAGTTGTATTTTGTTGCTGTTCTAATCAGGTGAAAGCTTGGGGTGTAAGATGCCATCTTCTCTTTTTTAACCTCTGTTAAGATTGTTGTGATTTATTGCTGCATATTTAGTTGCACTGTAACTGGGCAGTCCAGTGAAGGGCTGCCAATGCCGATCCACGGCAAGATTTTCCCGCTGCCTCTATGTCTGAATATGACTGGAAACACGGGTTGTAGTTTATGCCATCTTAGCCACGTAATGCAGATATGATTAGTTGTCTGTATTTTAGTGATGTGGTAACCACTGTGATGATGGCAATGCCGATTGATGGCTTTATTATTGTATGATGCAACAGACTTATGGGCAATATTTGGTTAAAATAACGTATTTGCACATTCAAAGATGGCGCGAATATGGCGCTTCTTGTGGTCCCTCGTTTGTTTCCATGATGTATGATAAACATAGATAAGGACATGGTATCTGATTGCACAGATGTAAATACTGACGAAGGGAGTTGATCTCCAGAAACGCGTCTATCTTGAATAAACTTACCCCCCTGCTGTAAGTGACTGCTGAGCTTGTGAGTGCTTTTCTATCCCGATTAACCCGGCTGGGTATTTTTTTGGGACTTTGGAGCTGCCGTATTTACCGCGGACACCAACGCGGTTTGAAGCACCCGCTGAGAGAGTGACTCATTTTCTTTTGGTGTAATAAGGGAGCGTTTATATATATATATATATATACATATATACATACACCTGTAACATAAAAAAATTAAAAAATATAAAATAAATTAAAATATTAAAATATGAAATATTATTTAAACATGCATTTTACACTGCATCTAGTGCAACAGTAGAGAAAGTGTTGGATAGCGGAGGGTAAAAAATGACTATTCTCACTCCAGTGAGTACAACATTAGGGAAAGTGTTGGATAGCGTAGGGGAATAATTTACAATTCCAACTCCAGTGAATGCAACAGTAAGGAAAGTGTTGGATATCAGAGGGGAAAAAATTACTACTCCCACTCCAGCAAGTGCAACAGTAGAGAAAGTGTTGGATAGCGGAGGGATAAAAATTACTATTCCCACTCCAGCAAGAGTGGGGAAAGTGTTGGTTAGCGGAGTGATAACAATTACCATTCCCACTCCAGCGAGTGCAACAGTAGGGAAAATGTTGGATAGTGGAGGGGAATAATTTACTACTCCCACTCCAATGAGTGCAACAGTAGGGAAAGTGTTAGATAGCAAGGGGATCAAATAATTCTTCCCAATCCAGGGACTGCAACAGTAGGGAAAGTGTTGGATAGAGGAGAGGTAAAAATTATTATTTCCACCCCAATGAGTGCAACAGTAGGGAAAGTGTTGGATAGCGGAGTGTATCCATTTACTATTCCCTCTCCAGCAAGTGCAACAGTAGAGAAAGAGTTGGATAGCGTAGGGGTAAAAATTAGTATTCCCACTCCAGTGAATGCAATAGTAGGAAAAGTGTTGGATAGCAGAGGGGTTAAAATTATTATTCCCACAGAAAAAAATTCAAATTTAAAAACAAACATTTATCAACTACAATACAAAATATAATAAAAAAACAAAAACAAAACATATACACAAATATATGTAGAAGTATTTTAATGTAGCAAAAATCTAAAATTGACATACAAATATATATATTTTTAAATTTAGCAACAAATTTACAACCAAATAATATTTTGTAATAGAAATTATTCTTAATGAAAACATGTAAAATTACCTAAATGCAATATTTATTTTCCTACCTTATAATATCAGACAATTGACAACACACATCTAAATTAAACAATTAGTGTACCTCTATATTTATCATAATTAATTTTCAATCAAACAAATATTAATAATTATAAAACACATTTAAAAATGAAAAGATTAATGTACAAACCAAAGATAACAGCTATTGAACCTAAATCCCCAAACAAAATAAAAACTAAACAATTACCAGAAATATTTATCAATTAATAAATGAATAATAATGATCAAGTAATGATTAATTAATTGAAACTAAATTACTTTCCATCCTCTAACCCAATAAACACCAAAACACACAGCTAAAATTATTTACACAATTTCCATAGCTAATTTTACATTAATAAATTACTATCATTTATCAACGAATAAATTATCAATAAAATCAGATGTGGTGGCTGCTCCTTTGCCTATAACACGGCCAAACTCTGGAACTCCCTTCCCGTCCATCTGTGCTCCAAGCCTATTCTGCTCCCGTTCTGTAAGCTCCTGAAATCTCTTGTAAATGTAAATGTGGGATACTTGTAAAGCGCACTGTTACTCTATCCGAGTGTCCTGGCGCTGTAGACCGCTGGGGAACCCGTCCTGGTTTTCCCTGTGAGATGCTCCCTTTCTGGGTATCTCCAGGGTGAAACCAGGCATCCCCGGCGTCTGTGGGGGGCCGTTGTAGAGATGAGGAAAGCTTAATGCCCAGAGTTACCGAGTGTGTTCCCTGGTTAGAGTAGGCACTCAGGCGAGAATTATCGAGTCCGTTGACCCTGGTCCAAGACCCTGCCGCGTCGTGAATTGAACCCTGGTCCTGGGCCGTTCTCTGCTTACAGGTCTGCCGCCTCTAACCAGTGACCCACACCTCTCCTCTTCTCTTCAATAAATCGGTATAGCTCTTAGTTGTCACCCTGCACGTGTGGTCCGCAGTGCTAGGACGCCTAAGGGTAGCTATTGCGCTCAACAAATGGTCTTTTAATTTCTAATTCACAAACACTTTATCCACCACCTTTCCACCTTTAACTGTTTAAAATAGTTTTTTCTTAATGGTATTTGCAGCTTACATGTAATTAATGTATTAACTGATTACCAAATTGGTAAAATATAAAATGAAAACATCAAAATCCAATTATTCTTTTGATTTTTGCTTCGGTTTAATTAAGTTGCAACACATTTGTGAACCATTTTCTCTCGAAGAATTGTCCCTTCTATTCAGATCACTTGAATCTCTTTACATTTTTTAGGTGAGGGTCCCCTGCTGAGAGTGAATGTTTGTTATAAGAAACATGTTCTCAGTATGATAGATACAAAGATTATGTCATGGATTAGGAAAGAGGTATCCCTTGTCCATATGACATATATTTTTCTTCTTAATAAGTATAGTAGCATTTATTTTGATGTCTATGATATTTTTTGCTCTATTGCATAATATATGTAGGAAAGCACCCTTTTTGTATGGATAACCCCCCACTTTTTGCCCTTCTGATGTCTATTCTGACACTGAAAGTGCACTGTAGCCTGCTGTCCTGGCATAAGTGCTTGTGCTCTCTCCATGACAATTGATACCTGTGAATTAGTAACCCCATTTTGCAAGGACGTTAACCCCCTTATAAGACCCTGGAATGTGGTACCCAGGGCATGGGTGTTAACGGGGTCACCATGGCCTGAAACACAGTTTGTGCCACCCAGAGTGACCCAAGTAAATTACTGACAGCAGACTTGCCATTGCAGACTGCAGGAGCAGTGCCAATTGCGCAAACTCAGCACTTTGTCCTCACCATTTTTGGTAGAGTCAGGGCACTGTTTTTAGTATACGCCAGTGAATCCTATGCATGGTGTATTATATTATAGATGTGGACTTGTAAGTGTAAGCTTATATGTCCCTGTAGTGGGATGACATCTGGGCAAATCCAAGTTTGGCAGCGCCATTATGGTACAACATAAATATGTCATGTTTGTTTCAAACAATGTGCCTCATCATCCCTGACATGAATCTTGTATAGAGGAAGATGTGGCATTCACCGAGGTGGCTACCTTAGAGTTTGCCCATCTGGTTGCCCCAGAGTTCCCTGTGCTCTGGCTGCCAGCCATAGTTGCTGCTGCCAAGACAGGAATCTGACCCCTTGCCAGGAGTCAGAAACAATAGCAAGGGCGGGAAGAAGGTGTTGGAAAGGGCCATTTTTGCAGGGTCATCCCCAAACATTTTGCTCTTCCTCCTATTTTTTCCTGACCTATTGTTGTTGGCTATGGGACTCTGTTCAGAAAAGGGGGTGGTGATGAACAGAGTGTCTGAATTAAGCAGACCACTCTTACCCAGTCCAAAGATCAGGGCTTGATCCATCACCGTTCTTTATCTCACTGCCCCATCCCAGCTCAGAACCTGGCTATATGCAAATTAGTCTGTCCCTGGCCCAGTGCATCATGGGAACAGGGCAGACCAAACTACCAAGCCAATTCTTCACCAGAAAGGAGACAAGCTACCGGGGACCGGTTTCTGGCATTTCAGCCTCTTCGGCCCGGCTTGCTTGAATCCTGATGGAGCAGTGAGAAAGGGACTCATGTCTGAGTATACCCTGCCACACCTATAGTGGCCAAAAACGATACAGAAAAGGGGGTGGTGATGAACAGAGTGTCTGAATTAAGCAGACCACTCTTACCCAGTCCAAAGATCAGGGCTTGATCCATCACCGTTCTTTATCTCACTGCCCCATCCCAGCTCAGAACCTGGCTATATGCAAATTAGTCTGTCCCTGGCCCAGTGCATCATGGGAACAGGGCAGACCAAACTACCAAGCCAATTCTTCACCAGAAAGGAGACAAGCTACCGGGGACCGGTTTCTGGCATTTCAGCCTCTTCGGCCCGGCTTGCTTGAATCCTGATGGAGCAGTGAGAAAGGGACTCATGTCTGAGTATACCCTGCCACACCTATAGTGGCCAAAAACGATACAGAAAAGGGGGTGGTGATGAACAGAGTGTCTGAATTAAGCAGACCACTCTTACCCAGTCCAAAGATCAGGGCTTGATCCATCACCGTTCTTTATCTCACTGCCCCATCCCAGCTCAGAACCTGGCTATATGCAAATTAGTCTGTCCCTGGCCCAGTGCATCATGGGAACAGGGCAGACCAAACTACCAAGCCAATTCTTCACCAGAAAGGAGACAAGCTACCGGGGACCGGTTTCTGGCATTTCAGCCTCTTCGGCCCGGCTTGCTTGAATCCTGATGAAGCAGTGAGAAAGGGACTCATGTCTGAGTATACCCTGCCACACCTATAGTGGCCAAAAACGATACAGAAAAGGGGGTGGTGATGAACAGAGTGTCTGAATTAAGCAGACCACTCTTACCCAGTCCAAAGATCAGGGCTTGATCCATCACCGTTCTTTATCTCACTGCCCCATCCCAGCTCAGAACCTGGCTATATGCAAATTAGTCTGTCCCTGGCCCAGTGCATCATGGGAACAGGGCAGACCAAACTACCAAGCCAATTCTTCACCAGAAAGGAGACAAGCTACCGGGGACCGGTTTCTGGCATTTCAGCCTCTTCGGCCCGGCTTGCTTGAATCCTGATGGAGCAGTGAGAAAGGGACTCATGTCTGAGTATACCCTGCCACACCTATAGTGGCCAAAAACGATACAGAAAAGGGGGTGGTGATGAACAGAGTGTCTGAATTAAGCAGACCACTCTTACCCAGTCCAAAGATCAGGGCTTGATCCATCACCGTTCTTTATCTCACTGCCCCATCCCAGCTCAGAACCTGGCTATATGCAAATTAGTCTGTCCCTGGCCCAGTGCATCATGGGAACAGGGCAGACCAAACTACCAAGCCAATTCTTCACCAGAAAGGAGACAAGCTACCGGGGACCGGTTTCTGGCATTTCAGCCTCTTCGGCCCGGCTTGCTTGAATCCTGATGGAGGAGTGAGAAAGGGACTCATGTCTGAGTATACCCTGCCACACCTATAGTGGCCAAAAACGATACAGAAAAGGGGGTGGTGATGAACAGAGTGTCTGAATTAAGCAGACCACTCTTACCCAGTCCAAAGATCAGGGCTTGATCCATCACCGTTCTTTATCTCACTGCCCCATCCCAGCTCAGAACCTGGCTATATGCAAATTAGTCTGTCCCTGGCCCAGTGCATCATGGGAACAGGGCAGACCAAACTACCAAGCCAATTCTTCACCAGAAAGGAGACAAGCTACCGGGGACCGGTTTCTGGCATTTCAGCCTCTTCGGCCCGGCTTGCTTGAATCCTGATGGAGCAGTGAGAAAGGGACTCATGTCTGAGTATACCCTGCCACACCTATAGTGTCCAAAAACGATACAGAAAAGGGGGTGGTGATGAACAGAGTGTCTGAATTAAGCAGACCACTCTTACCCAGTCCAAAGATCAGGGCTTGATCCATCACCGTTCTTTATCTCACTGCCCCATCCCAGCTCAGAACCTGGCTATATGCAAATTAGTCTGTCCCTGGCCCAGTGCATCATGGGAACAGGGCAGACCAAACTACCAAGCCAATTCTTCACCAGAAAGGAGACAAGCTACCGGGGACCGGTTTCTGGCATTTCAGCCTCTTCGGCCCGGCTTGCTTGAATCCTGATGGAGCAGTGAGAAAGGGACTCATGTCTGAGTATACCCTGCCACACCTATAGTGGCCAAAAACGATACAGAAAAGGGGGTGGTGATGAACAGAGTGTCTGAATTAAGCAGACCACTCTTACCCAGTCCAAAGATCAGGGCTCGATCCATCACCGTTCTTTATCTCACTGCCCCATCCCAGCTCAGAACCTGGCTATATGCAAATTAGTCTGTCCCTGGCCCAGTGCATCATGGGAACAGGGCAGACCAAACTACCAAGCCAATTCTTCACCAGAAAGGAGACAAGCTACCGGGGACCGGTTTCTGGCATTTCAGCCTCTTCGGCCCGGCTTGCTTGAATCCTGATGGAGCAGTGAGAAAGGGACTCATGTCTGAGTATACCCTGCCACACCTATAGTGGCCAAAAACGATACAGAAAAGGGGGTGGTGATGAACAGAGTGTCTGAATTAAGCAGACCACTCTTACCCAGTCCAAAGATCAGGGCTTGATCCATCACCGTTCTTTATCTCACTGCCCCATCCCAGCTCAGAACCTGGCTATATGCAAATTAGTCTGTCCCTGGCCCAGTGCATCATGGGAACAGGGCAGACCAAACTACCAAGCCAATTCTTCACCAGAAAGGAGACAAGCTACCGGGGATCGGTTTCTGGCATTTCAGCCTCTTCGGCCCGGCTTGCTTGAATCCTGATGGAGCAGTGAGAAAGGGACTCATGTCTGAGTATACCCTGCCACACCTATAGTGGCCAAAAACGATACAGAAAAGGGGGTGGTGATGAACAGAGTGTCTGAATTAAGCAGACCACTCTTACCCAGTCCAAAGATCAGGGCTTGATCCATCACCGTTCTTTATCTCACTGCCCCATCCCAGCTCAGAACCTGGCTATATGCAAATTAGTCTGTCCCTGGCCCAGTGCATCATGGGAACAGGGCAGACCAAACTACCAAGCCAATTCTTCACCAGAAAGGAGACAAGCTACCGGGGACCGGTTTTTGGCATTTCAGCCTCTTCGGCCCGGCTTGCTTGAATCCTGATGAAGCAGTGAGAAAGGGACTCATGTCTGAGTATACCCTGCCACACCTATAGTGGCCAAAAACGATACAGAAAAGGGGGTGGTGATGAACAGAGTGTCTGAATTAAGCAGACCACTCTTACCCAGTCCAAAGATCAGGGCTTGATCCATCACCGTTCTTTATCTCACTGCCCCATCCCAGCTCAGAACCTGGCTATATGCAAATTAGTCTGTCCCTGGCCCAGTGCATCATGGGAACAGGGCAGACCAAACTACCAAGCCAATTCTTCACCAGAAAGGAGACAAGCTACCGGGGACCGGTTTCTGGCATTTCAGCCTCTTCGGCCCGGCTTGCTTGAATCCTGATGGAGCAGTGAGAAAGGGACTCATGTCTGAGTATACCCTGCCACACCTATAGTGGCCAAAAACGATACAGAAAAGGGGGTGGTGATGAACAGAGTGTCTGAATTAAGCAGACCACTCTTACCCAGTCCAAAGATCAGGGCTTGATCCATCACCGTTCTTTATCTCACTGCCCCATCCCAGCTCAGAACCTGGCTATATGCAAATTAGTCTGTCCCTGGCCCAGTGCATCATGGGAACAGGGCAGACCAAACTACCAAGCCAATTCTTCACCAGAAAGGAGACAAGCTACCGGGGACCGGTTTCTGGCATTTCAGCCTCTTCGGCCCGGCTTGCTTGAATCCTGATGGAGCAGTGAGAAAGGGACTCATGTCTGAGTATACCCTGCCACACCTATAGTGGCCAAAAACGATACAGAAAAGGGGGTGGTGATGAACAGAGTGTCTGAATTAAGCAGACCACTCTTACCCAGTCCAAAGATCAGGGCTTGATCCATCACCGTTCTTTATCTCACTGCCCCATCCCAGCTCAGAACCTGGCTATATGCAAATTAGTCTGTCCCTGGCCCAGTGCATCATGGGAACAGGGCAGACCAAACTACCAAGTCAATTCTTCACCAGAAAGGAGACAAGCTACCGGGGACCGGTTTCTGGCATTTCAGCCTCTTCGGCCCGGCTTGCTTGAATCCTGATGGAGCAGTGAGAAAGGGACTCATGTCTGAGTATACCCTGCCACACCTATAGTAGCCAAAAACGATACAGAAAAGGGGGTGGTGATGAACAGAGTGTCTGAATTAAGCAGACCACTCTTACCCAGTCCAAAGATCAGGGCTTGATCCATCACCATTCTTTATCTCACTGCCCCATCCCAGCTCAGAACCTGGCTATATGCAAATTAGTCTGTCCCTGGCCCAGTGCATCATGGGAACAGGGCAGACCAAACTACCAAGCCAATTCTTCACCAGAAAGGAGACAAGCTACCGGGGACCGGTTTCTGGCATTTCAGCCTCTTCGGCCCGGCTTGCTTGAATCCTGATGGAGCAGTGAGAAAGGGACTCATGTCTGAGTATACCCTGCCACACCTATAGTGGCCAAAAACGATACAGAAAAGGGGGTGATGATGAACAGAGTGTCTGAATTAAGCAGACCACTCTTACCCCGTCCAAAGATCAGGGCTTGATCCATCACCGTTCTTTATCTCACTGCCCCATCCCAGCTCAGAACCTGGCTATATGCAAATTAGTCTGTCCCTGGCCCAGTGCATCATGGGAACAGGGCAGACCAAACTACCAAGCCAATTCTTCACCAGAAAGGAGACAAGCTACCGGGGACCGGTTTCTGGCATTTCAGCCTCTTCGGCCCGGCTTGCTTGAATCCTGATGGAGCAGTGAGAAAGGGACTCATGTCTGAGTATACCCTGCCACACCTATAGTGGCCAAAAACGATACAGAAAAGGGGGTGGTGATGAACAGAGTGTCTGAATTAAGCAGACCACTCTTACCCAGTCCAAAGATCAAGTCCAAAGACGCCTGAAATGGCAGAAACCGGTCCCCGGAAGCTTGTTTCCTTCCCAGTGTAAGAATTGGCTTTTGTAGTCTGGTCTGCCCTGTTCCCATGATGCACTGGGCCAGGGACAGACTAATTTGCATACAGCCAGGTTCTGAAACTGGGATGGTGCAATGAGCTAAAAAACGGTGTTGGATCTAGCCCTGATCTCTTGACTGGGTGAGAGTACTCTGCTTAATTCAGAGACTCTGTCCATCACCACCCCTTGTTGTAAATAATTTTGTCCACCCTAAGCGTGGAAGGGTATACTCAGATGTGAGTCCCTTGCTCATTGCACCATCAGGATTCAAGCAAGCCGGGCCGAAGACGCCTGAAATGGCAGAAACCGGTCCCCGGAAGCTTGTTTCCTTCCCAGTGTAAGAATTGGCTTTTGTAGTCTGGTCTGCCCTGTTCCCATGATGCACTGGGCCAGGGACAGACTAATTTGCATACAGCCAGGTCCTGAAACTGGGATGGTGCAATGAGCTAAAAAACGGTGTTGGATCTAGCCCTGATCTCTTGACTGGGTGAGAGTACTCTGCTTAATTCAGAGACTCTGTCCATCACCACCCCTTGTTGTAAATAATTTTGTCCACCCTAAGCGTGGAAGGGTATACTCAGATGTGAGTCCCTTGCTCATTGCACCATCAGGATTCAAGCAAGCCGGGCCGAAGACGCCTGAAATGGCAGAAACCGGTCCCCGGAAGCTTGTTTCCTTCCCAGTGTAAGAATTGGCTTTTGTAGTCTGGTCTGCCCTGTTCTCATGATGCACTGGGCCAGGGACAGACTAATTTGCATACAGCCAGGTTCTGAAACTGGGATGGTGCAATGAGCTAAAAAACGGTGTTGGATCTAGCCCTGATCTCTTGACTGGGTGAGAGTACTCTGCTTAATTCAGAGACTCTGTCCATCACCACCCCTTGTTGTAAATAATTTTGTCCACCCTAAGCGTGGAAGGGTATACTCAGATGTGAGTCCCTTGCTCATTGCACCATCAGGATTCAAGCAAGCCGGGCCGAAGACGCCTGAAATGGCAGAAACCGGTCCCCGGAAGCTTGTTTCCTTCCCAGTGTAAGAATTGGCTTTTGTAGTCTGGTCTGCCCTGTTCCCATGATGCACTGGGCCAGGGACAGACTAATTTGCATACAGCCAGGTTCTGAAACTGGGATGGTGCAATGAGCTAAAAAACGGTGTTGGATCTAGCCCTGATCTCTTGACTGGGTGAGAGTACTCTGCTTAATTCAGAGACTCTGTCCATCACCACCCCTTGTTGTAAATAATTTTGTCCACCCTAAGCGTGGAAGGGTATACTCAGATGTGAGTCCCTTGCTCATTGCACCATCAGGATTCAAGCAAGCCGGGCCGAAGACGCCTGAAATGGCAGAAACCGGTCCCCGGAAGCTTGTTTCCTTCCCAGTGTAAGAATTGGCTTTTGTAGTCTGGTCTGCCCTGTTCCCATGATGCACTGGGCCAGGGACAGACTAATTTGCATACAGCCAGGTTCTGAAACTGGGATGGTGCAATGAGCTAAAAAACGGTGTTGGATCTAGCCCTGATCTCTTGACTGGGTGAGAGTACTCTGCTTAATTCAGAGACTCTGTCCATCACCACCCCTTGTTGTAAATAATTTTGTCCACCCTAAGCGTGGAAGGGTATACTCAGATGTGAGTCCCTTGCTCATTGCACCATCAGGATTCAAGCAAGCCGGGCCGAAGACGCCTGAAATGGCAGAAACCGGTCCCCGGAAGCTTGTTTCCTTCCCAGTGTAAGAATTGGCTTTTGTAGTCTGGTCTGCCATGTTCCCATGATGCACTGGGCCAGGGACAGACTAATTTGCATACAGCCAGGTTCTGAAACTGGGATGGTGCAATGAGCTAAAAAACGGTGTTGGATCTAGCCCTGATCTCTTGACTGGGTGAGAGTACTCTGCTTAATTCAGAGACTCTGTCCATCACCACCCCTTGTTGTAAATAATTTTGTCCACCCTAAGCGTGGAAGGGTATACTCAGATGTGAGTCCCTTGCTCATTGCACCATCAGGATTCAAGCAAGCCGGGCCGAAGACGCCTGAAATGGCAGAAACCGGTCCCCGGAAGCTTGTTTCCTTCCCAGTGTAAGAATTGGCTTTTGTAGTCTGGTCTGCCCTGTTCCCATGATGCACTGGGCCAGGGACAGACTAATTTGCATACAGCCAGGTTCTGAAACTTAGATGGTGCAATGAGCTAAAAAACGGTGTTGGATCTAGCCCTGATCTCTTGACTGGGTGAGAGTACTCTGCTTAATTCAGAGACTCTGTCCATCACCACCCCTTGTTGTAAATAATTTTGTCCACCCTAAGCGTGGAAGGGTATACTCAGATGTGAGTCCCTTGCTCATTGCACCATCAGGATTCAAGCAAGCCGGGCCGAAGACGCCTGAAATGGCAGAAACCGGTCCCCGGAAGCTTGTTTCCTTCACAGTGTAAGAATTGGCTTTTGTAGTCTGGTCTGCCCTGTTCCCATGATGCACTGGGCCAGGGACAGACTAATTTGCATACAGCCAGGTTCTGAAACTGGGATGGTGCAATGAGCTAAAAAAAAACGGTGTTGGATCTAGCCCTGATCTCTTGACTGGGTGAGAGTACTCTGCTTAATTCAGAGACTCTGTCCATCACCACCCCTTGTTGTAAATAGGCTATGGGACTCTGGGCACTTTACCACTGCTGATCAGTGCTAAAGTGCTTAGACTCTCTCTATAAATTGGTATTGTGATTGTTTCTCCCTGATTGGCATATTTGTTTTACCACTAACAGCCAGATTCATCAAGCGAAATGCGCTCGCAAAAGGGCCAGATTCTGAGAATCTGGCCCTTTGCGAGTGCAATTTTTGCATTTGGGATTCATCATCCCAAATGCAAAAATCGCTAATAAAGAATTCGCAAATTTGCGAGGATTAGCATTTAAGGAATCTCTATTAGAGATTCCTTAAATGCTATTCATGAAACATTTAAAAATTGCGAATTCGCAATTTAGGACCGCTATTTACCACGAAGTCAAACCTCGTGGTAAATAGCGAAAACTTAGAAAAATGCATTTTCTATGTTGCATGTTACACACACACATGTCCTTTGGACATGTGTGTGCACAACATCAGTGTAAATTCACATTTCAGGGGTGCTACAGGGTGTCCTTTGGACACCCCTGCACCCTTGAAATCGCATCCTTATTTGCGATTAGCAAATTGCTAATCGCAAATAAGGAATAACTCCCCATGCATTCCTATGGGCCTGTAGGCCCATAGGAATGCATGGGGAGTTATTCCTTATTTGCGATTAGCAATTTGCTAATCGCAAATAAGGAACATGTAGGAATCGCAATATTTTTTGCAATTCCTACATGAAATCCCGTTTTGCAAGTCCTTAATAGCGATTCCTTATGAATCGCTATTAAAGACTCGCAAAACGGGTCTTTTATGAATCTAGCAGTAAGTCCCTAGTAAAGTGTGCCAGGGCTGGTCAATCAAGTGGTCTTGCAGCACTGTTTGTGACACCCACATGAGTAGCACTGAAAGGAAGTCTCAGGCCTGCCATCGCGGTGCCTGTGCACAGTTTGTTAACTGCCATTTCGACTTGGCAAGTGCACCCACTAGTCAGGCCCTACCCTTCCCTTTTCTTCCACATAGGACACCCCTATGGTAGGCCCAAGGCACCCTCCTGGGCAAGGTGCAGTGAATGTAAACGGTAGGACATGTACTGGTGTGTGTAACATGTACTGATAGTGAAATACTGCCAATTTCATTTTTCACTATTGAAAGGCTATCTTGTAACCCTGGCCGTAGTAGGCGTAGTGGGGCTACACGAAGCTACGTGAAGTGGGCGAGAAACTACGCCCACCCACGCACTTCACGTAGCCCCACTACGCGCCACCCGCCTCCCTCCCGCCCTCCCTAAATACTTAAATTAACTTTTAAAAATGTATAAAAACCACTTACCTTCTACGCTGCGTTCCCCGGGGCTCCCTCTTGTAATCGCGCCGCCTTCTTGGATACTAATGCGCATGCGCGCCCGACCGCGCATGCGCATTTCTTGCGAGAAATGCGCATGTGCGGGCGATTACAAGAGGGATCCCCGGGGACACAGCGTACAAGGTAAGTGGTTTTTATACATTTTTAAAAGTTCATTTAAGTATTTAGGGAGGGCGGGAGGGAGGCGGGTGGCGGGCAACTTCGCTACGCCCACAGAGTGGGCGTAGTGTTGCCTGCTACGCCTACTTTGCAAAGGGCGAAGTAAGCAACACTACGTCCACTTCGTGGGCGTAGCGAAGTCCTTCGCCCAGGGTTACTATCTTGTTCATAGTACAGAATGGGAAATGCTTTGTAACATTTTGCAATCATATCTTCCCATAGGGATAAGATAGAAAAATTGATTTTAGTATACCTTAACTCAGAATTTAATACCATATCTTTTAGGAAAGAGTGTGTTTGAAAATACCACTGTTAGAAAGCGGCTATTTTCTTGTTCAACCTTCCTGTGTGCCTCTGTCTGTTTGTGGATTGACTGTCTGGCTTTGGAGTGACAGGGGCTGGGAAAGTTCAGTGGCTCCAGTAGTCTGGATGGGTCAGTAATAGGCTAAATAGGCCTGATCTGCATCTGCAGTGGTGGGAGGAGTAGCATCTGTACCTGAATTGGGCTCTGCCTGCCTTCTACAATGCTGGCTCTGCCCCCTGTGGTGTGTCTGGGGCCAGGGGCTCACACTGACAATGGATGTTGTTGTGCACTTGCAGAGTGCCCCCAGAACTGGTTTGAACTGGGCTCAGAGCCCCTTGAACAAAGAGAACAAAGAGATTTTTGGGTCTAAGTGTTAAACGCAATACCTCAGACTTTAGATCATTCCTGGAATTCAAGAGAAACCCTTGCCAAGGAGAGGAGCTAGAGAGACTGAGGAGAAGTACAGCCCTTGCTGTCTGTCTGGGGTTGGCCAGCAGTTGCTGTTTCTGCCAAGGAAAGGAGAAGGACTTTGCTGTGTCCCCTGCTTGAATGAGATCTCCAAGGGCCTAAAGTGAGCTGGCCTCCTCTTCAGTAGTCTCAGGGACACAAAGACTTCAACCCCAGCTCGCCTGAACTTTGCTGATGTGTGTTCTGAACTGCCTTGAAGTGCCTCTGCGACGTTTAGGCCTCTGGAGGTTGTTGCTGCTGTTTGGGAGCTGGAAGAGCGAAGAAACTCTAAGAACAACAGAAATCAACGCATCTCTCTTCTTGCAGCTGTTTTTTGGACACATCTTAATGGTGTGAGAAGAATTTCCACGCACTGCTGCGAAAACCGTCGCAGCACATTTTGTTGCTGCAAGAATTGACGCATTGAGGGATTGCGGCTGAACTGATGCAGTGCTGCCCAAACGACACCGCCTCGATCGCCAACGCATCCTGAATTCCCACGCATCGTATCTGTGCTGCGAGTTCTTCTGATGCATCACCTGCGGGCCGGAACCGGCACGAAGAATCAACGCATCACTCCACATACAGACCGGAATCGATGCAACCCTTCCTCTGCGTGCAGCGGGACTGTCACATCGCCTCCTCAGGAGTGTTGCATCTCTTTGTTTTCAGACGCTGGAGCTGTTAGGCATGATGATCTTTGACGCAACTACATGTACTTTGGTGAAATGGTACGCATCAATAGTTTTCCATAGTACAAGTTCTATAAACCTTTTGAAAGTCATATTTTTAAATGTTTATGTTGGACTGTTTTCATTTTGGTCTTGTTTAGTTTAGATAATGATGCTTTATTTTTCAAACTGGTGTGGTATTCTTTTGTGGTGTTTTTACTGTGTTACTGTGAGTGTTGGTACAAATACTTTACACATTGCCTTTGGGATAAGCTTGTCTTCTTGTGCCAAGCTACCAAGGGGGTGAGAAGGAGTTATCGAAAATGTGTATCCCCCTTACCCTGACTAGAAGCAAGGGTCCCTATTTGGACAAAGGTACATACCTCTGCCAATAGAGACCTCCATTTCTATCACTGGTGGTCAGGGGTGAGGATTTGAACCTGTATTTGTAATTGGCCCATAGTGATTGATGTACTTCACTAGTTTAGTGCAGATCACTACACAACCACATACTGTGCTTTGTTTTTTTGTTCTATTTTTGAGTAACCCTTAAAGTATCCACGTATCCTGTCTCAGAAGTTTAAACCAGCCAGTGATGTTGCAGAACTGGAGTTTGATATTGAAATATTAAATGGTTACAAAGTAGGTCAACTCTAGCAGCTCTGCAGGAGCTTTGGATGTCCCATAAAGAGCAGCTCCAGGAAGGAGAAGCTATGGAAACCTTAAGGGCCTGGTGGGAGGCCAAAGAGGCTGGGGAGACAGATGGTGCAGAGATGGATGAGGATGCACAAGGGGATGGTTTCAGGTCATATGATCTGCTTGTGAGAAGAGCACCCTCCAGGGCTGGCAGCAAATATTCCGCTACAAGTTTTTCCCCAGAGGAGTTGGAAAGAAACAAAAGGGTTAGAGATCATGAGTTAGAAGTCATGAGACTCAAGATGTAAATATTGGAAATGGAGAACCAAAAAGCTGCCATAGAGAGACAAAAGATCGTAGAGGAGAGCAAGAAGTTTTATGCCTAGGAAGAAATGAAATTGACCTTGGCACATGAATTAAAAATGAGGGAGCTTGATGTGAAGCTTGAGAGGCTTGAGGCCATGAGTGCTGAGCTGAAAATGAAATGTGTGCTGCTCATGAAGTGAGCTTGGCTAGGTTGTAGGTAGAGTCCAGCTCAGGTGGTGGCAGCAAAAATGTAGTGTCTAGTGCTGAGGGAGAAGTACACATACCCAGAGATGTGGCACCTGACTTGAAGGAGAGGTTAACATACCCCAAAGGGTTCAGGGTTATGAGGTAGCTCCAGTGGTGTGTAGTGTTCTTGAGGTTGATTGGTGAACTTCACAGGGGTTCATATTCCTATTGGTGGGAGTGACCATCTACTGACTCTAGATGAGAGGTGCAAGGAGAGGGTTTCTACCTCTGTAGAAGCTTTGGCGGTCTATTAGGAAGGCAGGCATCTGCCCGCCCCCCTAAGGGTGCTGGGACCAGCCACCAGTGGTACGGTGGCCCGCACCAGCAATAAGGATGCCACTGCCACGGTGGTGGTGGCATCCCCTATCCACAACATTGTGGTGGGTGGTGCTCACAGCACCACCTGCCACAATGCTGTGAATGCACCTTGTGCATTTGCATGCACAACCTGGCAGGCACCGTGCGTACCCCCCCATTTGCACCTCCCACCCCCCCAAAACCCTAGGTGCCTGCAACAGGCCCCTACATTCAGGCACCGCATGCATTTCCATGGCGGCAACGCCACCATGGAAAGGCACATCTCTGCCTGAATTGTAATATGGAAGGCGGTGTCTGACAGCACCACCATATTCAGCCCCTTTTCCGCCCTTTCAACTTGTCGACAGGTGGAAAACTGACGGACGGTCTTTTGGTGTGCCAGGGTCCTCCCTGCCATCGTAATTTGGCAGGGGGAAATGGGAGGCGGACGTAGATAATGGCAGACGGATCACCACTGCCTTACGTGCGATCAGCCCGTTATTATAATGGACCCCTTGGTGTATAAGTGTGGAGACCACCCAGAAGAGTGTGAGTTGAGTGACAGAGACAGTCAGAAACTGTCTTGCCAATCTCAGGAGAGTGGTGTGGGGTACTTGTGTGAAGCACTGGAAGGGGAGGCAACGGGTTGCTCGGTTAACAACTGTGGGGGGCTGTGTGATTTATTTGTTGGAGAGCATATTTAAAGTCCCTGTTTTCCAGAGCTATGCCAACACCCAATGGAGTGTTAGTTCGCTGATTCCATGGAGCTTGCACAGGAGGCAGACCTTTTGGTGGATTCCAGAGAATATAAAGAAGCATTTGGGAGTGAAGGGGTGGCTCAGGTTTTCCCCAACCAAGTGAGGTAGGGGAGGTTTGTGGTAGCCAGATAGGTCCCACTGTATTGGGAGGGGGGTAGGAACTCACATCCTGTCTCAGAGGAGAAGGAATGAGAGTAGGCTGTGTCCCAAGGTGCCCAAAACCCAGTTCCAGAGCCTGGTTGGTTCCATAAGTAAACACCTGGAACGGGCTTAGTGTTAGCATCGCAGTGGCGCACGTTCTAGGGCCCGCCCCAGGTGTTCATAGAGGCTTACATCAACCTCTATGGGAAGTCCCATATGCACGTGGTGCAAAAACCTCACAGTGTGTAAAGCAACTTTTTTTTAGTGCTGCTAGATGGTCGCTGCAAAGTTCTACATTAATACATTAGTGACTGTAGCAAGCATTTCATATTGTGGCATAGTAGTTATGTGCTAATTTTCTTTAATTCCAGAACTTTCTACAATGGGGACTGCAAGTCCCAGAAATCTTGTAAGGCAGCCATCTTGGGTGCGGCTATCCTATAAATGGAGCCCCACCCCTTGGGCATGCTCACTATTCAGGCAGTCCTCCTTTGGGTAGCAGCTCATTGCTCCGGTCCTTCGCTTGAGCCGATTTTCTCTCATTGAACCTCAGACCCCATTCAGGTAAGACTCTTCAGGCTCACGCTTGGCACAAGAGACACGCACATTCCGGTTTGTGGTGTCACTTTGAGTTTCGTGGTTAGAGATTGATCTCGCTGGCCTTCGCTCCCTCCCAACTGGTGTTTAAAGAATGCCAGCTCCCGCATTCTAACAGCTCAGAGCAGGCCGTGCTCTGTCGGGTAGGATCTTTTCCTTTTTGTTATACATATACATGTTTACTGAGTTGGAGATATGATTGTAGTGATGAGGCATTACAAACATTTTCTGCATTGGGATCATTTCCTGTTCATTATGAGCATATGTGATGTAACTTAAAAGGCATTACGAACATTTAACACATTTAACAGGAGAACTAAGAATAACAATATGGTCTGACTAATATGAAGACGTGCTTTGTTTAACACTTTGTAGTGCATTTAAATATTTAAATCTCAAATCACGGGCATGCAGTCCCCAGTGGAGGGACCAGTGGGTCAGGGGTTGCAAGTTCTGACGTCAGAGTGCTCCAGGACTGATGCTGGTGAGGCCACTTCTGGCCTGGGGGGTCTTCATGGTCTGTCAAGTAGAAAGGAGGTTGGAGACCTTCTCCAGACAGACTCTCGTTCAACTCATGAGGAGTATGCTTCCCTTGGGATGTGGTTGGTGAACTCCCCCGGAAGTCCTGGGATGCCAGGCAAAGGTCAAGCCTAAGGGTACAGACCCTGGGTTGGAGGACCATGTTCAGAGTGTCTTCCCTGACCTGGAGGAAGGGGCGACTGCTAACAGTGGCCCTACCAAGTTGTCTCCTGAGATACCGCTCCAGGTGGGAGTGTGCAGAGCCCCAGGGAGAAAGACAGTGTATGAGAGAGCTCACCCCGTCTCTCATCCAGCTGCAGGGTACAGACCCTGGGCTGGTGGGCCAGTGTCATGATACCATACCTGACTTGGCAAGAGAGAGACTGGAGAAAAGGATCCAGGCACCTGGGGCTACTGCCCCTCACTTTGTAACACCACAGAGGCTGGAGAGAATTGAAAGGCATGAGGCCTGGCTCTCATCACTGACAGCTATCTGTGGCCACCGTGGCTGGCTATCCTGGTGGACAGAGCTGCCCCTGGAGGAGGGCAGGAGTCACACCCCAGGAGTGGACATGGCCACACCACTGTGTTGGCCATGTGGGTACGGTCTACCTGTCGGGACACATCTGTGAACAGTTGAGGCACTGCACAGATGGGGTCCCCAGGGGAGGAAAAGGGCCCCCCATGGGTTTGCATAGTGGGCACTGAGAGTATGGATAGATAGAGGGATCCAACTAGATTCAGGAAGGTGTAGAACGGGAATAGACCCCTGCTTTTGTGGGCTAGGTTTCATGTTCTATTGCCTGAAGCAGGAAAGTCCATCAAAGTATTGATTGGTCTACACTGCCTTTAGGCTGGAAGGGGGTTGTGCTGGAAATGGCCCTTTTTTCAGGGTCATCCTTAAACTTTTCGCTTCTTCCTCATATTTTTTCCAGACTTATTTGTGTTGGCTTTGGGACTCTAGGCACTTTACCACTGCTGATCAGTGCTAATGTACATAGGCTCTCTGTATAAAGTGGAATTGTGATTGGTTCTCCATGATTGGCATATTTGTTTCACCAGTAGGTCCATAGTAATGTGCACTAAGTGTGCCAGGGCTGGTAAATCAAATGCTACTAGTGATCTTGCAGCACTGATTGTGCTGCCCGCGAGTAGCCCTGAAAAGAGGTCTCCGGCCTGCCACATTGGTGCCTGTGCGTAGTTTGTTAACTGCCATGTCATCTTGGCAAGTGCACCCACTTACCAGGCCCTACCCTTCCCTTTTCTTTCACATAGAACCCCCCTTTGGTAGGCCCAAGGAACCTCCCTGGGCAGGGTGCAGTGTATGTAAAAGGTAGGACATGTACTGCTAGCGATAGTGAAATACTGGCAATTTTGTTTTTCACTATTGAAAGGCTATCTTGCCCATAGGACAGAATGGGGAATGCTTTGTCACAATTCATAAGCATATCTTCCTGTAGGGATGAGATAGAAAAATGGAGTTTAGTATCACTGAACTCAGGTTTTAAAAACACATATTTTAGTAAAGATGTTTTTTAAAGGTTGTGTTTGAAAATACTACTTTTAGAAAGTGCCTATTTTTTTGTTCAACCTTCCTGTGTGCCTCTGCCTGTTTGTGGATTGACACTCTGACTTTGGAGTGACAGGGGCTGGCGAGGTGCAGTGGCTCTAGGAGTCTGTGTGAGTCAGCACTGGGCTGAATAGGTCTGATCTGCATTTGGAGTGGTGGGAGGAGTAGCACCTGTGCCTGAATAGGGCTGTTTCAGCCTTCCACAATGCTGGCTCTGCCCCTCTGTGGTGTGTCTGGAGCCAAGGCTAACACTGACAATGGATGTTGTTGTACACTTGCAGAATTGCCCCAGAACTGGTTTAAACTGGGCCCACAGCCCCTTGCACAAAGAGAACAAAGGAATTTTGGGGTATAAGCATCAGACCCAAAACCCCAGACTTTAGATCATTCCTGAAATTCAAGAGGAACCTTTGCCAAGTAGAAGAGCTGGAAACACTAAGGAGAAATACTGTCCTTGCTGTGTGTATGTGGTTGGCCTGCATGCAGCGGGACTGTCACATCACCTCCTCAGGGTCTCAGGAGTGTTGCATCTCTTTATTTTCCAATGCTGCGGCTGTTTGGCTTGGTGAACTTTGACGCAACTACAGGTACTTTGGTGAAAAGTCACACATTGATAGTTTTATATGGTACATGTTCTTGAAACCTTTTGAAAGTCATATGTTTAACAGTTTTTGTTGTTTTGATCTTGTTTAGTTTAGATAAAGATATTTCATGTTTGTAAACTGGTGTGGTGTCCTTTTGTGTGGTTTTCACTGTGTTTATGTGAGTGTTGGTACAAATACTTTACACATTGCCTTTGGGATAAGCCTGTCTGCTCTTTCCAAGCTACTAAAGGGATAAGAAGGGGTTATTTAAAGTGTGTATCCCCCTCACCCTGACTAGAAGCAAGGGTCCCTCTTTGGACAAAGGCACCTACCTCTGCCATCTAGAGACCCTCATTTCTAACAGAAGGTCACTCCTCCCTCCTGATAGTCTAGCTAGTGAAGTAGCGCATTAAGGCAGTGAACTTCAAAGGATGCATCACCTGTGAAATGCAGCTAGTCTGCCTCACAAAGGAGGAAACAGCCCTCCCCTGGCCCCAAGTGCAATTGCACCCGAGCAGGAGGTAATATTAGGTAATCAGGAGTGTACACACCCAAAAGGCTATCAACACTTGTAGGGTTGGGTACCTGGTCTGTACAGGAAGACTTCTGTCATTCTTAAAGGTTGTACGTTAGTGGGTTATGGGTAGAAAACAAGACCTACAACAACCCCAGATGTCTTAACGTAAGGGGCGGATTAGCTGGTTGGGCTTGTAACTCATTAGCCACTTGCACCAATAGCCCTAACACCCCATAATATTGTTGTGTGGCATTTTAAGCTCCGATTGAATTTTCCCGATGTATGCCCTTATATAGGTACAATTCACATTGCCCTTATATAGGCATAGAAATCAATCCTTTATTTAGGCATAGCCCATGCTACCCAAATACAGGCATGGCTACTTCCACCTGTAACAAACATCACAACGACTTCTTGGAAAACCAGTTTAAGCAGTCGGGGACTTCCTCTTGCTTGAATATTGATTTGTCCAAGTACTCAGTTACTTTACAAAGAACAACTAGTCCCTAGGGGTTCTTTCCTGACTTTCATATGCCCGACTTTATGTAAAACTATGGCATTCCTAAACACCTTCAAGGTATAAATATGTCTTCACTTTCTATAGCAAACTACAGTGGTTCGGAGCAGTTCGACTATGTACTTGCCAGACGCAGCTCGCTACAGCAAGTGCCGAAGGAAGCAGACTCTCCAGCTGACGCACTGATCAAGAGGCTGTCCTTCTCCTGCCGAGAATCCAGCTCCAGTGTTTCCAAACTCCCCTTGCGGGGTGTTGAGAAATCGAGACCCGAGACAGAGATACCAGACCTCCTTCATTCTAACTAAGGTATGGAGCTGATTAGAACCTAGAGAAACCTTTGGTAGATTCTTGGCTAAACCAACTAAACCAATGCTACACAATACTTACTGCTGCCCGTGTCCTAGACTTAGGTGAGGTACATTGGGATAGGCATATTTTAGAAGCACCAGTTGAGTATTTTAGTCAATGTTATTTATGTAAGTATTTTTATATGGCTCAGAAACGATACAATGCTCTTGCAGTATTATTTTATAATACTATTCTCACTGTATGCATTATACTTTGCAGTCTGCATACCGATTGTAGCAGCTCACTTCTCTTGCATGAGAAAGAAGACTGTTCAATAAACCTTTGTATTGAAAACACCCATCTCTCTATTTCTCTGCAAATCTGTTGAAACTAAGCATGCACAATTGACTGAGTGAAATACTTATCTATTGTTCAGCAACTCTGAGAGATATATTCTTATTCTTGGGAAACAAAGTTGTCATGTTTATGCGGTTGTCAGAAACTAATCCCTTCTTGTGAATTCGAGAAAGTTTCTAGTGACCTCTGAGTTAGCTGGCACACACACAATTAAGTTTAGTATATTTGATAGAGACCTAGTTGACATAAGTCCTACGTCAAATCTATAGGATATATTATTCCAATGCGCAGAGCCTATTGGGAAAATAGGAACTACACTGCAATATAGGTTATAAGGCCTACAGCTGACATTTGAACCATCTTGTATCAAATAGGACAAATAGGGTGAGTGTGTGACAACCAGACTTGCACAAACTAAAAGAGGGATATCCTTCACCTGTGGAAACACTCCTGAATGACTGTGACCCGTCTGCGGATAAAGTTTGGTTCCACCAGATAGATGGACCCCTGTGGGAGCAAGAAATAACCTCCGGCTCCCCTGGACTCGTGGCATTAGTCCCTTGCAAACTGCCGGTAAAACAAAGCAGCAGATCCAAAGAATCACTAGTCATCAGGCCTGCGGATGGATGGCCCAAATCCAGATGGTCTAGTTCATTGGGAGAACTGTAGTCCTGCCCGTCACAAAGTTACAGGTAGCTCTGTGTTCCCCGAGACCTCTGGACTTCAAAGTGCCCATCTTCTGTGCTTACAACTGCCAAGGCTTGTTGGTCCCCAACCTGCAACTGACCCCTTCACTAGGTTGCATCTAAAAGGAACTCCATGTAACTTTTGTCCAGCATTGGCAGCTGCCCCATTGTTGAGACTTTGTACCCTATTCTCCAGTAGCACCAAGTAAGCGGTAAAACCAGCTCTTCCGCAGCTCCTGTTCAGCACCAGGGTCAGCAAGGACTTTTCTGCACTCAAGCTATACAGGCCAAATTGAACGGACTGTCATGGTTTGGTCCTGGGTCCCGCATCCCCTTTATGTGTCTTGGATTCCACACAACTAGACTTGCAAGGGACCGATTGTCACTACCACTTTTTTCCCGTTGACCACAATTCAAAGGCTCTGTAGTAGTGAATTGCTGATGCAGTTCTCAGAGAACATGGTGGCTGCTACGTGAGCTGCCGTTTGCTCCCCGGAGGCACTTGTGTCCCGTGATCACATGAGTAGACGAAGTTAGGAAACTGACTCACCTTTTGTTGGCGGCTCCTTGTGTGTGGTTGTCGCCTTGTTCCTTTTTCTTTTTCTGGCCTTTGCCTGTGGCGGGGCATGTGTTTTGAAGCTCCGGTGCCCGCCGATACCCGCATGTTGGCTGCCTCCGCTGCTTCATCCCGGTGGCTGGCAGCCACATTGGAGCTGTGGAGGGGCCGCAGAGCTGCTGTTTGCGGTCTCCTCCTGGTCAGCGTGGGCAGCGGCAGCATCTGTCACGCCCTTTCCATCCTGGAGACGGCTGCTACAGTAAGAGAGGCTGAGGAGGAGCAGGATTTTGGTGGCAGTGCTTATTTTGGGACTTTTGGGACTCCTTTACAGCAGGCACAGACAAGTCCATCAATCCAGGGGACATCAAGCACTGCGCTCCTGGTTAAGGGAGCAAAGAGTGATGAAGGGCATGGTGAGGCTTCCCAGAGGCCACTAAAGTTGTGTGTAAAAGGAAGCAAGCAGGCTTCCAGGAAGGATAAGTCTGTCGTTGGAGGTGGTAGAAGGAGTTCCCCCCTCCCTTTATTCAGACTGAGTGTCAGGGGACAGGTACTGGGGCAATTGGGGTTCGGATAATAGTGAGGGGGGTCTTGGTGAAATTGATTAGGACACCGAGATGCCGCATAGCCTGAGATTAATTTCATGGAATATAAATGGGTTGGGAGGACAAACAAAGGTGGATAGTTAAAATTACGTGGCAAAGTACGTTGATATCATTTGTTTGCAGGAGACATGGCTATGCGGCAGCACCCCAGTAGTCGAAGGATTTGTTCAAATCCATAAACCGCCCAGTAAAACGAAAAAATTTGGACGCCCTTCCGGTGGGATTATGACTCTCACCTCAACCAAGCTATTGAAGAGGTGAAGTTAATTAGTTCATTATGTAAATGGTTTTTGGTTTGTAAAGCATCTTATTCAGGCATTGAAGGAAATGGTGACTATGTGATTCTTTGAAATGTATATATTCAATGGGATTCTCAAAAAGAATATGGTACAGAAATGGGGCTCTTCAAAAAGGGATATAATTCATTTAAATGAAAAGACTCAGTGGTGATAATGGGTGACTTTAACCACAAATTAAATTATTGAAAGTTAGACACTGGTTTGAGGAAATTCTGAGCTGTTATAATATAGGGTCAGCAAAATTTAATCCGGATGAAGCATTAGGGAAGTTTCTGGGTTCTAAGGAATTAATATGTTTGAATGGCAGGAAGGACCCAGACCGACCAGCTACACAGACTTTTAGAGTAGGCAATCAACAGTGTCCTAAGGATTATATTTTTATTCAGGCCTGGACCCATGTAATGGTAAAAAAGTTCTGGGTAATCAAGCGCAGGGACAGTGACCATAATGTTTTGTACTGTGAATATTTAAGGGGGCCAACAAGTCCATGTGAAAGAGTGATCGCCCAAAATGTGGAATACTCAAAGCGCTTGACTACAAAATTAACGGAAGAATATGTTGAGAAAGTAGTAAGCTTTCAATAGAATTTAGAGAAGCATAGTGTTGAAGGTCATCAGGTAGCATGGTACGTGGATAAAATAGCACAGGTGGTGCAATGTCTTAGAGGGTATCTAAAAGATAAGAAACAGGTTAAGGTAAAACCTAAACATAGCAATGGGAGGCCAATGTGGTTTAATCCCGCATGTCAGAATAAAAAAAGGGCCATTTGGAAAATAGAGCGACGTCAGAGGATATATGACGACTATGGGAATTTAGAGATCCTGCTCAATTTGAAGAAAGAATATAAATCATTAGTAAGGAGGCAAAAAAGGATTTTTAACTGGGTAAACCTACTAGAGACAATAGAAAACAAAAATATAAAAGGGTTCTGGAGGTTGATACAGCATGCCACAGGGAGGACTCACGGGAAATATGAGCTGTGTTGTGGAAGAGGCGGCATGGGTAAACTATCTAGCTAATTTATATAAAGCCAGTAGGATCCCGGTAATAAGTAAGGAAAAATCAATTTGGACAATGTGTGTAGAAGCGCTAAAGCCAGCTTTCAATGTAGAGAAAGTAAAAGAAACAATCAAGAAGTTGAATTTATCTCGCACAGCAGGTCCTGATAATCTCCCGGCCATCTTAATTAAAACTCAAATAGATTGGTGGGCAGGTTTTTTATCTCATATGTTTGTTGCCATTTTAGACTCAGGCTGTATCCCCAAATCTTGTAGAGGGTCCATAATCAGACCCTTACATAACAAGGGTGAAAGGAAGGATCCAAGGAATTACAGATTAACCAATTTATTGGACATTGGAGAAAAGGTATTCTCAAAAATAATCCTTGGTAGATTAAAGGAGTGGGTGGAGTGGCGGTCAATAGTCCCAATAGAGCAGAGAGGTTTTAAGGAAGGACATTCTGCTATCGATCACTGCCTTGCTCTGTGGGCTGTGGCGCAGAAGTCCATGGAGCTGCAGGGCAAGTTGTATTGCTGCTTCGTGGACTTTCGCGCATCTTATGATTTGGTGGATAGGGAGTGTTTGTGGGTGGTTGTTAGAACTGGCTGTTTCTGGTAGGCTAAGGCTGACGCCAAAGCCAGGCAGAAACCACCATGCTAGTCAGGGCAAGGGAGTCACACGCCAAGATAACCCCTGCTCACCCCCTTGGTAGCTTGGCACGAGCAGTAAGGCTAAACTCGGAGGCAATGTGTAAAGCATTTGAGCCAGCACACAACAGCAACAACATCCTAGGCACACCACAAAAGGAACTCCACACAAGGTTATATAAAAATAACTTCTGTATTGTCAAAATCACATCAGATAGAAATCACACATGTACATTGTGCCAACTGGCACGGGCAATATTCACAAGGGATTATTCACCAGACAGGGCCACATGGGCCACTGTCAGGATCAATACCTTTAGAAATAGAAATACTGTCAGAAATTAGAAGAGAAGGATATAAAATCACTGTAGCACAAAGTAGCAAGTATAGCACACAACCAGTAACTACTGGTAACAGGTAAGTACCACCTACGCAACCCTAACCACCTTAGGAGAATGTCACGCAGGGGACCAGGACCTCCCTAGGACCACCTCTACTGGAAAGAACAACCACCTAAGAATAAAATACATTTAGGGGTATCAGTAAGAACACATTACACATGATGCATCACAACATTCAGAGGTGTAGGGAAAAGGTAAACACATGATGCATAAAAACACATTCAGCGGTGTAATAACAAGGCACATGATGCATCAAAAACACATTCAGAGGTGCAGGGAAGGAAAATCACATGATGCATAAACCAACACATTCAGAGGTGTAAAATCAAGGAAGACACATGATGCATAAACACATTCAGAGGTGTAAAATCAAGGAAGACACATGATGCATAAAAACATTCAGAGTTGCCAGACCATAACTCAATAGCGCAAAAACACATGATGCCTAAAAACATTCAGAGGTGTAAGATCAAGGTGCGTAATCATTTTAAATGCATTACATTTCCTAGCACCACATCACATTGCGAAAAACTCACATTAGGCAATTACCATCACATAGATAATCACAGTGCGCCTAAATAAAATCACATACCAGCCCCCTTCTAATAAAGGGACTACAGAGCCCTGTGTCCAGAATGTCAGGGCGCGCTGCCAATGCAGCGCCAGTCAGGGGTGAGCCACGGCGCAAAACCTAAATGTTGCAGGGGCCCACTACTTGCTGGGCACCTGGGAACAATCACAAGACCTAAACGGTGCAGCTGCCCACTAATTGCTGGGCAGCTGTGAAGCAGAACTGCGGCAGAGCTCTCACTAGCTCTCAGGGACCCAAAACTGCACCAACTGGGAGCCTTCTAGGCTCTGAACTGCGCACGTTGGAGCCACACAGGCTCTGGACATCACACATGTCCCACACGTTGGAGCCACACAGGCTCTGGACATCACACATGCCCAAACGTTGGAGCCACACAGGCTCTTAAACAATTATGGCCAATCGTTGGAGACCCGCTCGGGGGACTCAAGAGATAATGGCCCCCAGAGCCCTTGGGGCTCTACACACAATCTGGGCCCTGAGCCTCTCAGGGCTCGCAACCAATGCCCCACTGAGAGCCTCTCATGGGCTCGTGACTCCAGGTAGGGGGTAGGCGGAGTCCCTCTCGGGGGACTCGACATCACTGGAGGCCCCCCGGGCCTCTTTGCACTCAGGCGCTCGCTCTGGAGGGGCGGGCACCGGCAAGGTGCCCCGACACTCCCCTCCCCTTCAATGCACTCACCGGGTCTCCTCAGACAGCGCGGGGCTCCTCTTTGGTACCGGAGCCTCACCGGTACCTCCAGCCGCCTCTCATCGTCGGACACCACGGGGCTCTCCTTCACTCCCGGGAGCCCCGTGGAAGGCGCCGGACTTCTTCTCTTCCTTTCACCGGAGCGCGGGGTGGGCTCCGGTCCGCTTCCGGTTGTCTCTCTCGTCCCGCCCCCGGCCTGCCTGACTTCCGGGACGCGGCTGCGGCCAATCGCAGCGTGGCCCTGGGGTCGGGAGGCAGGACAGCGCCTCCTAATCGCTCTCCGGGCCGGCACAGGTGAATTCAAAACGGGGCAATGCCGGGTGGGCACCGGCTTCAAATAACTAAATAGAAATGGGGCAAATAAGCGGCAAGGTCCGCGGCAATACGAAAGGCAGGGTGGGCACCTGCCTGGATCATAAAAGCGCTCCCAAGCGCTATAACAGCAGAAAGTGCTCTCAGGTGCTTAGGACAGGAAAAACAGCGCTCCCAAGCGCTAGAAGATAAATCAAGCGCTCCTAAGCGCTAGCAGGAACCCACAAAGTCCAGGACAAAGAGAGGGAGCACCAACAGCTCCTATCCAGGAAAGTCCTCCAGATTTCCAGGGGCTGGGCAGGGCTCAGGGAGGCAAGCCTTCCCCTGAGCCCAAGCAGCAGCATGCCCCTGGCAGGATTCAAGTCAGAAACAAGAACATTTTGGAAGGGGACACAGCCCCTTTTTATACAGAGAAATCCTTTGTCTAGCAGGGTGCAGGCAGTGTGATAAACAGCTAGAACTGGTTATAGGGAATTCCTTTCACTGACCAGGCCGGGGACATCAGACGCACCCCAGGGGGTGGAGCCAGCATTGTGTGGGGAAAACCCAGCCTCACTCAGGACCCTCAGACCAGACAGTCAATCCTCAAGCAGGCCCAGGCTCACTCCTCACCTCACATCAGCATGCTAAACACTCCATTCACCACCGGGGCAGACCCTCCCAGACTCTTGGAGCCAGGCTCACCAGCCAGCCTCAGCCAATCACACGCCAGACACAAATTACACAAATATGCCAACTTCTAAAAGTGGCACTTCTACAACAGACACAATCATGCCGCATATACCATTGCGCAGCATTCAATCTCACGAGTTCGTACATACCAAACCCGACCCTGCACTCCTCACACATCAGGAATTACCATGGGCATACATATTTCCCATTCATTCCTATGGGAGGGCAGGTCACTCACCACACATACACAGAGAGCTCACGCACTTTACACTGTACCACAGTGAAAAAGTGCGCAAAGGCCTAAAATCACCAACACCAGGTCACAGAAACAGGCCAGGAAAAAGCAAAAAAAAAGTTTCGGGGTGAACCTGCCAAAAAGGGCCAGGTTCAACAGTGGTCATGAGAAACCATGAGGTTCCTGCAGATCTTTTGTTGGTAATTCAGGAGCTGCATAGACAAAATTGGGCGCAGATAATTAAAGATACTTCTGGCGGCCTAACACCTGAAATAGCAATAAATAATGGATTGAGGCAAGGCTGTGTTTTGGCTCCGCTTCTTTTTGCCATATTCCTAGCAGACTTGCCCCTTATCTTGGGGTCTGACAGAGGCGCAAGCCCTTAAGTAAATGAAAGTCATTTGTCCTGTTTGCTGTATGCCGACGATTTAGTAATATTGGATCAAACCGAGGTGGGTCTACCAAGGAAGCTGAATATATTCAGCGAATACTGTTCGGCAAAACGACTAACAGTAAACATGGACAAAACAAAAATGTTGTGTTCGGGAAGAGGAATATGAAGTTCAATTGGTCAAAACTAGGCTAGATATCGTAAATGAATACAAATCCCTCGGAATATGGTTTACAAATTCCTTGAAGTAGGGCATGCACCTGGAGGCACCGAAAATAAAAGCACATCTAGCGGTTGTGGGCTGAAAAGATTCAATCATAGTTATGGTGATATGTTCCATAAACCACTATTAATGGCCCATAAAGCAATTATTCCCCTGCAACTCTAATATGGTTCAGAAGTTTAATGTATTGATGGTAAAAGCTCCTGGGATAAAGATGAAGGGAAATGCTTAAAATCCTTATTTTCTCTCACTAGTTCGGCAATGATCCAGACAATTACATTGGAATTAGGCCTAACTGCGTGGATTGTTCAGGTGCAAGTAAGTCTACTCAGATTTTGGAATCGTTTTGGTCTTTGGGAGGTCATAAAGGTGCCTCAATGGTGCATGAAAGTAATTCAATCGAGTGAGCTAAAGTGGGCTAAAGACAAAAGATGTAAACTCTAGGCCATTTGTGACCACCTGAATGTGGAAATAGATCAGAAGACTTTGCAAATGAATGTACTTAAAATGCAGGGTAAAGAATTGTCGAAAGCAATAGACCGAGAGTATTTGAGTAAGAAATACTCTGTAAAATGTATGAGTAATAGTTCTGAGAAAAATATAAACTATCCTTTTACCTAGACATATTACCAAATCGTTAGTTAAGAACGGAAGTACTTAGGATAAGGATCAGTATTAACCCGGCAGTAATAAATAGTGCAGTAAAATCCGGCTTAAGGCAACAGGATGGCAAATGTATGTGCAATATAGGGATAAAATGTAACATTTTACACATTTTATTGGACTGTCGAAAATTTTTACATTTACGTAAATTATTACTTTGTCCAATCTTTTTAAAGAATGATGTAAGGGTGCGTTCACAAGCATGGGTGCTTCTTGCTGATACGGAAAATGTAGATCTTGCGATAGCCATTGGGGAATATATGCAGGGTGTTTATAAGTTCCCTGCCTCATTAGAGCCTTAAGAGTAGTTAAGTGCTTAGCAATTTAAAATGAAACTATCTGTTTTAAAATTTGCTACGAATGAAGTTTTAAGGACACTATGATTTGTATATTGTTTGAGAATATGACTTTGTAATGTGTAGACTTTTTTAAATGATAATGTATGAGCTGTGGTTTAAGGACCGAATGGTCTAAATAAACTTTACTTTTGAACTGAACTGAACTACAGGTACCGGCAGAAATAACAGCTGCTCCACCTTTCAGCAGTATGAGGTCAAAAATAGGAGCATAAAGGCTGGGAAGGCTGAGAAATCTAAAATAAACCCCCTGGAATACAAAGTCAGGATTACTCACTCACTCAGGTCGTACTTTAAAGTTCAATATATTGTGCTCGATGTGGTAAAACAGGGTGAGGTACTCAGAAGTGGGTCAGCAGCTCCGCTTGGTTCAGCGGCCGGTCCAGAGAAGATGGAGGATTTAGGGTCCCTCTGCTATCAACTTCTACCGCAACCCCGGAGAGTGGTCCAGTTGGGGTCCCAAAAGAGGAAAAGGATAATGAAAGGCAGAGGGTCTTGGCATCTCAGGGTGTGGGAGAGAGCTGTGCAGTGGGAGGACAAAGTCTCTAAAGATCAAGGTGCAATGGGGCCTTCGGTAGCATCCCTGAGGCTCTCATTTCTACCCTTTCAGAGGACATCAGAAAGGGGTTTTCCATGTCCGAGGCCGCTCAAGGAGAGATCAGGAACTACTTTGAGTCCCTGGAGAGGAAGATCTATCTCCTTAACACAAGAACAGACACATTGGAAAATACTGAGGGAGAACTAAAAGATGACCTTGGTGCAGCAAAAGTGGACATACCACCTCTTAAGAAGGAGGATGAGGTTCTTTGTGATAAATTGGAGATGTTAGAGAATAACTCCAGAAGAAGTATTCTCCGTATTTTGAACATTCCCGATGGAAGGGAGGGGGATGACCTCAAATCCTACATCGTCTCACTATTAAAGGAGATATTGCAGATAGAGGAAAAAGAAGATCTGAGAAAGGATATTCAAAGGGCGCATAGAGACCCTTTCAAAAGGAATCCCAATAGAACAAAACCCAGGAAAATCCTCTTAAATGTCCACACCTACTCCCTAAAGGAAATGATCCTTAATATGGCCTTGAAGGTCAAATCCTTGAAGGCAAGGGATTTTTCATTCGAGATATGGTCTGACCTTGCCCGAGCCAATCTTGATAGGCAATGGGAGCTGGGCAGGAAGCCGGATGATTTTAAAAAGCTAGGTGCAGTAGCCCAATTTAAATTTCCGGCAACCTTGAAAGTTATGCACAAGAACAAAATACATAATGTTAGATCGCTATGAGAGGCTGATGACTTTCTTGAACGTTTTGCGTAAGATGGGGCATAGTTAGCTGGTCTTCTTTTGGGTGGCTGGGCACTCATTTATGTAAGCAAAGTGGGAAGTCAGTAGGAGCAGGGTATCTAAATACTAACTTGATCCTACTGCTTTAAAATAGAACTAGTCGGAAAACCGCATAGTGACACTTATAGCAATAATTACTTAGTGGCTGTTTAGGGTTGGTTTTCAGCTTTTCCCTAACTTTCCTCTTTTCTTTCTATAAAGTGACAGAGTAAGTTGCCCCGGAGCATAGCAGACTAGACTTTCATCTGTCCAGGAAAATTTGGGAGGGCGGGGTTCTCCAGGGAGGGGTTCGTAGGGGGGGGTGGGGTGAAATGGGTGGGGATTATAGGGGTAAAATACAAAAAAAATCTTTGCTTACCTTAGGCTGTTTCTGTTTTGTTCTGATAGCTCTAGTTATGTTAATTTCGTACTACTTGGTCTGACGCTGGCAATCTCTGCTTCTTAAACGATGCGTAGGCTTCGTGTCTAAACCTCCATCAGAATTGTTCACTTCCTGTCTTGGAGCGTAAATGGCCTACGCGTTAAATTCAGAAGGCTAACAATTCTACAATATATCAGAGATTCCCCTATGCAATGTATTATCCTTCTGGAAACTCATCTCCTGAATCGATCAATCAATCAATTAATCAATCAGTGTACTTGTAAAGTGCACTACTTACCCGTGAGGGTCTCATGGCGCTGAGGGGAGGGGGTGCCGCTACTGCTCGAAGAGCCAGGTCTTGAGGAGTCTTCTGAAGGGGAGCAGGTCTTGGGTCTGCCGTAGGTGGGTAGGGAGGGTGTTCCAGGTCTTCTCGGCAAGGAAGGGGAAGGCTCTGCCGCCGGTGGTTGTTCGTTGGATGCGGGGGCAGTGGCGAGGGCAAGGCTGGCGGACCGGAGCTTATGGGTGGGGGTGTAGAAGCTGAGTCTGCTATTGAGGTCGGCTGGTCTGGTGTTGTGGAGTGCTTTGTGTGCGTGGGTGAGGAGCTTGAAGGTGAACCTCTTGTCGACGGGGGACAGGTGAGGGGTGATGTGGCTGTGGCGGGGGACGTTGAGGAACAGTCGGGGGTAGGCGTTTTGGATGCGTTGTAGTCGTTGCAGGTGTTTGGCCAGGAGGAGACGGCGTTGACCTGCTTCGACATGGATAGGGAGAAATCGAGGATTAATCCTAGGTTGTGTGTGTGGTCGGTGGGTGTTGGTGCTATTCCCAGCGTGGTCGCCCACCAGGAGTCATCCCAGGCACAGGGGGTGGGTCCAAGCATGAGGACCTCTGTCTTGTCCGAGTTCAGTTGAGAAGAGTTAACTGAGATCTTTAAGAAATCAAGATGGTTGGACTATTTGGTCTGATTTAACCAGAGCACCAACATTAGGGGTGTCGCTATACTAATTAAAAAACAAGCAAAAGCCCACATCTTAGATTCTTTGGTTGACCCTTGTGGTAGGTGGGTTATTTTAAAGGTGATTGTTTCAGGCTCTCTTTTTACTCTTGTGGGCTATTATGGCCCGAATCAAGTTGACCCCTCTTTCCTTAACACCATATTTTCAAATTTATTGGATTACCCAGACCCAGTAATCATGACAGGGGATTTTAATATCGTTCTGAATCCTAAATTGGATAAGTCTGCAAATAGTAGAGCTAGGGCACTTTCTAAATCTCGGACATATCTCCATTCTATGATGGCACAGACAGGACTCTACGACATATGGAGGGACAGATCTGGCCATCAATTAGGAGTCTTGTATTATAACAGCAAATACGGTCACAAAGCAAGAATCGATTGCATCTTGGTCAGCCACAGCCTGAGGGGGAAAGTCAAGGATATAGCCTATTTGACACCCGTTTTTTCTGACCATTCATTGGTATGGATAGATCTGGATCTGGAAAGCAGGCAGAAGATCAGGGCCTGGACTTTTGATCGCACCCTGCTTCTTGATAGCAATGAGATGTAGCATCTATCCCAGGAGACGGAGAGCTTTTTTGAGATATAATATAGGATCTGCTGCGACTTCTGTGGTATGGGACTCTCTGAAGGCTTTTTTACGGGGTGTGATGAAGAGTAGGGTGTGCTTCAGTAATAAACAATACAGAGAAGAGGTGGCACATGAGGAAGCAGAGAGGTAGGTAGCAGATCTTGGCTTGAATACAAGGGCTGATCCTGAGAAACAGCAGGAATTGACAGGCTGAAAGAACTAAAAGAGCAGTTAGATACCATCCTCCAGACTAGGGTTACATGCAGATGGGAGGCAAGTAAGCTTGCCCATTTTGAGTATGGCGAGGGTGCAGGCAAGCTGCTGGCTTGGAAGGCTATATCAGACAGGGCACTAACTTGATCAAACAAATTGACAACAAAGATGGGTTACTGTTCTATCTGCTGATTAGGAGATAGGGGGCGTCTTCATTGATTTCTCCTGGGATTTATACCAAGAAGATAGGGTGGTGGACAGATTCGAGGCTGTGGAATGGTTGAGTGGAAGCACACTTCGTACCTGAATTTAATTCAGCAGGAAGATCTTAAGCAGGACATCTCACAAGAAGAAGTGAAAAAGACCATCCTAACCTGTAAGGAGGGAAAGCTGCAGGCCCAGACTTGCTGTACAGATCTTTGGGGGAAGTGATAGTTTGAATCTTGACACAGCTTTTTAATTATATTCTAAGTGTTGGAACAAAGCTGCCAGGTTCCTGGGGAGAGGCAACCATCACCTTGATTTTGAAAGTGGGGAAGAATCCAACAAGTTGTAGGTCATATAGACCCATCTCGCTGTTAAACGCAGATTATAAAATCTTTGCCAGGACCCTAGCAAACAGGCTGGGATCAGTAGCAGGAGATATGCTACACTCCGACCAAAAAGGTTTTGTCAAGGGTAGGAATCTATTTGTTTCAAACAAAAGAATCCGCTGGTCTAATGAGAACTCACTAAAGAGAGCTCATGGGCAACGACAGTACAAGTGAATAGCTCATTTTCAAACATGGCAGAAGTCATCTTTAAGAGCAACCAAGAGTAGATCCATGGGTGAATACCTCACCAACAGGTGGCAGCTACAGACGAGTCCGGGGTACCAATGGAGAGAACGGTGCCACACGCCCAGAGCTGTTGCCATGTGAGGTGAGGTATTCACCTGTGCATTTACGGGTGACAACAACCACCCTGTAGATTCTTTGTAAAGGAGACCACAGGTGTATGTAAGTTGTATTGTTCCAATCACTAATATTTTTGGTTTACCTGGTCTCTAAACTATTCCCTAAAACCCTATACCAACATAGTGTATCGTTTTTTTAGGAATCTATATGACCTAACATATGATTTTATAGGTGCTATCGATCTGGCCACAACCTATTTGCTTCCCCTTGTAGCTTTGACTTTAGATGCCACCAAGACCTTTGATATGGTCAACTGTGTGTATCTGTTGGTGGTTTTGGAGAAATTCAACCTGGGCAAGAAGTTCCACAGAGCCATCCAGCCGATCTATCAAGACTCGTCAGCTAATTGCTGGTAAATGGTAACCTAACTGCTTTATTTAAAATCCAAATGGGCAACATCCTGGGTTGCTCTCTATCCCCCCTGCTGTTTGACCTGTAGATTGAGCCATTTGCCCAGCGGTTAAGGGAGGATCGGAATATTCTGTCATTTAAGCATGGGGATGGGAGAGGAAGGTGGCTCTCTATGCCAACGATATCTTGGTTCTTTCCTCAGATCTCTCTCCGGCCTTTCTGACAGTTATAAAGCTTGCGCAGGACTTTGGTCAGATATCCAGGTATGAGATGAACGCAGAGAAGACCAAGGTCATTGGCATGGAACTTGGGGGAGTGCCAACATCAGACCAAGCATGACATGAGGTATATGTGAGTCACAATAGTCAAGGACATCAATAAGATCTTAGAGACCAATCTGGCCAATGTAACAAGGGAGTGTCAGAAGCTCATGAATTCTTGGGTTCACCTCCCTCTCTCCATCTTTGGCAGGATAAATCTGACCTAAAATCACCATCCTCTTTAATTTCATTACACTACAATTCAACAAATCGCTTATAGTCACGCTTCAGCATGTTATCAACTCATTCATATGAGCATAGAGGGGGATCAGGATTGCCTGGAAGAAATTGAGACACAGGAGGGAGAAGGGAGGGCTCTCGCTCCTGGACCTGCAATATTATGCCTGGGCCTTCTGATTATCCCATTCTAAGATGCTTTTACAAATTCTGGAAAGCACGGGGTAGGTGCACTGGGCTTCGCAATGCTGAAGGGTGTCAGTTTGCCTCAGGAGGCTTTCTTGTTTAAATACAGAGAACCTAAATTCTTCAAGCAGATCAAGTTAAAAGTCCTACAGGGAGTTGAAAGAACATAGGCTTATATCAAATGACTGATGGGTCTCAACTATTTCTCGATTTTGGCCCCGTGGGACTCTCCTGGTGCACCAGAGTGCCTGAAGGACAGACTAGCACTACCACTAAGAGAGCTTGGGCTGAAGGTGTGGGGAGATCTGGCTCAAGAGTACAAGCTCATATCTTGGCCATTTCTTAAAAGTAGGGTGGAAGGGGGTCTATCTAAATTCAAATACATCCAGTTGCAGAGTTAGGCCCAAAGTTGGAAAATACCCATTGGCAAAGGTAACACTTTAGAGGAACAGCTGGTGGGAAGACCTATAGGAAATAAAGGAGGTTTTCACTTGGCACTGGTGCAACGAGGAGACAACCGGCCGGGTCTTCCAATTGGCTGAAGAACTGTGGGGCGCCAGCCTACCAAACGAGTCTTGGGAACACCTTTGGCAAACCTCTATCAGCACCTTGTTTGCCATCATAAAATCAGCATGGCTGAGAAGGATCCATCTATTTATGGTTCATATGGCCTATCTAACACCGTTAAGGCTGTCAAAGATGACAGAGGGCCCCCCAGTCAGTTGTAAGAAATGTGGCATGGAGAGAGCCTCCGACCAACACATGTTTAAGGAGCGCCCGGCTATTGCTGAGTTCTGGGAAAAGTAGGTAAAACCATCTCAGATATTCTAGAAGTTCAAATTCAAATAAACCTTAGCTTGATAATTTTCAGAATATCTAGTGAGGCTACGGGATAGGCAAGGTATTTGCTATTCTATGCTATGCTGTTGGCCAGGAGTGAAATTTATAAAAGATGGGTAGAATGTGTACCTCCATTGCATGCTGAGTGGTTGTCCTCTGAGTTTGTGGTATCTAAGTTGGATCTTAGAGTCGCACCCAGAGCGGGAGGAAGAAAGCAGTATGGGATTCTTTATTTAAACGGTCAAATGCTGAGTCTTGCGAGACTGGATACCATTCTTTATTTAAAAAATCACGGATCCTATGATTATGTCTCTTTGCATCTCTCCTGACTGTGTTGGCCACTCTCCGCTCCTCCATTGCCGACATTAACAGTCGCCAGGGTTACCAGGACTACATGGGTGAGTGGCCGTGCTCTTTCCTTTGAGACAGTGTTTTTCTAGTCCAGTAGATGTTTTTTTTCTTTTTCTCCCTTACACCAGCCTACGCTTCTCTAACGAGTAATGGTACAGGTGGCTAGTATGCTCACTGTGGTCTGAGGTGAATGAAGACTAAAATAATTAAATAAAGAAATATATTTTTAAAAAGTGATTCGCTGCGATTTATGCTTTTATCTACAATCCTCCGGGTATATATCTGATCAAATTGATTTTGGTGTCTAAATTAAGATAAAAATCTGCTTTATTTTTATGAAATGGTGTTGGATTTCTCTTGGATTGTGTCAATTACTTATTGTCCATGTTGGTACTCTGAAATGCACAACACATGTACGTCTAGTAAATCCTGTACAAAAGGGGGTGGTGATGGACGGAGCATCTGAATCAATCAAACACTCACACCCGTCTAGTAAATCCTGACAGCTCTTTGACACTCTACCAGGACTGAGCTGGGAATTTATTAGTGTGAATCCAAGGACCATTTTTGGGGTTTGTGAGAGCATTGAATGGTGAAGCATAACCAGCGTCACCACATAAAACTTCACCTTCCTACAATATAAAACCTATAGCTGAGATTCACAATTTAGAAAAGGAAGTAATGTGGCCCCTGCCTGCATTAATAGATACAGCATCCAATCATTGGCCCAAATCAAACCACAGACCCGGAAAGTCCACTTACATTCTCCTTAGTTCATTACTCATTCAGCTCCTCACCCAAACCTATCAACCTGTTATGCCTCTTTAAAGCCTTCACCCAGATTGAGCCCCTTTCCCTATTTGGCCTCTTCTTCTCTACCTTGCCTTCCTTCTTTCTTGTCCAGCAGTTTCCATACCAGTCTTTAGTACTTCGAGTTGTGCTTGATTGAAATAAATGGAAATAAAATGACAGTTAACTCTGCATGAAGGCCATTGCAGTTCTCTTCAGAAGTAAGACACGTTGCAAGAATTGGTTAGTGGGTCACAAATCACAGAAAGCTCTGCAACAAACTTTTCTGACTGAAATCAACTAGACATACCCTCAAAACATTACCAAAACTATCAAATTAGTTAGAGCTCAGTTTCAGCCTCTTTTATACCCTCCGATGGTTTTGCTCATTCAATTACTCAGCAGTTACTGTATTGTGTATCTGTGGTGGAATGTATTTATCTGTGGTTACATTTGAGGAAGTCACCCGCAATTATGTTATGTTATGTTATGTTATGTTATTTATTTTTGTATCGCGCACAGCTGCCCCAGCAAAGGGGCGTCCTGGCGCTTTGACAGGCACTACAACATAACACACATTAAAGGAAAAAGGGATGACTATTCTGGGGCGGGAAACAGGAAGGTTTTAATCGCCTGCCTAAAGGCGAGTAAGTCATTAAGAGCTCGAGTGCACACCGGGAGCGAGTTCCATAACCCTGCTGCGAGCACCCGGAATGAGCGGCCACCCATTCTACTCAGTTTAAAATGTGGGCAGACTGCCAAATGAAGGGCCTCTGATCTCAATGATCTCAGGGGGATGTAAGGTATAAGTAGATTGGCAAGTGCCGGCGGCGAAGAAAATTTCAGAATCTTAAAGGCCAGGCACAGCGCCTTGAACTTAATCCGCTGTCTGAACGGAAGCCAGTGTAGGGCCGAGATGGTGCCAGACACAGAACAGTGTCTGGGGAGGCCCACAATGGCCCGTGCCGCAGCATTTTGCACCCTTTGGAGCCTAGAGGCCTCTGCCTGATTCAACCCTAACATCAGCGCACTCCCATAGTCCAGCCGCGATAAAATTGATGCCTGGACCACGAGCTGTCTGGTGGGGGGATCGAAGTATTTTAAGACCGGCATTATGCCTCGCAGGATACCATAACACGTGGCCGCCACCTTCTTAGTATGGTCTGTGAAAGTGAGCGCGGGGTCCAGCCAAATGCCTAGATTTTTCACTCCAGCAGCTGGAATTGGAATAACACCCAGCTCTGGTGGCCACCACTGGTTTCCCCATAGCTCAGCGTGCTTCCCCAATACCAACACCTCAGTTTTGGTGGCATTCAACTGTAGGCAGTTGGTGCGAAGCCAGCTAGCTACTGCCACAAGACCCGCCCGGAATCTGGGGGCCTCCACCTCAGGGTCTCCGCTGAGTGTCACCGCCAGCTGCGTGTCGTCAGCATATGAGGTCATTGTCAGACCCCACTGTTTGACGACCGCAGCCAACGGTTTCACATAGAGATTGAACATTGTGGGGCTCAACGAAGAACCCTGAGGGACTCCCAGCTCCAAGGGATGGACAATGGATTGGCCTGGTGGTATTGCCACTTTAAAGGTTCGGTCAGACAAGAATGATCGAAACCACTGGAGAGCGATTTCAGTAACTCCAGCTTCCTCTAGTCGTTGGATCAGTATATGGTGGGACACAGTATCGAAAGCAGCGCTTAAGTCTAATAACAAAAGCGCTGCTGTCCGTCCGGAATCAAGTATCTGGCGAAGATGTTCAGTGATGTAAAGTAATGCCGTCTCGGTACTGTGTCCTGGCCGGAAGCCATTCTGGCTGGGATCCAGTATCTGATTGCGAGCCAGGTGCTCAGACAGAACTGAGTTAACGTGGGCTTCCGTTACTTTAGCTATCCAAGGCAATAAGGATATGGGTCGATAATTTTCTGGCAGCCGAGGATCAGAGTTGGCCTTTTTTAAAATTGGAGTGACCACTGCCTGTTTCCAAGCAGTGGGTACCGTTCCATTGGACGGAGACATATTGATAAGATTCAATATGGGAGCCCGACACAGCGGTGAAAGAGTGCTGATAAGAGCTGGCTTCAGCGGGTCCAGAGGAGAACCTGATTTCACCCTGAAGCTAAGTTTGTCAAAAACCTCAGTGGACAAGTCAGGTAAAATAGCCAAGGTCTCATACCCCAGAGAGTCGGGGTTAATTACCTCTGGATTCGGCTGGAATTGATCGAATCCTCGGTAAATTTTTTGCACTTTCTCCAAGAAAAAGATGGCCAAATTCTCGCAATGGGAGTCTGTGCAAATCACCTCCGACGTAGCTCTTTTTTTCATGAGGTCCTTCAGGACCTTAAAAATCAGTTTAGATGGATTAGTACTGGCTGCAAATTCCTGAGCATAAAAAGCGGCCCGTGTTCTGCAGATGGCCCTGTGATAGAGCTTCAGGTCGGCAAAATACCGGATTTTCAGAGCAGGATCGTAAGATCTTCTCCACTCCCTCTCTGTTTTCCGGCAAGATTTTTTTAGCTCGACAAGGGACTCATTATACCATGGGCTAGATGTTTTTGCCCGGCCTTTCGACCACCGCAAAGGTATTAGGGAGTCAAGAGCCACAGAGATCCAGGTGCAGAACTGTTGGTAGCCTTGGTCCACGTTAGCGAAAGCGCTCAAAGGTTTCTGTTCCAGTAAACTGTAAAACTCTTCAAGTTTGAGTTTATGCCAAAATCTTTTTAGAGTAGGCCTGTCCACCGATTTGAAAGGCTTATCGTGGACAGGACAAAAGGCTTCCACTAGTAAATGATCCGTCCATCCCATCTGCATCGGGTCTGACATCTTCACACACTCAAGCGTGGAAAAAAAGGGGTCCAGAATATGGCCCCCTGAGTGAGTAGGAAGAGTAACAAGCTGGATGAGTTGAAGAGCTTCAAGATCCGCCAGCAGAGTGTTCACGGTTGTGGATGACCTATTATCGAAATGGATATTAAGGTCCCCCAAGATGTTAAAATTCGCACAACCGAGCGCTATAGGACTCACCATATCGGCCAGCGCGGATCTGAAGACAGTATCATTACCGGGAGGGCGGTAGATGAGCAAACCGCTGAACGTAAAGTGATGGCTAAAAGCAACTTTGAAGATAGCACTTTCACAGGCGGGCAGCCCCGACGGTTTCCATTCAGCAGGAAAACAGGACTTAACTGCCATGGCGATCCCACCTCCTCTTGTGGACCTGTTGGACGTAAAGACCGTGTAGTTCCGGGGAAAAGCAAGATTCAAGATGGCAGAGTCAGCATCCTGAAGCCAGGTTTCGGTCAATAAAAAAAGATCAGGGTCTTCTTTTTCGAGCAGATCATATATGGACTGGTGATGTTTGACCAGAGACCTCACGTTTAAGCACCAGAACCGAAGATCCCGAGACGTAACGTGCTTACGTATGATAGGGGTAGCGTCTTCCAGAGAGCGGATTTTAGTAGGGCTCGCAAGTGACCAACCCTTACAGGCACAGCTGTATGGGCCTACTAAAGGGTCAACAGGCTTACAAATACATACTCTATATCTATGCCCTATAGTCAGCAGCTCTGACCGTGTATATGATACCATATCGCAGATGGACTGCTGCGAGCCACAACGGAGAGGACCAGGTCCTGCCCCGCCACACGCCTCCTCGTCGCGGACGAGCGCAGACGGGCAGGACTCTGGCACGACTCCGGCTAAGCGATGGCGTCCCAACCTGCGCGGGAGAAGAAAGCTTTAAATAGGGCCACCAATCCCAGCGCGAGCGCGAGGACGCTCCAAGATGGCGCCCGATTTTCTACCCTTAGCCCAAAGCAAAATGGCGCCCAAAGTGGACCACCCCCGGGACCCAAGCCCGCCAAGAGGCGGTGAAGGAGCCAATTTAAATGCAGAATGAGGGAGGGGGCGAAACCCAGCTAAAAGCAGGGGAAAAGTGCAGCAAATGAACTCCAAAATCAAATACAAAATCAGGGAATTGTTAAAAACGAAAGCGCCAGCAGCAGCGCGTGCGCGGTAGTGCTAGGGCCTGTCATTATGCAATTATGTTAACTAAAATAATGAGAGAGGAAGTGATCTATAATGAAGGAATTGAGAGAAGGATAATAAGAAAGGCAGAAGGACATTGGAATGAGCAGTGAGTGAGACATTTTACAAGAATAAACTTTAGAAATCAATTGCATCTTACTTCCTGTCAGTTGGACACCCACTTTTTCACACACAGCTAATTACTTTTACCCTCAAATCAGTGAAATTTGAGTTTCTGAAACTAGGAAAGCACGTATCAGTGGTGCAGATTCCCCTGCTATTTAGAGTGAGAAGGCTTCTAGCAGCAATAAAATGTCTATTTTGGATGCTTTAAGATCTAGCCATACTTTCAGTCAGGCTGCTGAATTGGAAGTGGCTATGTTGTCAACTGTATATTCACAAAGGGAGAGTAAGAGGGTCTACGTTCAAGCACATCCTCCCATGCTAAACATAAAATCTCAACAGGTGCTCGAATGTCCCTCTAGGTGACTCAATCCGTTTTTTTGAATCAAGCTCGCTACAAACCTGGGGTATCCAAAATATTTTGGAGAAGATGCCTCACTCACAACTTATCGTGCCATGCTTTATCATACGAAACTTCTTCACACCAGAGTAGGTGAATGCCACTGTGGCAGACTCAACCAAATTGGAAGTTCTTATATAAATGTTTTTCTGGACGTAAGCCGGGATCCAGCATTAAAAATACGTAAGGGTAAATCTCAAAATACCTTTTTATTACCGGGTACCCTTGGTGTGATTTAAATTAAATCCTATAGGGATTTATGGTGGATTACACTTATCCATCCGTCCCATTTCACTCCCAACATTTTTCAAATTATTTTCTCTGCATATCCGGTCTATAGTCTTCTTCAGGGCCTAACTCTTCCCTGACTACCTACTGCATTCACTCTATACAAAAAATGAGCCATTAGGCTCTTATACTTATCTTGTGTCGTTCCTAATTTTGGGAAGTTGTCTAGTGTCATGGTCATAGCCTGGGTGCACCTCTTTTGTAGTCACACTTTCATAAAAGAGATGGAACATCTGGAACACCTAGACCATTCCCTGGTATGCTGCAGCAAGACGGAAAATATATCTTAAGTACCTTTGGTTCTTTCACACTTCATCTAATAACTACAGTTGATAAACACAAAGAACTCAAAACATGAATTTTAGTCTCAACAATCCTTCACACAAGTTGAAGGTTGAAAAGAATCATCTGCTCTTCCTTTTTTAGATCTCTGCCTGATCCTCTGACAACTCTGTCTGCCAGGACCCCTCTTCAACTCCATCCATGCCAACCATCTCATTATTATTGTCCAAAAAATCCCCTCCACCCTCTAACTTAACTTCAACTCTTTCTCCTACCACATCTCCTCCTTCCATATTTCCACGATAAACTGATCTCCTGAATAAATTCCATTCCTTACCGCGTTACAGCCTTACAGCATAATGCATTACCTCTTCCATTTAGTTTAGTTCAGACCATCTGGGTAATCTATCCTTGAGAAAACATGGCTTCTTCACTCTTACTTACAGTCCAGCCACAATACTAGACCAGTTTTCAACAAATTCATATTTATAATTCATATGAGATCTATTTTTCTGCTGGCATTCTTTTGCCTTACCTCTCATTTTCACATCTTCCTTTCACAACTGCTACTATTTCTGCATCGTTTTTTTATTAATGTGCCATCACTGACCCAATTTTGTTGACGGTTTCGCATACCTTGAGTAATTCAAAAAGTATCCTATCTCTCACTGTATTCGGAGTCATTATTTATGATAATGATGTTGCCAGTTGAGATTTTATCCAACATATTTCTAATCTAAGAGCTATTTGCATTGACTCTTTTACTACTCTGTTGAATCATTCTACGAGCCATTTGCCTATTGGTAATATAAAGCTACTGTAGAATCTTTAACACCACAGCTTTAAAAAAAAACATTGTGTGTCTTTTCTGCAGCATATTGAACATCATTTTGAGACCCACTTTCTTCTGGTAACCCTTCCATACAAAAACACCTTTTAAAAATCCAATTACAACATCACTGGTTACACTTTAAACCAACAGGAATTCCGGTCACTTGAAATCATAATCATCAGGGACAAGGATATGCCTCTCTTCTGGAGGCGGTACAAAAGGGGGTGGTGATGGATGGAGCATCTGAATCAATCAAACACTCACACCCAGTCAAAAGATCTGGGTTTAATCAGGTGATGGATTAAACCCAGATCAGTTTACTGGGGGTGAGTGTTTGATTTGCTCAAACGCTCCGTCCATCATCCCCTTTTGTATCGCTTTGTTCGCCCTAAGTGTGGCAGGGTATGCTCAGACGTGAGTCCCTTGCTCACTTGGCCACTGGATTCAAGATAGCCTGACTGATGAGGATTATGAATCCGAAACCGGTCCCAGGATGCTTGTTTCCGGTCCAGGGAAGACATGGCTTGGCAGTTCGGGCTGGACTGTTCCCATGAGGCACAGGGTCAGACTGATTTGCATATAGCCGTGTCTGAACTGGGGTGGCTGAGTGGGCTAAAGAATGGTGATGGATTAAACCCAGATCAGTTGATTGGGGGTGAGTGTTTGATTTGCTCAAACGCTCCGTCCATCATCCCCTTTTGTATCGCTCTCTTCTGGAGGCAGCATATGAAACAGCCTGATCATATCAATTGCCAGTGTCTGCCTTTGTCCTACTGGCCATAACACCAATGTAGCTGGTATATTGGAAGCCTCTGCAGACTTACAATTGTAACACATACCACACTTCCCTACTCCATGAACAATCATATCGTCAATGCCATGCCATCAAATGTTTTCTTTGGCCTTTGTCTGTGTACTGGAAACACTACTCTGTCCTTCATGACACAACTGGACTAATGTGTTACATAAACCTAACTTTTATCAAAATTAATTAGTAACAGAACTTTCCAGTAAATGGCACAATCAATCCTCAAATCATTTTCCTTTGGCCATCCTTTTGATAAATGCTCTCCAGCCTCTTTTTTCAATTCTGATTTTTAATTTGTTTTCTGATATTTCTTTGTCATTTATTTACACAACACCATCCATAACATTACATGTGAAAGCAACCTCACATTCTCCTTCTGTATCCTTGTCATCTACAAACACTGGTTATAAGGATTGCCCATCAGGCACAACATTCAATCTCCATGGAAAATACTGAGTTTCAGATGATATCCATGTAATTTGAAAGATAACATAGCCAATCTTGAAGTTGGATTTCTGCCGTCTGCTGAGGTTCACATATTAACAAGGGGCAAATGTTCCGATTCTTATTGCAAACCTACTAGAGGCATAATTGCAAAAGATTGTCACAGGGTACTGCCACAAGTATTTATGCTGCTCTGCCCTACGCAATTTAAAAGGGGAGAAATGTACCATGTTTACAAGATATGGCGCATGCCTGTCCTTTCAGCCTGCACGGGTGCACAATTTGGTGCCTAGCACCAACGCAGGCAAACTTGCACCATGGTGCAAGGGTATCTGCATTGTTGACAGGATTGTTTTTGTGCAGAAAGAGTCACCTTCCTGCACAGAAACAATCAATGGAAGTATTTTCCTTGTTCTATGTCTGCAGCACACATGAAATGAGAAGAAATGAGCAGGAATGAAACAAGTTCTCCTAGTTACGCATGCTCTGGGGAGGCATAAGGTTTTGGAGCTGCTCCAGGTTTATCTGAATTTGTAAATACAGGGCTTCATCAAAATCCATAGGTGTTGCATTAGAACACCCACCACAACGACCATGGAACACCTCCTTGACACAGAGTAAGGTAAAGCAGCATTGTGTGCTACCTTGCCTTACTCCATATCTGATAGGCCATTCAAAGCAGCACAGGGTGGCTTTGTGTCACCTCACAGATTTGATTGAGAGGCCTGAGCCACTGAAGCACCAAAAAGTAGTGTTATGGTGGTGCAGGCCTCTTGCAAATAATCCCCTAAATTCTCTATACCTCCATTCAACATTTTTGAGAGGATTATGTGCATGCTAGTAATTATTGTTCAGTTACCAAATAATTTCTCTCAGAAGAACACATGTACACGATGTATACAGTACCACTCACTCTCAGCACCCAGGCCATGCCTGCTCCCATCCACAGCCAGTATACTTCTGGTCCCCATAACAAATCATTTCAAACTTGGAGCACACACCACCTCATTATTCAAAACTTTTTTCCGACCCCTGGATCATACAAATTTCACATTTGTAACAGTTTCATAAGAGGCTTAACTTTCCATACATACATTTTAAATATCTTGCATAGAACTCAATTAGTAGGGTGCCTGGACACTTTACTTCTTGTGAAGGGCTCTTACAAATTCACCTTCCCAGGTTTGACATGTGGCTTGCAGCAAAACCATGTGTGGCTAACCAAGGTCTATTGACAATGTGCGACAAGGCAGGGGAGGTTTGTATGAAGAGGGACTCCCGGGACCAAGAGCACTAGGATATCACCATGAGTGGGAGGTGGTGCAATGGTGAACATCTCGTCCAGAGAGTGCCCTGCCATACAGTGAGTCAAGCACTTGAAATATGCCACCAGATTATAATATTCAAAGTTTGGGGCACTGAGTCCGCTATGTTTAATCGAAAAGTGCAGCTTGAACAAAGTGATGCAGTGGTGAGACCCATGCCACATATTTCTCTCAAATCTGTCCAAAGACAGATAATAAATTGAGGAAAGGAACACTGGGAGATTGGTAAAGTAGTATAAGAGACAAGGCAGCATTACTATCTTGTCACTGCTACATGCCCCATAACAGGCAGCGGGAGCATTCACCAGAATGCAACCTGCGCATGGAGGAACTCAACCACTGAAATCAGGTTCCCATCTGCAAGTTCTGAGTTGGAGTGAAATATATGGATGCCCAAGTAGCATAAGGGACTCTTCTTAACAAATGTTTTAAATATTCCTGAGTGACCTGTTGTGAAGTATGTGATTGAGCAGGATCAACAGGACTTATTCCAGCTGACTCGAAGGGACAACACTTCCCCAAACCTCACAAGAACAAGGGCAATATGATGGATGGCATGCATACGTCTTTTTTTTGTATATTTTAATTTTTTCCTAAATTATTTTATTTGATTGTTGATGGCCTGGGGTTGCAGTAGTGACCTACTTTGCATTAGCTTTTTCATGAGGGGCAAACTTTGCACATTTGTGGGCAGTATGGGTGACTGGATTCCAAGTACCTTTTCTCCATTTTCTCATGTGATGTTAGTGAATTTAGCACTATTTTTCTCATTTTACTGTGTGGAGTGTAGTCTACCCACAGGCCACGGCCTGCCAGTTATAGAAATTGGATTGGTATATATTAAAGAACTGTTTCTGTGCTATATAAATATATTTTTTTTAAACATCTATTGATTTATTGTTTGGCTTGGAATAAATGGAAAGTGTGTTCTTTTTTTATTTTACTTTTCTCTGCAAGTGTTGGAGTGTATTTTGGTGTAACAATTTCTGATGCCTTGTGAGGTTTATCGTTGGTTCATTTTGTAAGTTGACCTCATTTTTCATTTTTTGGCATTGCTGAATTAATGGTTTTGTTTCTGCTTTTATTTTTTACCTGGCGCTTTATTATGCTGGCCAAGTGGCCACTTTTTCTTGGTGCGTGTGCATGTGTTTATCATAGGCCAACATATTGCCTTTGTTCTAGACCTACTTTGTTTTCTTTCACTTGAGACAGGTCAACCATTTAGTGTAGCCAGTGTGCTTTTTCCATGGGCCTCCGTGTGTTCTTTGTTGTCCATGCCTCCTTGATTGTTTTTCTGAACATGTGGCTGGCAGTCATTCCATGAAGTCAGTGTGCTTTAACTGTTGGTATTCCCCTTGTTTTGCCCTTGGTGGCCATGTTGCCAAAAGGACATTTCTGTAGTCAGTTAGCTTTTTCCATGAACAACATGGACAACTTTGTTATCAATAACTTTGCCCTTGCTAGCCAGGTGGCCAGTGAAAATTGTGTGTCCACAGTGTGATTTTGCCATAGTCCTGCATATGTTCTTTGTTTAAGCCTTGCTCCTTTGTGGCCATGTGGAAGGACGCCCACTTTATGGAGCCAAGGTACTTTGCTTTAGCCATGGGGCTGCATGTCTTCTGTGTTGTCCAAGCCTTGGCCATTGGTGGCCATGTGGCGGCAGACATTTTGTGTAAATAGTGTCCTTTTTCCACAGGTCTGCATGTGTACTTTGTTGTCCATGCCTTCAATCTTGGTGGCCAGGTGGCCAGTGGGCATGTTTTGTAGTCGTTGTGTTGTTACCATGAGCCTGCATGTGTTCCTTATCTTTGCCCTTGGTGGCCATTTTATGGAGCCAGTGTTTTCTGATTTTGCCTTAGGCCTGCATGTGTTCTTTATTTTTTGTTCATGACTTTGCTTTTAGTGGCCATACGTGTTGCATAGGTACAAACTGACAACCATTTCCCCCTGCTCCCTCTGCCTCCCATAGGTACCTCATAGGTGCCCACCAGCAATATTTTTTAAAGTATTGTTCCATATTTCCCTGAACCCCCTCACTGATTTAGGTGTCTCATAGGCTCACATCAACAATACTTATTTAAAGTTTATTCTATTTTCCCTGCACCCTTTTGCCAGCCATATGCATCTTGTAAGCCTTAGATGCACAGTAACCTTTTCAATCTTTGTGTTATTAAGATAATATGTTTGTGCATGGTTTGGAATGGATACACTATTGTTAATAATTTGTGAAAATCTCACTAAATGATATTGTCTGCAATTTCAAACTGCAAATGTCACGTTTCACAGATTTCTCTTTAATGTTTGTTTGCTTTAGGTCCACAAGAGACATCACACAAAGATCTGCTAGACAGAAGGCCGGTATTGACAATTGCCACTCTACTGTGTCCTACTCTTTTTGCACTTGTGCAACTAGAGTGACAACTGTCAGAGCTAAAAAAGATTGATGATGGCCTAAAAGAATTGTGTTCCTGCCAAGAAAGTGGACAGTGAGGAGTAGAAGAAGAAGGGTAAATCCACCACTGGTGTGCCACCCTCCACCTTTTTCAGGAAGTGGGGTGTAGCTGCCGCACCTTCCTCTGGGCAGCAATGGTAGCAGCACTCCTATATCAACAGCACCAACCCAACCTAATGCTAATCTCAAGCCCATGTCTTTCAGCAATACAACCACTGCATTCATGGCGACCAGCAGTGAGTCTGAACTGGATTAGATTCATCTGCAAAATATTCAATTGTCGCAGGAAAGCGGACAACAGGAGCAACAGCCAGCAGCAGTTCTTTCTGAGGTCTGAGCAGAACAGGAGGTGGTGGAGGTTCCTGCTGAGCAAGATGTTGCTCTCCTTCAATCACTGGCTTCATGATCTCCAGCAAAGAAAGAAATGGTACTCTTTTATCATCTCCGAGCCTCCCTTTTGATGATCTGGACATGGATTGGACCACGGCAGAGACTAAGACCTTCCATGAGAGACAAGGAAAAATACCTTAGTATTATTGAAAGTGACAGTGATGTAAATGAGACAGTGATTGTCAGTATGAAGGGTGGCTCAGAGGACACTGAGATGCCTCTTGCTAGTTAACCTGCTCAGAGGGATATGGTTGCACTACCACTAGTCTCCATATATGTAAGACCCCATCGAGACCTCACTTCTACCACTACGAGAGTCGAAGTACACCCTACAGAAAGGCAAATGACACACCCTACTACCTACAATTCTTCAGGTTTGGTACTGGAGCACTAAAAAAGAAGGAGGATAACATTCCAGTGCACTTTTTTTCACATAAGTGTGCGTCGAAATAAGCCACGGTCACACTACAGTAATGTAGGCCATAAATCCCACATGAAAAAAAATCATGCAATCCAGTGGGAAGAGCACTTCAAGAAGATAGCTGGTAGTGGTAAAGAGAGAGGGTAAGCAGCTCAGTTCACAATGACAGAAGAAGAAAATGGTCATTAGGAAGAAGAGGATGACGGAATTGGACAAAGCACCCCTGTCCCCTGTAGTGTTGCAGAATCACCATCATCAGAAACCTTCAAATGGCACAGGATGTAGACACTTCATACCGTGATTCACCCAAGATGTACATAGAGTTTTTCACCTTCTTGTTCTCTCTGGAAGTCACCTGTCTCAGTGGCACCAGAAAAGAAAAATATCTAAGCTACTGGCACTGGAATGTTTGGCAAGAATCAAATAATGGCACATTTGTACAATTGAAAGGTGTCTAAAATGTTAGCGCTGGACCTCCTCCCTTTTGTTTTGTGGAACAAGCAGCATAAATGTGCCCAAAAATTGAAGATTCTCAGCCAAACCTATTTTGGCACGGCTGCTGTTGCAGTGCTCAACCATGATGTGCTGCAATTGGCTGTCGAATCTATACAGAAGAGTGCTGTTCACACCACCCACCTGACGACAGATATGTGGACCAGTTTCAAAGCAACTGTGGGTTAGGCAACAGCTATCTGCAGGGTCCCTTGCTCACTGTGCCACTGGATTCAAGCTAGCCTGGCTGATAAAGGGTGACATACCCTGCAACTGGTCCCAGTCTGCTTGTTTCTGGTGCAGGGAGGACCTGCTTTGCAATTCGGTCTATACTGTTCCCATGAGGCACAGGGTCAAGACAGATTTGCATATGGCTAGGTCCAAACTGGGGACGCGTAGTGGTAAAAACAACAATGGATTTAACCCAGATTTATTGACTGAGGGAGAATGCCTGAATCATTCAGTATTCCATCCATCATTTGTTGCAGTTACACTTTTCGCCCTAAGCGGCATGGTTATGCCCAGACATGAGTCCCTTGCTCATTGTGCCACTGGATTTAAGCTAGCCAGGCTGATGAAGGGTGACATACCCTGATACCGGTCCCAGGATGCTTGTTTACGGTCAAGGGAGTACCTGCTTGGCAGTTCAGTCTGGACTGTTCCCATGAGGCCCATAGTCAAGACTGATTTAAATATGGCTAGGTCCAAACTGGGGTGGCGTAGTGTACAAAATAACAATGGATTTAACCCAGATCTCTTGACTGGGGGAGTATGTCTGAAACATTCAGTATTCCATCCATCATTTGTTGCAGTTTCACTTTTTGCCCCAAGTGGGATGGGTATGCCCAGACGTGGGTTCCTTGCTCACTGTGCCACTGGAGTCAAGCTAACCTGGCTGGTCAGGGCTGAAATCCTGAAACCAGTCCTAGGATGCTTGTTTCCAGTCCAGGGAGGACCTGGCCTGGCAGTTCAGGCTGGACTGTTTCCATTGGGCACAGGGTCAAGACTGATTTGCATATGGGGTGGGTCCAAACTGGAATGGCATAGTGAGAAAAGAAAATATGCATTTGGGCCCAGATCTCTATACTGGGGTGAATGTATGACATTGTTCTGCATTCTGTGCATCAATTGTTCCTTTTGCATTTGTCACCCCGATTGGGACAGGTATGTCCAGACGTGGGTCCTGTGCTCTCCATGACACTGGAGTCAAGCTAACCTGGCTGATGAGGGCTGAAAGCCAGAAATTGGTTCTAGGATGCTTGTTTCCAGTCCAGGGAGAACCTAGCCGGGCAGTTCGGGCTGGACTGTTCCCCTTGGGCACAGGGTCAATACTGATTTGCATATAGCTGAGTCCGACTCTAAACTGGAATGGCATGGTGAGCAAAAAAATGATGGATTTAAGACCAGATCTCTGTACTGGGGTGAATGTATGCCATTGTTCGGCATTCTGGCCATCAATTGTTCTTTTTGCATTTCTCACCCCGAGTGGGACGGGTATGCCCAGACGTAGGCCACCTGTTCTCCATGCCACTGGAATCAAGCTAACCTGGCTGATGAGGGCAGACATCCCGAAACCGGTCCTGGATGCTTGTTTCCAGTCCAGGGAGGACCGGGCCTGGCAGTTCGGGGTGAACTGTTCCCATTGGGCACAGGGTCAAGACTGATTTGCATATTCCTGGGTCCAAACTGGAATGGCATGGTGACAAACAAAAATATGGTTTTGGGCCCAGATTTCTGTACTGGGGTGAATGTATGACATTGTTCTGCATTCTGCCCATCAATTGTTCGTTTTGCATCTGTCACCCCGAGTGGGACGGGTATGCCCAGACGTGGGTCCGTGTCCTCCATACCTCTGGAGTCAAGCTAACCTGGCTGATCAGGGCTGAAAGCCTGAAACCAGTCCTAGGATGCTTGTTTCCAGGACAGGGAGGAACTGGCCTGGCAGTTCAGGCTGGACTGTTTCCACTGGGCACAGGGTCAAGACTGATTTGCATATGGGGTGGGTCCAAACTGGAATGGCATAGTGAGAAAAGAAAATATGCATTTGGGCCCAGATCTCTATACTGGGGTGAATGTATGACATTGTTCTGCATTCTGTGCATCAATTGTTCCTTTTGCATTTGTCACCCTGAGTGGGACGGGTATGTCCAGACGTGGGTCCTGTGCTCTCCATGACACTGGAGTCAAGCTAACCTGGCTGATGAGGGCTGAAAGCCAGAAATTGGTTCCAGGATGCTTGTTTCCAGTCCAGGGAGAACCTAGCCTGGCAGTTCGGGCTGGACTGTTCCCATTGGGCACAAGGTCAATACTGATTTGCATATAGCTGAGTCCGACTCTAAACTGGAATGGCATGGTGAGCAAGAAAATGATGGATTTAAGCCCAGATCTCTGTACTGGGGTGAATGTATGCCATTGTTCGGCATTCTGGCCATCAATTGTTCTTTTTGCATTTCTCACCCCGAGTGGGACGGGTATGCCCAGACGTAGGCCACCTGCTCTCCATGCCACTGGAATCAAGCTAACCTGGCTGATGAGGGCTGACATCCCGAAACCGGTCCTAGATGCTTGTTTCCAGTCCAGAGAGGACCGGGCCTGGCAGTTCGGGGTGAACTGTTCCCATTGGGCACAGGGTCAAGACTGATTTGCATATTCCTGGGTCCAAACTGGAATGGCATGGTGACAAACAAAAATATGGTTTTGGGCCCAGATTTCTGTACTGGGGTGAATGTATGACATTGTTCTGCATTCTGTCCATCAATTGTTCTTTTTGCATCTGTCACCCCGAGTGGGACGGGTATGCCCTGACGTGGGTCCGTGTCCTCCATGCCTCTGGAGTCAAGCTAACCTGGCTGATAAGGGTTGAAAGCCCAAACCAGTCCTAGGATGCTTTTTTCCAGTCCAAGGGAGGACCTGGCCTGGCAGTTCAAGCTGGACTGTTCCCATTGGGCTCAGGTTCAAGACTGATTTGCATAAGGCTGGATCCAAACTGGAATGGCATGGTGAGCACAAAACGATGGATTTGAGCCCAAATCTCTGTATTGGGGTGAATGTATGACATTGATCTGCAATCTGTCCATCACTTGTTCTTTTTGATCTGAATTCAAGCTAGTCTGGTTGATGAGGGGTGACATACCCTGATCCTGTCCCAGGATGCTTGTTTCCGGTCCAGGGAGGACCTGCTTGGCAGTTCGGTCTGGACTGTTGCTATGAGGCCCAGGGTCAAGACGGATTTGCATATGGCTAGGTCCAGACTGGGGTTGCGGAGTGGGCAAAACAGCAATGGATTTAACCCAGATCTCTTGGCTTGGTGGAGAATGTCTGAATCATTCAGCATTCCATCCATGATTTGATGTAGTTATACTTTTTGCCCTAAGTGGGATGGGTATGCCCAGACGTGGGTTGTTTGCTCACTGTGCCACTAGATTCAAGCTAGTCTGGCTCGTGAAGGGTGACATACCCTGAAACCGGTCCCAGGATGCCTGTTTCCAGTCCAGGGAGGACCTTCTTGGCAGTTCGGTCTGGACTGTTCCCATGAGGCACAGGGTCAAGACTGATTTGCATACGGCTAGGTCCAAACTGGGGTGGAGTAGTGCGCAAAACAATGATGGATTTAACCCAGATCTCTTGACTGGGGAAGAATGTCTGAATCATTCAGCATTCCGTTCATCATTTGTTGCAGTTACACTTTTCGCCTAAGTGGAATGGGTATGCCCAGACGTGGGTCCCTTGCTCACTGTGCCACTGGATTCAAGCTAGCCAGGCTGATTAAGGGTGACATACCCTAAAACCGGTCACAGGATGCTTGTTTATAGTCCAGGGAGGACCTGCTTGGCAGTTCGGTCTGGACTGTTCCCATGAGGCATAGGGCCAAGACAGATTTGCATTTGGCTAGGTCCAAACTGGGGTGGCGTAGTGGGCAAAACAATGATGGATTCAACCCAGATCTCTTGACTGGGAAAGATTGTCTGAATCATTCAGCATTCCATCCATCATTTGTTGCAGTTACACTTTTCGCTCTAAGTGGGATGGGTATGCCCAGACGTGGATCCCTTGCTCTCTGTGCCACTGGATTCAAGGTAGCCTGGCTGATGAAGTGTGACATACCCTGAAACCAGTCCCAGGGTGCTTGTTTCTGGTCCAGGGAGGACCTGCTTGGCAGTTCGGTCTGGAATGTTCCCATGAGGCACGGGGTCAAGACTGATTTGCATATGGCTAGGTCCAAACTGGGGTGGCATAGTGGGCAAAACAACAATGGATTAAACCCATATCTCTTGACTGGGGGAGAATGATGAATCAGTCAGCATTTCGTCCATCATTTGTTGCTGGGAAATAGGTCAGTGGCAGACAAAGAGGCTAAACGAAGGGGAGGAGTGTGGACAGTCTTTAAATGTGACTGCTTTAGAACGTTCATAAAGGTCACATTCTAATTGTTTGTAACAAGAAACAAGTGCAGATAATTAACCTGATGAGGCTGCCTTCTAAAAGGTGCTTTAGAATGTTGACAAAGGTCACGTTTTAACTGCTTACAGCAAGAAACAGGTACAGATGAATAATTGATTAGGCTGGCTTCTAGAAGGTGTTTTAGAATGTTCCCAAAGGCTGCCTTCTAATTGCTTATAGCAAGAGAACAGGTGCAGATGATTAATTTGATGAGGCTGTGTTCTAGAAGGTGTTTTAAAGTGTTTACAAAGGTTGCATCCTAATTGCTTATAGCAATGAGCAGGTGCAGGGATTAATTTAACAAGGTCTATCTTCCAGAAGGTTAACTTTGAGGTTATCTATGATGTTGCTTGATGCTTATCCCAGTGGATTTTCTGGATGTTTCCGTGGCTCCTGAAAACTGACCTTGCTTATGCATGGTAAAACATTTGTAACAGCTATTAAGCCCTTTTAAACAGACTGGGGAGCACCAGCTGCAGCTAGCTAATGTTAACAGCATGTAACATGGTCAAAGGTCAAGGAACGATACGTTTGTTTATTCATAAGTGTTGGGCAGAATGATATGAGTCATGCTGGTTTATTGTGATAGTCAAGAGATGTGTGCTGTGGCAGGAATCCTGACACCCTGGCAGAAGTTAAAGCATGCAGCCTTCAACTCCCAGAAATGCAGTCCTGTTGACTAACAGTAGCCAACACCATCATCATCATCATCATCATCAGCTACACCAGTAACAAAATAAGCCAACCCAATATTTACAATGGCTCGGTTTCAAGAGGCAAGGCTTAAGTCAAGTGCATAGGTAAATGCAACAGAGGTCAAGCAAGTGGCAGCACCAATGACCATTCAGAGAATGGTCCAAGATTATGGAGATGACCCAAAGAGGTCTACCTGGATCAATTCCCATTGGTCTATGGATATGGGAAGCTAGGACAATGGCCAGAGTTCAGCATGCTGTCAACAAAGTATATGGCTTGGTTGGTAGTCAGTGTGTCTTTTGAGTATGTGTTTTGTGCCGCTGGCACAGTTGTCACAGTCAGATAGGTCCAGTCTCTCCTCTCAAGATGCTGAAAGATTGTCTATGATTAAAGTGAACCAATACTTCATACCACAAGCTCACACTGTCCCTGAAACAGCACAGGAAGAGGATGAGGGTAATTGGTCAAAATCAAATGCCTTAGCCTACCATCTTCTGGGCAACCCCCTGATTGTGAGGATGAATTCTACTTCCCTAAGAACTAATCCACAACAAAACTTGCATATATTATCATCGAACTGCTTTGCAAAAAAAAGCATATAGAAGGGCATTTATATATTTGCTGTCTGACTGACTTACGCAGAACAATATATTTAGTCACATGCATCCTGAAGGAAGGTGGAGAATTATGATGGTTAGGTTACATTATGCAATAATCATACAATAACCCAAACATGGTCCTTGGATTCACAATAATAACGCCTTAGCTCATTTGTGGCAGGGTTGCAAAGGGAAGTAAGGCTTTACTAGAGGAAGAGGTGTTAAGCATTTCAGAGTACAAACATGGACAATAAGTATTGACATGACTTGAAAGAAATCCAACACCAATTTATAAAAATAATGCAGAGGTTTATATAAATGTTTTAGATAAGTATACCCAGTACTATGGATTTGAGAAGCAATATTATCAGTGCAAAACAGTACTACAAAACATCATTACAGTCAATGGTAAAAAGCACTAGTGATAATGGGTCACTTTCATGTCGATTTGCTTGGAACCCAAGAAAGGAAACGATGATGTTGGCCCCAGAACCAAGCCTGGACATGCAGTTTGATTTCTACCTGGCTCGAGAAGACAGGGTGCAAATTTGTCCTGGCTGTCCTTGGTGCTGAAGTGAGATCCATGGGAGAGTAGGTTGTATCGCTTATATGGTGCTGGCAGAGAACCGGGTATAAAAAGTCAACAACAAAGCCACTGCTAATGTTGGATGACAGTTTTGCAGAGTTTTCTTGTTGTGTAGCATTGAGTAAAGTGGGTGTAGACCAATAAACCATGGCAGCTGTAAACTCAGCTAAAAGATATTTTACGATCCGGTGATCTGGAGAAGAACGGTAGCCGCCTGAAAATTACTTGAGGTCAGGACTACGTTTTCCACAATGCAGCGGACCATCTACTGGACCATCTACTTTTGGATGATCCTTTAGTGGGCCTGATGGCCAGTGATTCTTTTGTTAAGGAACTTTGCTTTTACCTCCAATGTGTGAGGCACTAGTGTCAATATTTCATGGGAGTCTGGAGCTGCCTTTGGCTCTCAAAGGGGTCCCCCTGGCTGGGGGAACCAAGCTTTAGTCCAGGACAAATCACAGTCATGCAGTTCCAGGAAGGTTCCCACAGGTGCAGAGTATCACATCTTTGCTTTGTGCAGATTGTGCTGTCGCAGACATAGGTCTCCTCTTTGTCCTTTGTTGCAAGACAGATCAGAACTGAGGTTATGGGATCAGAGTTAGCCCTTAAATCCTAGATTTAGGCATGTAAGAGGTAAGGGGGCAAGTGGCCAATGGGTTACTATCCCAGTGGCAAAACTGCCCCTGAGGTGACCACATATGGGGGCGTTGGTCACCTTTTCTTCCCATAACCCTCTATTCTACCACTTTTAAAAATGACAGAAGTCTTCCTCAGATGTACAGACCATGTAGCCCACCCCAAAGTTGTAGCTCGCCTTGTGGGGATGCACACCTCCTGAATATCTAATTTGCCCACATGCTAAATGTGTCTGGGATATTGGGAAGTCTGTTTCCTCCTATGGAAGGCAACCTGGTTGCATATCACAGGTGGTGAAACCTTGATATACTACTTCACTAGCCATCCTGTTAGGGTGGGCGGTGTGACCTCCTTCCCATCTAGCCATTGTTTCTGACTTCTGGGAAAGTGCACACCTCCTGGCAGGGGGTCAGATTCCTGTCTTGAAGGCAGCAGATGTGAGCTGGCAGCTAGAGCATACTATCCTTTAATAGTATAGGCCACTATGAATACCTATAAGCTTGCACTTGCATGCCCACACCTTTAATATAATGTGACTGACGTATATTAAAAATAGTGCATTGACCTTGCACACATAGTGAGTTTAAAGTCGAGTTTGAGCAGTTTGCACTGCTCCTGCAGTCTCTAATGGCAGACCTGCCGCCAGCAGTTTACTTGGGTCACTCAGGGTGGCACACACAGTGCTTCAGGCCTTGTTGACACATTTAACACCCATGCCCTGAGTACCACTGGTACAATACACTAGGGACATATAAGGGAGTTAAAGTATTTGTCAGTTGGGGTTACAAATTCACACATAATATTTTGGGGTTGGAGAGCACTGGCACTGGAGCATGGGAAGCGTGCTCCAGTGCACTTTCAGAGTAATACCCATCATCATCGGAGCACAAACTGGAGCAAAAAGTGGAAGGGGGACGATACAAGAAGGCCACTTTCCTACATAAGCCCCTAAGAGCAGCTTACCTATCCCCTTGCAGTTCTCATCATCTAAATGGAAAAACTTGGAAAGATCATCTGCATTGGAATGATCAGTCCCTAATCTGTGTTCCGCTGAAATGTCCACATCCTCTAGAGAAATGGACCACCTCAATAATTTTGGATTCTCTCCTTTTATCTGCATCAACCTTCTGAGAGGTCTGGGTCAGTTTTAACCTTGAAGTGAGCCCCAAACAGGTATGGTCTTAGTTTCTTCATAGACCAAACAAAAGCAAAATCTTCCCTCTCAATTACACACCAACGCTACTCTCCACTGAGGAGTTGCCTGCTGATATAGGCAACTTGTTGAGTCTGGCCCTCAAAATGTATTTGTGAGAACACTGCTCCAATCCCATGTTCAGAATTTTCTGTTTGGACAGTGAACTCTTTCCCATAGTCTGGTGCCTTCAAGACAGGTGCTGAGTAACTCTGATCGGAGGAGGCGTAGTGCATCTACGCATAGTTCCACGAAGTGGGGAAACAACTCTGTGGAACTTCACTCCACTTCGTGCCCTCCCCCCTCCCAAAGTAATTGAAAGTAATTAAAAAGGCACTTACCTGCCGTGGCTGCCTCCTCCTTACCATGTTAGCTCTGCTGCCTCCTCCTTTTCGTCCTTTTTCACTGATAACCCCTACGTTGTACATCTTGCGCTTTCGCAAGACGTACAACGTAGGGGTTATTCAGTGAAGAAGGACGGCAATGAGGAGAGAGGAGGGTGGCTATGGTGAGGAGGAGGCAGCCATGGCAGGAAAGTGCCTTTTTAATTACTTTTAACTACTTTGGGAGGGTGGACGGGCCGGCTAACTGCGCTCTGCCACGGAGTCATAGTTTTGCCTGAACTCCACGTTCACAATGGAACGCGAAGTACGTAAAGCTACGTAAACTACGCTAGCCAAGCATAGTTACTCACCCAGGCTTAGTGCTGAGGACATAGCCTCCTTCAGGGTATCAAAGGCCTTTTGGCATCCTGTGGTCCAGATGACTTTCTTGAGCTGCTTTTTGGCTGTAGGTTCAGTAAGTGGGGCCATAATGGTCACATACTCCTTCACAAACCTGCTGTAGTATCCAATAAACCCGTAGAAAGCCCTGTCTTGGGTCTGGGTTTTGTGAGCCTCACACTCCAGAATGGTCAAGATATTGGGTTGGAGAGGTTAGGCTTGGCCTCCACCTACAAGGTGGAGCAAGTACATAACAGAACTCTGCCCTATCTGGCACTTGCTGGCCTCAATAGGTAGGCCTGCCTGTTACAGGGTCTGTAAAACATCCCTCTGCTGGAACAGGTGTTCTTCCCAGTCGGAACTAAAGGCAGCTATATGATCTAGATCAGGGGTCTACAACCTTTTTCTGTATTGAGAGCTACTTATGTTCAATGAAACATATTGAGAGCTACTAATATTATTAGTGTTGTATAATGTAAGTTTTTTATATGTATAATAGTTCAACCGAGCAAAAGCATTCCAATTAATTAGCTGGGCTGCACACAGGTTAGCTACTCAGAGTTAGCTGAAGAGCTACAGTAGCTCACGAGCTACTGATTGAATAACCCTGATCTAGATATGCTGCACTAAAGTTTTCCAGGCCTGAGAGAACTCGATTTACCAACCTTTGGAAAGTGACAGGTGCATTTTTCAAACCAAAAGGCATCCCTCTATATTGCAAGTGGCTTTCTGGGGTTGGAAATGCTTGCCTCTCCTTTGTTCCCTTGCTTAGATCAATTTGCCAGTCCCCTGATGTTGAATCATAAGTACTCACAAATATGGCTGCACCCAGCTTTTCACTGAGTCCATCTACTATTGAAAAGGGATATGCATCAGTTTTAGTGAATTTAAACCTCTGTGAGCCACACAAAATCTCATCTTTGGTGTGAGGGCCAGTACAGCTGGGCTAGCCCAGGGACTGTCAGAGGGTTTAATTACCCCTAGCTCTACCATCTTTCTTACCACACTTTTAATGCCTACTTTAACATGATTAGATAACCATATCAACGGTACACCATGTTGTCTGAACAGGGGTCTAAGTAAAATGCTCAGCAAACTAGCCTAGGGCTTGCCTGTAAGCATGGGCGGATTTTGCGGATCCACGATTCACGGATTTGCGTATTCACGGATCGTGGATCCGCAAAATCCGCGGATTTTGCGGATCGGTGGATTTGGGGCGGGGCTTCCATGCCAGGACCATCGTGCCAGATTGAACCCTGCCCTTCATATTTATTCAAGAAGACGCCACCGTTTTGTGCCATACCTCTACTCAACTGGAGTACTTTCTACTGGATAATCAGTAAGTGCTACCTCGTTGGGTAAATGTATAGTGCTTTTACTACACTACAGCTACCTAAAGTGCCAGAGAGTTGTCTACAGCGACCAGGTGTGTGTTACTATGCAATCGCCCGAAGGGCGCAGGGGTCCCTTGAGTGAGCTATCATAGTGGGTAAATGGCGGGAAGACGGTGCACACCACGAGTGTGTGGGCGGGGCCAAACGGACGGGGCTTCTATGCGAGTGCACATGCCTCTTGTGTGTATAAAAGGTCAGAGACCGATCAAAGCAGCAGATGAAGATACAGAAGCTCCTGGCCACAGGAACAGCACGAGGATTGCGCTCGTGAAAGTCAAAGATGCAAAGGCCTCTGTCCAGCATCACAGCTGATTTTCGATGGTATATTTGGAAAGAAGGCACATCTGCCCAGCCTTGACAACGCTCACGATTGTTTTTTGGGCCGATGAATGAGTCACTGAATTTAAGCTTCAACTAGGGCACATGCTTAATTGATATCTGTAAGTGCTTGCGGTTGAGGTTTAATTTTTGTGCCAGGACCGTCGTGCCAGAATGAACCCTGCCCTTCATATTTATTCAAGAAGACGCCACCGTTTTGTGCCTGTTGTAACTAATTTACGATGGCGCCGGCAAGCTGCCAGCGCCATCCTAAAATAGTTACTAAATTAGCGTGAACAGGAAGCTCTAATAGATAAAATAAAGCAGGCGCTCGAGCACCTGCTTTATCTTGTCTATTAGAGCTTCCTGTTGAAGCTAATTTAGTAACTATTTTAGGATGGCGCTGGCAGCTTGCCGGCGCCATCGTAAACTAGTTACAACAGGCCAGCAAGGCTTGAACTTTTGCCCCCGGAATCCGCCGCCGCGAATTTACCGAAAATTCGCAAAATCCGTGAGCGTAACGGATTTTGCGCTCATACTTACTTGCCTGCAGTCAGCCTGATGTTACGGAGTCAGAGAGTCAGATAAAACAGCACCCTCTATTAAACCATCTTGTGGGTTTTTTGACAGTAGGTCAGGGAGGGGTTCACCTTCCTCCTCCTGGCCCCCATCAGTGTCCAATAGCACGGTCATCTCAGATCTGTCCCAGTGTGGTTTTAGGTGATTTACATAGAGAAGTCTATCTGGACTCCTAGGGGTGCCTAAGTCTACCAAGTAGGTGACTTACCATTTCTTTCACAAAATGAGATTGGGTCCAGACCATTCGTCCTGGATGGTCCTGAGAGTTCCCAAACCAACTGAAATGGTTCGCACTGAACCAGTGCTGACCTTTGGTCATACCAGCGCTTGATAAGCTCATTGTTGGCCTTGCAAACATTTGTTTACTCTATTCATGTGCTCAGCCATGCGTAAACATAGGCCCAGTACATAGTCCACTATGTCCTGTTTGGGTTCTTTGTAAGGTTTCTCACATCATTCCCTCACCAGACTTAAACGACCCCTTACAGGATGGCCAGACACAAGTTCAAAAGGACTGATTCCAACCCCCTTTTGTGGCACCTCTCTGTAGGCAATCAAGGGACAAGGTAAAAGAACATCCCATCCCCTTCTAAGATTTTAAGGGAGGCCCATTATCATTCCTTTCATGGTTTTGTTAAACCTTTCCACTAAACTATTTGTCTGAGAATGATTGGGGGCGGTGAACTTGTATGTTCACTTCACATTCAACCCACATAGCTTTTAGGTATGCAGACATTAAATGTGTCCCTCTGTAAGAGACCACCTCTTTACTCTGGTGAAGATACCAAGACGGGTCTTTGCGACTGCAGGACCAGTGACAGTCCTGAGGGTAATTGCCTCTGGGGTCTCTAGAGTACTCTTCCGCCACCGCTCCTATATTAGCTGACCCTTGGATTGTTCACCAATAAGGGACTTTTAAGAGCATGTTGCATCTCCTTTCTTACGTCCTGCCTGATGACAGTCATGACATAACCCAGAATCCTTAGCTAGGTCCGAGTTTGTACCATGATACTCTTTCCCATTTGATCTGGCAGACGTCTCAGGGCACACTCTCCTGAGAAGAACTTTAGGAGCCTTTTGAAAACTCATTCTTTTAATCCATGTTTTTATTCACCTCTTTCCCCTTCTGGGAAGTCTGAGTATTCTTCTCCTGGTTACTCCCACCATGAGTCTTTCTGAACGTCCTGGTTCTGACCCATTTGTCACCTATCTTCCCCAACTCTCTGGGAGAAGACAACTTGGAATCAACCAAATGCTGATGCAATTTTTCTGAGGTACAGTTAGTTAAAATGTGCTCCTTCATAATTAAATGATATAGCTCATCATAAGTGTCCACCTCATTGCCTCTTATCCAGCCTTCTAGTGCTTTGACTGAAGATTACACAAAGTTCACCCATGTCTGGCTTGGTCTTTATGTATGTCCCTAAACTTCAATCTGTATAGCTCTCTGGTGAGTCCAAATTCTTCTATCAAGGGCTCTTTCATATGCTGATAGGACCCAGCCACATCCTCATTAAGTGTCAGAAGTCTGTCTTTGCCCTTCACCGAGACTAACTCCTACAATGGAGAGCCCCAATGCAGGAGACCTATCCTCCTCACTTTGCAAGCCTTTACAAGGCTGCACACCATTAAGCAATGGCATCAGCATCAATAAATCTAGCGGCAATTCCTTTTGGGATCTTAGGGTCAAAAGAGTCCTGTTTCTCCCTATTAAGGTTGATGCCACCATTATCTTTGGACTTCAAGGCCATCTTGGCCCTTCTTTGGTCCACAATCAACCAAGATCCGCCAAATAATCAAGAAACATTGGCACTTACTAAATACCAACTCAAAGCAGATGCCACAACCGAGGTTTGCCTTTAAAAGATCGTCCAGCCTGAAAGACCGCTTGGTCCATTCGCGGCCAGTGCCAGTGGTTAAAGAATCCAACATTCCACCGGGTCACTACCCGTGTGGTAGCTGTACAGTCTGCGGAATCACAAGGAAAGTGAAATCATTTACCAGAGCTAGTGGAAGCAACTGCAATACAACCAATGTGATCTACAGACTTACATGCCCATGTAACTTACATTACATTGGACTTACTTCAAGGAAGGTAAAAGTCAGGATCCAGGAACATCTCAGCACCCTGAAAGCTGCAAAATTGACGACTAAGTTGGTACAGCACTTCGCGAATCAGAAACACCAACCCAGGGACCTGCGTTGGATAGTAATTGAAACAGTGCGAGGGGACCAGCACAATAAAGACAATATACTCCACAAAAAAGAGGCCCGTTGGATTTTTGAAGAAGCCACAGATCAACAGGGGCTGAACGATACTATTGAATGGCACAAACTCCCTGTGACTTAATGAACACAGTAAAGGCAGCACGAGATATAGAGACACAGAGCACAGCATGAAAAAATCATAAACATTTTTTTTAATAAGGAAAAAAAAACCCTCTTGAAAAATTCGAACAAAATCTATGACAACCTAGAAAGTAGGTAGATAAAACTGTGGCCACCATAAATAGGTGGGTTAGTATTAATAAGAGTGAGAGTTATAGGTACTCATCACATAGAACAGCAAAGGGGGTAAACTAGCGACTAGGCTCTCCCCTTAATCATACCACATGGCAAGAGCGTAGGACTGACTCTTTATCTTATAGTTAATCCATCTTTCTCCAGTAGAGATACGGTTTAACAATGTGATTACCCAGGTCTCGAGAACATGATAAACAACAGTATAGCTTTATCAATATCCATATGTAACAGATGGTATTACGAAGCTCGAGACCCATTTAAAGATGGCCGCCACGAAAGGATAGAAAATCCTATCACACCCCGGCACAGCAAGATACACGTGACTAGGAAGTTCCGACGGATCTCTACAAACAGAGGTCCCGACGAACAACACGAATCAGCAGGGTGAGCGGAGGCCACAACTTACTGCACGAACGGTAAGGAGCACATATGTAGTATGGATGGAGATAGAGTCAAAACTAGAGGGAGCTCGAACAGGGGTAAATATTGCAACAAGCCGTGCGAGCTACTAAGGGTGAAGTGGCTTTTACCGATAGTCTGGCCAGCTAACAAGTAATAGCGGGGGATAGAAGCATCAGGCTCATGAGGAAAGGAAAAAACAGCTACCTCGAGGGCAGGGAGACATGAAGACCAGAGGGTTGAATACAACTCAGTAGAACAGTATGACATAGTTAAGTACCAAGCCGGTGTAAGTGATACGTGCCGAGAGGGACGTAAACAAGATAACCAAAGGACAGGCACCGATGAAAGTTATCGTAATTAGGACCAGATGACAAAAGAATGTATATTTCACTTGATTTTTTAGATACCGACCGGAGGGCGGGTGCAAGAACCCATACATGGATAAAAGGGGTTCTCTCAATATTATTTTCTTCCACGGGAGCCTGGTACGCGTTGCTACATAAGGCGACCTGGTAATGTATACAAGAAATGTACTAAGACATCTGAAAAAGGTGGTAGAATCAACCCATTCGAGACGCAATGGATTAATAAATATATATGTGTGTGTGTTATATTTTTGTTTCCATATGTGTATATATGTACAATAAAGGGAGAAAATCAAAAGGGAAAAGTGCAACAATCACGCTGACCCTGAATAACCCTGACGAATTCGCCGGTAAAGTAAATGGCGGCGATGAAACATGTTGGCTGTTTTTAACTAGAACAGGCACACGGCAAAGAATAAAGTGGGAAATGCTAGTGGAGCTGAGTTCTTTTGAAATTAGGTGGGGCCTATAACTCATACTCTAGAGGATAGGTCCTATTGCTACAGGGGCACTCACATAACTACACAGAGTTTTCTTTTTGTGCACATTTTATCCCCTTTATTTTTCAGGGTTGGCAACTGCTGATGATGAGATAGTGGGGAGTCAAGCGAGTACCAGTTTGACAATTCCTCCTGGTGGTTACTCCCGTGAGGCATTGCCAACCCCCCCTCCCCTTTTTTCACCAGAGAAGGGTAGAGAGGGTCATTAGACCAGCACAGGGAACAAGGTTACACACACACATTGTTTTTTTAAGTATGAGAATCTACACAAAGAGTGATTAGAGACAACACTAGTAGGTAGTAGGCGATAGATACCCACTACTGATGAGAATAGATATACCGAAGTGATGCGGGTGATTACCCAGTGAACTTGTAAGGACAGGCATAGTGATTTGTGGATCCTTCTTTCTTCGAGGCCTTGGCTTCTTTCCTTAAGTTCAATCTATGATCAAGCTCTTGGTCAGGAGTTACTACCATCTTAACAAGAGGGTGTCTGCTAGAGTGATTCCTATCACTTCCCACCAGTAAAGGAGGCCTGTGAAAGGGTGGAGAGTTTTGGTGATCACCTTCTTCCCCATCACCTCAAATTTTGGCTAGGGCGATCTTTTTCAAGGTCTCCCTCTGAGGAATGGCCTTCCCTCTCTAGTTTTTCCTTTTCAATTGACCTGAGGACTTTTTCCAAGTTCTTAGCTGTAACACTATAGCTAATGTTCCTTGCTTTGTGCAAAACACTCAGGTCACTGATCTTGAGGGCTGGGATGACTGCCAGGTCGAGATTCTGACCAGCATCCATTGTGCTAAACCTTTTACTTGGAAGTTGAGTCCTTTTTTAAAACTTTAAAAAACTTTTCAACCTTTTCCTAACTTCCCTAAGTCTTTTTGGTGTACAATTTGGAATGCAGGACTAAACAGGGCACTACAATTCCAATTTACAAAAATCTAAAAACATTTGATAAAAAATGTTCTGAGTCTAAAGTTAATAGTCGATTTCTCATTCATGACTAAGTGGTACTGCGAAACACAAGTTCAGGAGCCCACCGCGGCAACATTAATTTAGGAAGGTGGAGTATTATGTGTTGATACTGGTTGGGCTTCACTATGGAATACTCTCACAATACCCCAAACATGTTACTTGGATTCACAATAATAAATCCTTCACTCAGCACTGGTAGAGTAGCAAAGAACAATCAGGCTTTACTAAAGGCACATGTGTTAAACATTGTAGAGTACCACCATGGATGATAAGTAATTGACATGACTCAAAAGAAATCTGGCCCCAGTTTATAGAGATAAAACAGATTTTTAAATACATTCAGATACCAAAACAAAGTCAATCGGATAAGTATAACCAGAGTTATGGATTTTAGGAGCAATATTAAATCAGTGCAAAAATAGTACAGCAAACCTTTATCATTGCAGTGAAAGGTAAAAAGCACTAGTGACAAACAGTCATTTGCATGTCGAGTTGCATGGATACAAAGGAGAGTAAAGGTGATGCTGGTTTCAGGACTAAGCCACGAAGGTCAGATTGAATAACCTGGCTCGAGAAGCACTGGTGCAGAGTTCTCCTGGTTGTCCTTGATGCTTAAGCAAGAGCCACGGGGAGCTGTTTTTACCACTTACACGCTTCTGGGGAGGAAGCGGGTGCAAAAAGTCAACATCAAAACCATTGCTGATGTTGGATGATGGTTTTCCATAGATCCCTCGAGCTGCAGCTTCAAGTAGAGGGTTGGTTACGGGCTGGCCACCAACAAGCCTTCATAGCGTTGAGCTCAGCAGAAAGTTATTTCGATGTTGGGAGGTCCAACGGAAATTGTGCCACCTGAAGCTTGGTGGAGGTCAGCGCTATGTTTTTCTCAATGCACTGGACCATTTACTTTTGGGCGATCCCTCGCAGGAACAGGTGGCCATTCATTTTTTGATTTTGGTACATAGTTTCTACCTGTGGTGTGCAGGGGACAAGTGCTACTATTTCAGTGGAGTTTGGAGAGGTCTTTGGCTCTCAAAAGGTCCCTCTGACCAGGGCAACCGAGCCTTGGTCCTGGACGAGTCACAGTCAAGCAGTTCTAGGAAGGTTGTTACAGGTGCAGGGCATCACGCTCCTGCTTTGTGTAGATCCTGTCGTTGCATACACAGGAATACTCTTTTCCCTTAGTTGCAAGCCAAATGAGAACTGAAGTTCTGGGATCAAGGGTAGCCTTTAAATACTATATTTAGGGGTGTTAGGGGTGTTGTTACAAGTGGCCAATAAGCTACTAGACTCAGTTGGTAAGCGACTTCTGAGATGACCACATCCGGGGCCGTGAGTTACCTTTTCTACCCATAGTCCTTTATTCTTCCACTTTTAAGAATTATAGAAGCCTTCCTCAGATGTACAAAGTAGGTAGTCACCCTAGAGGTGTGGCTAGCCTTCTGGGGTTGTACATCTTCTTAATACCCAATTTTATGACCTGCCCAGGTGCAAATGTGACTGGGGCGCATAGGAAAATCTCTTTCCTCCTACGGGACACAGCCTGGTTCCATATGACAGGTAGTGAAGTCTTTGGAGCTCGCCGTCTTGATGTACCACTTCACTAGCCATCCTTTGAGGGAGGGAAGTGTGACCTCCTTCCCATCCAGGCTATTGTTGCTGACTCCTGGACTCCTGGGAGAGTGCAAACCTCATGGCAGGAGGATAGATTCCTGTCTTTGTGGCAGCAGCTGTGGGCTGGCAGCCAGAGCACAGGGAAGGTTGGGCCATACTCTAAGGTAGCCACTTGGGTTCATGACACAATGTCCTCACCATGAAATCCATGTCAAGGCTGATGAGGCCCATTGTTTGATACCAAGCATGATATATTTTGGCAGTACCATAACGGAGCTGCCAAAATTGAGTTTGCCTGGGTGTCAGGCTATATTATCATATAGACAACCTAAAACTTAAAGTAGCCTTTAATGGTAAAGACCACTAAAGAGACATATAGGCTTGCACTTACATGTCCACACATTTATTAAAATGCACCCTGTGTCCTGGGCTTAGAAGGAATTCTTTAGGGGTGACTGACATATGTTAAAAAGAGTGCATCTGATGGCAAAAAGAAAGGTTTGAGCAGTGTGCACTGCTCCTGCAGTCTGCAATAGCAGTCCTGCTGTCAGTAATTTATGTTGGTCATGCAGGGTGGCACACACAGTGCTTCACGCCCTGTTGACTCCTTTAACACCCATGCCCTGGGCATTACTGCCACCATATACTAGGGAATTATAAGGTGGTTAAAGTTCTTGAAAATTGGGGTTATCAATTTTCACATATCAGTTTGAGGGATAGAGCACTGGCACGGGCCTGGACAGCAGGCTCCAGTGCACTTTCAGCATCCTGACCATCAGTGTTGGAGCAAAATGTGTGTGGGAGGTTTGCCATACAAAAAGGGTACATTCCTACACCTCCCATCATCGCCCTTCTATTTTCATTCCCTAACTAGGCTGCCAGTAAAGACCATTATTAAATATACAAGATTGCCTTTGAGTTTCACTTCCGTGGAAAAAGAGATACAATAGACACATGTACACCATGCTTTAAACATGTAACTATTGCACCAATAGTGATACATTGATTGGAATATTGATGATTCATGTTGTGGCTAGGAGGGTGCTGTAACTAATTTGTAAACTTAATGTGTTGAGCCCAGGGGATAATTCTGCCTGAATGATTGCCTTGCTTGCTTTCACATTTCTAATTCCTTCAAGAATCTATATACCTTTTGTGTACTTCTTTTTTTCAGGTACATGAGATCAGGCAGTTTAGTTTCAAAACTCCCAAGGTTGCGCTAATTCTTTTGCTTTTCTAGCTCTATGCTACATGTCTATCTTATTCGGGTCGAGACTCAGAGTCAGGGTGGGACTACCACAACAGCCAGAAGAATGAAGTTAGGAACAACGCCTATTTAGTTCAATGGAAAACAACAAAACATGACTCAAGACTTACCCCCACATGCATCAATGTGTCTTTTTGCATTTCTTAAATTGCGAAAAATAAGGAATCGCAAATTAAGAAATGCAAAAAGATATGCATCAATATTTTCGGTATTCTGTTGGGATTCGGTAAAAATCGCAATTTTTACCGAATCCCAAAGAAATACCGATTTCTTAACTTACTTTTCGCAATTCCCATTGATTCCTATGGGCCAAAAGGCCCATAGGAGTCAATGGAAATTGCGAGTGGCACTTAGAAAATTTCATGGGTGCAGGGGGGGGTCCAAAGGACCCCCCCATGCACCCCTGAAATGTATTTTTCGCATCATGTTGCACACACACATGTCCTAAGGACATGTGTGTCCGTAACATGAATGTTGAAAAAAAAACATTTTACACATGTAACACACTTTTTCCAAATTTACCGAGTGGTTCAACTACTCGGTAAATTTGGCACCCTATTAGCGATTTTACAATTTTTAAAAAAATGATGCATTGCTTTTAAGAAATCGCACATATGCGACTTCTTAAAAGCACCCGCAATTTTAGAATTCGCACACATGTTACGAATTCTAAAATTGCTTCATGCATCCCAAAAAGCACTTTTGCATTCGCAAACGGCCGATTTTAAGGAATCGCACCGTTTGCGAATACAAAAATGCTTGATGCATGTGGGGGTTAATCCTGAGGACTAAAGAGAGGTGCATTGATTAGGAAAATGCAGAGTTTGTGGACTGGCTCCAATGTAAAACTCTAATTAAGTGGCTGTGGTCTGGGTGGGAAGCGTCCTTGGATCCATGTCACATGATGGACGCACACAGCTAAATTCTATTGACATTTGTGAGATTGATTAGCAAGATGCATTCAGCTCCATACTTTTCTCAGTTTGGTGGTAAATGATTGTTATCACTTCTTGGCTAACTGCACATGACTGCGCCAGCCTATGCTCTGCCCCCTTGATCCTCATCCACCATGAAGCTTACTCTTACTGTATAACAGGTGTCTCCAACCAGTTGATTGAGAGTGGCCAGTAGCTCCCAGACACCTGCAAAGTAGCTTGCAGTCTTGAGTTGATTTTTAAATCAGCACAGGGTCTCTTTGTACTTTTAACTTTAATGGAAGTCTGTGTTTTCTTTACAGTATTATCATCAGGCTGCAGACAGCAGAGCCTGATAATGAGTAGAGCTCTGTCAGATTTATGGGTCAGGCTGTGTTACGGAGGTGAGGAATTGAAGCACTGAATTATTTAACTCCTAACAAAATGTCCCTGTCAACTCAATATTCGAGCGTGAAAGCAAAATGATGTTTCTGAATCCTTTTAAATGGAAGAAAATAAAATACAATGTTACCTTAATGAAAAATTCTTAATTTTATTTTTTTCCCATTTCAAAGTGTTGCACTTACAAGCAGCAGGTCATTTTCTTCCAGTGACCAATAGACACTGTGCTATATTAATAACTGAAAAATAGTCATTTTTTTCAAATGGGAGAATTCCACAGTTAGGAAATCCCTTTTCCATGAAAAAATAAGTATTAATGTCATTACCCACTTTGAATTAAGAAAAATAACTCTTAATGTCTTATGCAGCTTGTCTATTTACTTAAAATGCCTCCCATTTAAACAAATGTGTTATTATTATCATTTTAATAAGGTTATTGCATAGTAAATAAAAACCATTGCATTGGCAGCTAAAATAGTTCAAGCAATTCATACAGCAAATCATATAACTTCTAGTTTGAAACAGAAATAGGCACATAAGCATGATGTGGAAATCCTCCAGTCTTGCAGAAGGGGCACGGTCAATAAGTTTAAATTTCAATCTAGAAATTCTGAAAAGTGCTAATAGTTAGTGCAATATTTCCAACAAGGCACTAATAAATAGGGACATAAAAACATAGTTCAGAAAGAGTGAATTATCTAATCCTATGGGTCGGGCGTGATCTTACAGTTTCTTTTTCTTGATTCTTCAAAGCTCTTGAAGTGCATCTGTGTTGTGCAAGTCAATCCTTACAGATCGGGTTTCATCTTGCGGTTTGAAATACATTTTTCCGTTATATATATGGCACCATATCTACAGGCCAGTGAGAATAAGAGGCTCGGTGTTTGTAAATGTCACTCTGGCAAATAGAAGAAAATGTAAATGATGAGTTTAAAGGAATCCAGATAAACAAAGTTGACTCCTTAGTTTACATTTTCTTGATAAAGTTCCTTCACTAATAGTGACTTATACAACCATTATTTTAAATTTAAGAAAGTTGATGCAGAAAAATGTTCCATACTCCGATGATTTTTGCTGAACATTTTTCTGCACTTTAAATTACTCCCATTTGTGTTATACATGTAACGGTGCAATATATATGGTGAAGGGTATTTCCTGTGTCATGTGCCACAAGTACATACGAGGCAGTCTCTCAGTCACTTGTAGAAATATATCGCGTTCATATGCACATATGTTCATACATCCTCAAAGACCACGCTCTCAAAAGCACATATGGCAGTCCTGTCATAGTGCCCCTAGTCAAAGTATATTGTCAAACCATAGCATCTACTTCTATGGACAAAATGCTTTAAGTCAATTAAAATGGTTGCGGGCCATCTAGTAACAATGCGTAAGTTGCTTAGACTTCAGTAACTCACAATGATTTTCAATGATCAAGCTCTCAATATAGGATGGCAATGGTTGTGATGTGGCTTGTTTGGAGATGGGCCTAGCTGGTGGCCCAAACAAAAGGAGGCCTGTGCATCCTCCTCTTTCTCCTCCAATACAAGAATCTCCTCGTGGGTTTGGTGCTGCATAAATGCACTCATCATCTTGGCTAATTAATTAAAAGATCTCCGCCAAAGAGCCCTCTCGCAGGCTCTGTGGGGTATTGCAGCATTGTTCCCCTGAAGAGCTAAGCCCGCAGATGAAGCATGACACCCTTACAGGTGTGTGAGGACACTACTTCCTAATTAGGAAGATCCCCTCACTGATTTGTTTTTCTCACCCTAAGATACACTAATACAGGAATAGATACCCTATGGGTACTCTCGTATGTGTTCTTGAGAGCAAGGGTTCTGGACCTTTTATCCGTTCCCTGTCCTCCCTCTTTTGTGTGATTAAGACATGTCTGAGCATGGCCAGCTCACGTAGGAGGATGGGTGGAAGAGGCAGTGGTAGATGACTACAAGGGAGGGGCTGGTGATGCTGGTGGCAGTGGACCCCGTCTGCAGGCGGCAACTGTGGTGATGTGGCTGGTTTGGAGATGGGCTTGGCTGGTGACCCAGTGCATCCTCCTCTTTCTCCTCCAAGGCCACCACCACTGCCATGGCCTTCAACCTTTTGCACCTCAGCCAGGCAGCTACCTTCCACCGGAATGGTTGCTGGCCAGTTCCAGCAGCAGGAGTAGCTATGTTGATTAAAAAAAAAATTGTAATTCTCAACACAAACACTTGTTTACACTGTCTATTGTTGCACGGTAGCAGAGCATTGCTGGTCCCCTAGGGCCACTGAAATGTAATTTTGATGTGATTAGTCACAGGCATAGTTGTTCACGCACATGCATCACATAAACATAATACAAAAGCACTGACTGCAAGGAATTAAGCCAGACCACCAATATGATAAAAAGGTAGTTTTAGTTTAAAGGATTGCATAGTAAAAAGGAACAGACACTTTATGTGCGTTAATAACTGAATTATCTGCCATTATTGAGTAAGGTGCATATGCAGCACATTTACTGAACTATACCTGGGCCTGTTGGCTCAGTGGATTAATGCACCCATTACAGGGGCCTGTGTTCGACCTCATGGTCACAGGTTCAAATCCCGCCGGGTCCACTCGGCCTACCATCCATCTGAGGTCGATAAAATGAGTACCATTGAGTTGGGTAACACTAAACGTCTGTTATTCAGCGCCAAGACACCTACGTGTAATCGTGCGCTTTACAAATGCTCCTGTTACGTATAATTTCAACATTATTGAAGCCATGCTGTCGGGTCTGCTACTCCGCAACACATTTTGGGGGCAGCTGTAATGGAATGTCATTACTTTATTATCAATAATTCCGTTGTCCCTGCTCTTCTCCTACTCTGTCTTAAATTCTACCCCTAGTCCAAATTAGGGGCTGAAAGTTAATAGTTAGAGTCTGGTAGAAGGGATACTCCATCACATATGTGGTGTATACTAGATATTCCATCTACCGTATAATAGTAGACAGCGCATAGAATAAAAATGATGGACTATAGTACAGAAAATAGGATATATATTTTTTATTTGTCACATTTATCAGAGAGTATCACATCTGTCAAACAAACTCTAAATAAATCCCCTTAATCCCACATTACACCCCTTCCTTCAACAGAAATTATTTTCCAGCTATATACCTGCATTTGGCAATGGGGAAGTTAGTCTACATGAAGGTAAGTTTGAAGGATTGAAGTAGGTAGAAGGAAGGAAACTATTGCAACCGGAAATGCATAATGTAAGCCATGAAATATAAGTCAATTAGGCAGAAAATGTGGTTACATGACAAAATGGAACTGACCTTTTTGGGTAGGATGGGCCAAAAATAGAAAAATTAGGAAGTGGCTGGTAGGCAAATATAGTGGGCCAAATGGTCTGTGCACCTAGACAAAAACATAATGCACCCATTTTAGAAACTATTTTTCACAAGGTAAACAGCAATAACTCAGTAAAGTTAGGTTAGCTACTAGTATCTTCTATCAACAGTATCACTGTGGAGATTTCTTTGTTGACATTTAAAAAACCTGACTGATATATCTATGTTCAGTTATGCATGTGTTATTTGATCAAGTGTAATGATTTTATCTTGAAAGATGCATTCTCATACCGAGGATAAAACACCCACATATGTCAGCCCACGAGGGCAGAATTCGACTAAATGCTTGCCAAACGTGACTCAACCTGGTAGCCATACTCTGGGGCGTAATGGCACTCTTAGGAAATCTTAACTGCCTCAGGCCAGTATCCACATATCTAAATTATGACCACAGTTATGGAGCAATTGCTGCAGTATAATGATCGCAGCATAGACACTACACTAATTGTGAATTGTATCGGGCACGCATCACACTAGAGCAGAACCTATATCTTCTTACATTCAGTAGACAGTGTGGGCACTGTATTATAGGAACACTTGCACTGCTATCTGGGAGTACTACTTGCAGGCACCCCTGTGCATGGAGAAGCACAAGAGATGCATCACACAGTGTAGGGGGACGTCAAACCACAAACTCTTGGGAGTACATTAACAAAAATGACACAAGTCATACACCATTGGCGACCAACACAATGTATGATATTGATGTATTTATTTACAAATGTCACAATAGTTATTTGTGAAGTCACTCTCTAGGACTACAGTGTTGATCTAACATTCAATGTAAGTTAAAGGAATTAATATGTTTTCTCATGGTGCGGCCGTTGAACCAAGGACTGCTTTCTACATATTATATTGCGTTAATTTGTAATGTTAATACAGTGAACACTCTCAATTTGTTTTACACATTGTTAATTCTATGTTTAAAGACTTTGCTGTATAAATGCAAAAGGCTTTGCCCCTTTCTAGCTCGGTGTGGATGGCATTGTGCTAATCCTATGCTTAAAACTGTTGCCACAAAAACCGACATTTAAGATGAGCAGATTTTAATTGTCACTGGTGTTGCTGGGGGATCTGTAGAGGTGCAGCTCTCCACCTAAATCTGGGAACTACCAAGAGTTCTCTGTTTCATATTTTGCCTCAATTATTCTGAACTCTAAGCCTGAAAGTGTATGTATATATAATAATACCTGTAAGTGATATGGTTGAAGAGATTCTGCACAAATACAGAACTATGAACAGTAAATGGGACCTTAGTGTATAGGGACTGAGTCTTCCTACCACCTTAGTACCCACAAACCGAAGACTGAATAGCTAGTGTCTCACTTGCTCTCCTACTCACTCAAAGAGAAGAAAATGATTAGTCATGCCAGGACACAATACTCCCAGTTCTCACAGGAATCACGGTAACAAGACACACCCTTTCACTCACTCTCTAGTACATGTCCACAATAGGATCTGACGGAGACAAGACACAGTTTAACCCCTCCCACGCTTATGAGGGAACCGCTCCGTCACGCCCCTCAGGTGGGCTGTGCTGGTGACGGAGCGGTTCCTTCATGGCCCGCTCGCTGCGCCTGCGCGGCGCTGATTTCACGCCTGCGCGGCACGTTCTATTGAGTGGGTGGGGCCATGACAGAACCGCTCCGTCACAAGCACAGCCCACCCGAGGGGCGTGATGGAGCGGTTCCGTCATAAGCGTTGGAGCGCCGCGCGCCCCCCCCTTTAGCGCTGCAGCGGAATTGCCGCCGCAGCTAAAGGGTTAAATAACGTGCCCTAACATGTAGTATAGGTACCACAATAAGCAGGAAAAGACATAGTACAAATACTGCCAGCATATTCATAAATCATGAAGTGAGATGTCATTATAAAAAGACAAAAGAGAAAGGACTATAATGCCTAACCTCCATCCCCTTGCTAAGAAGATCTATTATTATATAATAGACGATCTCTGGGCTTTGTCAGCAGACCCCATACCTCAGCCTTTAGATCGTAGGTCTACATCATGGGTGCTATTCTCCCCAGAAAGGTCCCTCTCCAAGTGAGCGTTACCTGTTCCTTCACCCCACTAAAAATCCAAGTACGGTGTCCAAACAACAGCTACCTCTGTATGTTTTGTCTAACGGCTAAGGGCGGGCTAGAACAAAATAACAAGGGGCATTGTTGTTCGACCTTGCTCATAATGTTCAGTCAAAAACCCAGGAACTTGCAGAGAGTGAACACAGCAATTAGTTCTCATGTGAAAGCAGTCTTCGAAAATATTGCGAAAAAATAAAGACGTGTAGTAAAGTGCGCAAAGCAGCAGACAAGCTGCAACGAGCTCATGCTAACTTAGTAAAACACGACAATGTTTCTATGGGCCATGTCTCAATGTGTCCAAAGTAGATTTTTTTAATCATGCGCAATATTTGCGATGGCGCCGCGATTGCTAGCATGGCCCTCAGCTTGTCATCGCAGAGACATCTTAACCATCGTGGCAACATCGCGAATATTGGTGGAAATATAAAAAATATATCAGTGAATACATATTGTATTATATTGAGATTCTGATGAATGTTTTTATAGAGCTAATTCGATAGTGATTTATATAGTATAATGGTTAGAATGTATTATATAGTTATATTTTTTTAATATGGTGGTGGCTATTGAATTCCTGCTTTTGCTTTACATATTCACGATGGTCATGGTTACCGATGTTATCGCGATCTCCTGCCTCACCGTGATAACGGTATGCATGTATTAGAGATGGTTGATCTAGAAATAAACTACAAAAACATGAGTTTGAATTGTATAGTAAAAAATCTATAGCGTGTAATATACTGTAATAACTGTGCATATATGTATTTTTTACTTCATCGAAAAGGCGTCATCGTGGCAGGTAAGAGCGTAATATCGACTTCCCGAATAACAGTGAAAACAGAAAATAGGTCTTAAAGATGGATTTTAAAGACATTTAGAACAAAAACAATTGTTTAAATTTGTTTTTAAAGACGCATGTATATAGTAATATGTGTAGCACACGTTTAGAATGGGATTTTTGTGTTAATATTTTTTAAAGTGCTGGTGGCTGTTGAATGTCTGCTTTTGTTTTGTGATTTCACGATGTCCTCATTGGACACCTCCTGCAGCCTTGCCCCGCTGAAATTTACCTTCTAAGAATCTTTTTTTAAGAATATTTCCAAATCTTAGGATAAGAGCTGATAGGGACTAATCCACTTCTTGTATCTGAACCACTCTCCATGGTGGTCAGACATATTTTTCATCATTGACCCAGTCTCGAGCAACTAGAATCCCTTTGTTGGCTTTTTTCTTTTTTAGATTCTAGTTTTTACAAAAAGTTCTGTTTTGTGGTCAAGTAATTTATTTAAATGTATTCTATTTGTCTAAATTGGTTAGGGATTTTTCTTGTGTTATGTTGTCACTTTATTACTGTTTGTGTGCTGGATAAATTCTTTCCACATTGCCTCTAAGATAAGCATGACTGATTTTTGTGCCAGGCTAACCAGGGTTAAGCACAGGTTAATTCAGTGATTTTTTTTTGTGGTTCACCCTGCAAAGAATAGTCGCTGTTGCTTGACCATGAATCATACTCCAGTCAACCAACAACCCAATTTCTAACATACAAAATCAGTGAAAATACTTCTGCAAAGGAGGGCCTGTGGAATGCCGTCTGTGTAACTATGTTGCTCTTAAATCAGAGTGTTGCTTTCCAGGCAACCAGCAAGGACACTCACAGTACAAATAGCAGATTCCAAAGCCTGTTTAACCCTCAAGAAAATGCCCTAGGATCATTTTAAATTACTTTATTTTTAAATCAAACTGTACTTTCTAGTGCACGGTGCAAGCATACATGTACCTTTAAAAACAAAAAACAGAGATTGTAATAGTTTACCAGAATAATAAAAAGATGTGCAGTGTGATCATGGTCTCAACTTGGTTTTAGGATAATTTCTGGACAACAAGATAATGATAATATTAAGCCCATCAATCAATCAATCAATCATAGCATTTGTAAAGCGCACTACTTACCTATGAGTGTCTCAAGGCGCTGGGGGTAGGAGGTGCTGCTACTGCTCGAAAAACCAGGTCTTGAGGAGTCTTCTGAAGGACAGTCTTGGGTCTGCCATAGGTGGATGGGGAGGGTGTTCCAGGTTTTGGCGGCGAGGTGGGAGAACGATCTGCCATCGGAGGTCGCTCTTCAGATGTGGGGGACTGTGGTGAGTGCGAGGTCAGCGGAGCGGAGCTGGTCGGTGTTGGTATAGAAGCTGAGCCATCTGTTGAGGTACACTGGTCCGGTGTTGTGGAGTGCCTTGTGTGCATGGGTGAGGAGCTTGAAGGTGATCCTCTTGTTGAGGGGGAGCCAGTGCAGGTCTCTCAGGTGGGGTGTGATGTGGCTGTGGTGAGGGATGTCGAGGATCAGGTGAGCTGAAGCGTTATGGATGCATTGAAGCCGTTTCAGGAGTTGGGCTGAGGGTCCTGCATAGAGGGTGTTTCCGTAGTCCAACCCGCTGCTGACGAGGACCTGGGTGACCGTTCTTCTTGTTGCAGTGAGGATCCACTGTCGATCTTGTGGAGCATGCAGAGGGTGTTGAAGCAGGAGGAAGAGACAGTGTTGACCTGCTTAGTCATGAAGAGGTTGAGTGCATGGTCGGTGGGTGTTGGAGCTGTTCCTAGCGCGGTCAGCCACCAGGAGTCGTCCCAGGCCAAAGGGGTGGGTCTGAGGATGAGGACCTCCGTCTTGTCCAAGTGCAGTTTCAGTCGGCTTTTGCTCATCCATTCGGCGACGGCCTTCATTCCTTCGTGGGGGTTGCTTTTGGTTGTTTCGGGGTCCTTGGTGAGGGAGAGGATCAGCTGGGTGTCATCGGCATAAGAGATGATGTTGAGGTTGTACAGTCGGGCAACGTGGGCGAGCGGTGCCATGTAGACATTGAACAGCGTTGAGCTGAGGGATGATCCCTGGGGTACGCCACAGATTATCTTGGTGGCTTCTGAGTGGAGGGGGGGGCGGACGCTCTGTGTTCTGCCAGAGAGGAAGGAAGTGGTCGAGTCTAGGGCCTTATCTTGGATACCGGCATCGTGGAGGCGTGTGCGTAGTGTGCGGTGGCAGACCGTGTTGAAGGCAGCTGATAGGTCCAGGAGGATGAGGGCCACAGTTTCTCCATTGTCTAGAGGGTCCTGATGTCATCGGTGGCGGAGATGAGGGCAGTTTCAGTGCTGTGGTTGCTGCGAAACCCGGACTGGGAAGGCCATGTAGTATTCAATAGAAAACAGATTTGTACTCACAAATAAGTGAACATGAATACACAAACACATTCATTCAAAAGAAATGCACGGGGTACATAAACATGAAAGAACATGGACCTATATTCATCATAGTGTTGCTTTGCCTTTTCTAGGGGGTGGAAGGGCGACACAAAAGTAAAATCAGATTTACCAAGCCACTCAAGGCCACCTTCCATGGCCCTGCATGACTTGTTAAATGTGGAGTAACACAAGGTGTTGCAAATCACTGCATTGTGTTACTCTGCACCAGGAAGGCCTTCCATGGGTGGACGTGAGTGTTCTCACTTATCCACCCCTGGATTTTGGGGCATTCCCAGATTTACCATTAGTGGTAGACTTGGGAATGCATCAAACTGAAATTCCTCCCCAGGGAAGGCGCAACAAGGAGAAGTGTCTTCATTTTGAATCTGCAGCCCAGATAGAAAGAGAAAAGAAAATGCCTCTAAGGATTGTTTTTGTGCTGGAAGGTGCACCTTTCCTGCACAATACCAATCCTGCCTACAACTCTGGCACCCTTGCACCATGAAACAAGGGTGTCTGCTTTATTGCAAGGCAGCGCATTGTGTGACAGCACAATGAAAGACAGGAATGAGCCGTATAATGTTAAATTCAGTGCATTCCTGACCTTTCCATTCCCTTCAATTATGCATATTAAGGTGGCTTGCTGTGTTGCGCTGCGTGTAATTATAATGAATCTAGGCCATGGTATTTTCATAGTTTCCTCCGCAAGCAATCCAATGACGGCCCCTGTCATTGACCCTAATTTATCGGAAGACTGTCAGCAGAGTGTAAGTAATACAGCTGGACTCCCTAGAATTGACTAAAGCCCAGCAGCCATGCGAAATGGCATTCTACCACGCCACCCTTTTTTTTTTTTGTCCTCATACGCCAAAAGATATTCTCGAAGTACATTCAACTATTGACACCCTTGTACCATAAATTGTAATGCCTAATGTATGTATGGAAATTCAACACAACATTCGAATTCACCCAAAACCAGGGTGTGTTGTTGATTTCCATCGTAGGTGGTCAGGAGACTGGCATTGAACAAATACTTTTTGATATATTGAGATGGTGGTAGCCGACATTTTAGGTAAGGATGGAAGAAGTAGGGTGAATTTAAAGGCTTGTGTTTTTGTCTTGGTGAAAGGCAGAGTCTAGAAGCCTTATCAACTGTGATAGAGACGCTGAGGATAAAAGTAATAAAAACTGAGTTGGTTTCCAATATGTTTTATGGCCCGATGCCTAGGTCTTAGGGGCATTAGACTGCCAGACAGAAACTGTTCAGTGTTGCTAAATGTACCTTTAACAAAACTTTTCTGAAGATCCATAAGGGTGTTTGAGTATCAAGAAGTCATATTGGTCTCTTCTGCATAGTGGGAGGAGCTATTTCTGTGGAATTTGTGGAGAGGAAAATCTACCTCCAGATGCCTGGAAAACAGCATCAGTTCTCCCTCTACTAAAGAAGCTGAATCTGGAACCTAATGAACCCGGGAGCTATAGACTAATTTCAAGAATCTCTTTTCCACCTAAAGTGTTGGAAAAACTACTGAATAATCAACAGTTAAAATTTCTAGCCTCTGCATACGTCATGGACCAATCACAGTACGGATTAAGGGAGGAACATTGAACCGGGACAGCTTTGATTATGACAGTAGAGAAACTCAGGATGGTATTGGATACCGGTGGGAAGGCCGCCCTGATTCTCTTGGATCTATCGGCTGTCTTCAACATCATAAAGCATGACATACTCCTGACCCGGCTAGCAGAACTGGGAGTTCACGACACTGTACTCAAGCTGCTATCCTCAGATTTGACTGACAGAACTTTTACAGTCAAAGTAGGAGACTCAACATTTAAACCCTTCAATTTACCATGTGGAGTACCTCAGGGGTCCTCCTTGAGCCTTACTCTTTTTAATATATACGTTGCCCCTCTGGCAACCATAATAAGAAAGTGTGGGTTCATACCAGTCTCCTACGCAGATGACACCCAAATAGTGGTGTCAGTCTCAAACAACTTGGAGGAAAAAACTGACCGATTCAGCAACTGCATGACACAGGTGAACTATTGAATGCAGCTTAACTGCCTAAATTTAATGAACTCCGTAGCTGAAACCCCCACCTGTACAGCCCCATTTAGAGGTGGGGGAAGGGAAGCAGAGGCATGGTAACTGAAGTTATGCTGCTCCGGGCAGATATGAATGTTGTGGTTGCCAAAATAGTGGCTGGATAGCTTAGGCAAGTGCCCCTCCCCAGTGGACAAAGTCAGAAATCTGAGAGTGATATTTGATAATAAACTGTCTATTAACGCCCAAATTAATAAACTGTCTTCCACTGTGTGGTTCATTCCGAAAATGATTAGAAAATGACTGCCTTTTATTCCCCAAGAATCATCCAAAATACTAGTAACGGCACTGACCTTGTCCAGATTGGATTACGACAGTGCCTTGTATGCTGGGATACAAATGCAACATCTTACAAAAGTCCAGTGTCTACAGAATTCAGTAGCCAGGTTGGTGTTGGAAATTTCCAGATCAGAGTTGGTTGCCCACAGACTAAGAGCCGTACACAGGCTTCCAATGGAGAAAAGGATAAGGTTTAAGTCAGCTTGCCTATCATATAAGGCCCTTCAAAGTGTAGGACCACACTTTCTGAAAACACATCTGAAATGGTATGAACCACACAGGAGCCTGAGATCTGGTCAGGCAAATTCATACAGGTCCCTAAATTCAAGCAGGTCAGGTGGGGGGGAGAAGCTTCCTGTTGCAGATGGCGAAGACCTGGAACATTCTCCCCATTACAATAAAAAACAGCCCCTCGCTCCTGTCATTCAGGAAAGCAGTAAAAACCTGTCTTTTTACTTCCTAGTTAGAGCTCTAAATCATTGGCAGTCTTTTCTCCATCTACTTAGCGCCAAGACGCCCATGGGCATTCGTGCACTCTACAAATTTTCAAATCAAATCCAGTTGAGTTATAATAGGGAAGCGCAAGACTGCTGCCTAAGTGCATGTAGCACCAGCAATTTCAACTATGGACTGCTTTTTGCAGCGAGCAGCGGAGGTCCTTGAAAAGGAAATTGAGTTGGTGGCTCGCTGGCTCTTGCCTTCCCCGGTTAACCGGTTACATCTTTGCTCTCTTAGCATGGCAAGTGGCAAGACCCCCTCTTTGTGTATACTGGAAATGGTGGAGTTGGGTGATCCATCTGTACCCCTGTCCAGTCAGGACCCAGGTCCTGGCATGCTGGTTGAAAGCAAGATACTGGGGGGGTGGAGCATGGCCCTTCCATTTTTAACGTTCCCCCCTGGCCTTGGAGCTACTAGTTCTGAGGCAGCAGTATTTCAACTGGATGCCCAGGCAGTGGAGTTCGTTAGGGGGACTGGATTAGCCACAAAGTGAAAGAGTGCCACACTATGGGCCAGATCCAAATGACCTAGCGCAAAAATGTACACTCCTATCCTCTGTGGTGCAGCATCCCTCCCAAAGGATGATCTAACAGCCATGTTAGAATATTGTGTGGCCTTCCTTTTGGATAGATTGGACACCAAATTGGATCCAATTAAGCCACATCTGGCTTCAATTGAAAGGAAATTCTTCCATTAGTCTGAATATTTCAAGACGACAGCAATATAATTAACGTCAACCATATGACTTTAGCACCTAGTGGTGGAAATTAAGGCCAAAGGTGGTCTGTTTTGGTACCTGCAAATGGGGAGATTCATACCACTCGTAATCAATCATCGAAGAGTATTTTTCCCCCCTCTGCCCCAATGCCTCTGCTTCCCTTCCCCCACCTCTAAATTGGGCTGTACAGGTGGGGGTTTCAGCTACGGAGTTCATTAGAACAATGGAAAGCCGAGGCAGAAACATGTCCATTAAAAGAGAGCCTGTAGAAGGAGAAGGAATCCTTATCTTGGCATCTGGGGTCCATGGCACATAGCCCCAGGTCCCAACTTTCATTAATTTACCCCCGGAAGCTACACCGTATTTTGTGGTTTGGGGCAATGTACCTGTTCTAAAACCTGGGTCTACTCAAGGCTTTTATCAGTTAAAACACAAAGTGCTGCATGGAGAGGTACTATGACCCAGGAATACTTTGGCAGCCTGCTCAGCAACCCCAGAAAATCTTTATGAATAATCTCTACTGATGACTGATAATAATCCAGAAACACGTGTCTAGAGATGGCCAGCACTAATTTGCACCCACCTGGTGAAACACTCGAGAGAGTTTGCAAGTATACACACTTGGCGAACTGCATCTACCATGATGCCTAGGGGCGAACCTGCTGGGAGGTGAAGCAGTGTGCTCCCACATCAGTTTCCCACAAAGTGCTGCATTGTCTGAATAATAATACAACCCTGGGATATAGAGTGGAAAGGCACACTATTATGATCCGGCGGGTAGCCTGGATTGGAGGGTCTAAAAGGAGCAGTGGAGGTGACTGTGTGATAATTAATTTCAATCTGCCACATCTGGCAGAGAGAATTCTTCATGAAGCCAGTATCTGCTCTACCACTTCCATGGCCCTGTCACCTCCATTACAGCTCTTCCCCTGGGCTTCCTTTATAAACCCCTATCCCTGCTTCCACCCCCCCTGGGCACATGGAATCCTAGGAGACCTTCTAATACAGCTTATAATATTTGGTATCAGGTTCCCCCACCATTTCCGCAGGATCTTCAAATGGATCCCCCCCGACACGAGAAAAAACGTCACCCACGTCCTCGTCACCAGCAGACTTGACTATGGGAACGCCCTCTACTCAGGAACAACAACCAAACTCCTGAGACGACTGCAACGAATCCAGAACGCCTCAGCATGACTGATCCTCGACGTACCTCGACGCAGCCACATCACACCCCACCTGGGAGGCCTGCACTGGCTCCCCATCAACAAGAGGATCACCTTCAAGCTCCGCATCCACGCACACAAGTCACTACATAACACCGGACCTATTTACCTCAACAACCGACTCAGCTTCCACACCCCCACCCGTAGCTTCCGCTCAGCCAACCTCGCCCTCGCCACAGTTCCTCGCATCCGGAAAGCCACCGCTGGCGGCAGATCCTTCTCCTACCTCGCCGCCAAGACCTGGAACACTCTCCCCACCAGCCTACGACAGACCCAGGACCTGCTGGCCTTCAGAAGACTTCTCAAGACCTGGCTCTTCGACCAGTAGCAGACCCCCCCCCCAGCTCCTTGAGACCCTCAATGGTATGTAGTGCACTTTAGAAATGCAGAGATAGATAGATAGATAGATAGTTCTAGTCTCCAATGCCTTTGCACCTTTGGGAATAATTGATAATTATGAATGACTGGTTAGGCAAGCACCCATGACTAAAATTGCCCCTTCGCCTCAGTGGGACCCTACGCACCTGTTGGCCTTGGGCCAGGCAGGGCTTAACTCTAGGGATTTTAACTCTTGCAACCTTATTTCTAGGAACATAGACAGTTTGGCAAGAGAGATTATAATATCTGAATGGCGATGCTTTGTTCAAAGGTATGATATCATCTGTTTGCAGGAGACATGGGCTACGGATAACTGCATCTTTCTGGAATGGTACAAGTCCTTTATTGTGCCTGCTATCCCCTCGAGAGTTGGTCATCCAAGGGGGGAACTTGTGGTTATGTTATGTTCTGTTATGTTGTATGGGATTTGTAATGCGCACAATTACTCTTGAGTATCCTGGCGCGATGTGGTCACAAACATGTGGCTAGAAAGAGAATTAATAAGCCTGTTTAACCGCATGCGTGCGGCGGCTTTTTTCGCGCTGTGCGGCGTTTTTTAAAAACGCGCGTTACATGACGAGCGCAGCTCGTCATCAGCGTGCGAGCGGCACAACTCATGACGAGCTGAGCTCGTCATCAGCAGGGAAGGGGTTAAAAATATGAGTTTTGAGAAGCTTCTTGAAACACCGGAAATCCTGGGTGTGACACAGCACGACAGGAAGAGCATTCCATACAGTGGCTACTTTGACTGAAATTGACTGGCCGCCCATCCTAGAGTGACGAAAGTGGGGGGTGGTCATCAACCGATGGGAAGCAGATCGTAAAGATCTCCTAGGTGTGTAGAAGGCCACCCTTTTCCTGATGTAGGAGGGACCTGAGTCGCGCAAAGCTCTATGAGCTAGAATGAGAGCCTTGAACTGCACCCGCTGGACCACGGGCAGCCAGTGAAGATCACACAAGTGTGATCTAATACTTGATCTCTTAGAGATGTTAAATAAGAGTCTGGCCACCTCGTTCTGGATTAGTTGCAGTTTATTGACCAGAAATCCAGGGATGCCAAGAAAGAGCGCATTGGCATAATCCAGGTGGGATATGATAAGCGCCCGAGCCACCATTTCCTTGGCTGGCTGAGGGAGTAGAGGGAAAAATCTGCTTAAGGATTTAAGAGTACCAAAGCAGACACCCGTTAGTCTCTTAATGTGTTCCGAGAACCTGAGATCCTCCCCAAACCAGATTCCCAGGTTCTTAGCCGGGCCACCCTCGGGAAGTGGACGGGGGAAATCAGAGGGCCACAAGGCTTCTGTAAAGAAAGGGGGAAATTGGCCGTAGAGTAAGATTTCTGATTTCCCCTCGTTACATTTGAGTTTGGCCTGTGCAAGCCATGTAAACACGACAGCTAGGCATCTTTGTGCCATCTCGGTACATAGAACAGGGCCATTCCAGGTAAACAGAAGCAGGGTGTCGTCAGCGTAGGCCATAATTTTGGCGCCCAGCTCTTCGGCCAGGGAGATCAGTGGAGTCAAATAGATGTTAAAAAGCAGAGGGCTCAGGGTCGAGCCCTGAGGAACTCCAGTCAAGACCTGTCTGGCAGAGGATGAAAAGGGAGGCATCCAGACCTGCTGGGAGCGAGTGTTCAAAAAAGATTCCAGCCAGGTCCACACTGCACCAGAGAGGCCGATGGGAGAAAGGCGGGAGAGAAGGAGCTGGTGAGGTACTGTGTCGAAGGCGGCAGAGAGGTCCAATAAAATCAGAGCCGCTCTGCCGCCCCCATCCAGGCATTCCCTAATTGCCTCCGTCATCTCCACTAATGCAGTCTCTGTGCTGTAAGATGATCTGAAGCCTGACTGTGCCGGATGCAGAGCCCCGGAGGTTTCCACAAAGGCATCCAGTTGGCGAAAAGCCACCTTCTCACAGACTTTGGCCAGTGCTGGAAGTAGGGATATGGGGTGGTAATTGGCAGGTGTCAAAGGTTTATGTGTCACTTAGGCTAAAATAAGGCATCTTTGAATTGAATACAGATAATCCTTGCTTGCAGGCTTTGTTAAAGTCTTGAGGGTCTAGCAGATTATTGCTATTGAATTTTTATACCGCTACCTCATCCCTCCCTGAGGTTGCAATATATTGCAGTGATGTTGCAATATATTGCAGTTGAATACTTACTTGACTAGTTTTAATGTTTCTCCTTATTATACCCCTGATATTGTCTTAGCGGGGGACTTTAATGTCCACCTTTGTGGGGGCCCAAGAATGCATGGGACAGGGGGTCTTTTTTCTCCCCCCGCCTGTCTAGCGTGCACTTTGAACATAGCAGTCAGAGGGATATTATAAATACATTGGTATTTGACCTCCAATCAGAGTTAGGTAAACTAGACCTAGACCAGAGAGATCTTACTCCCACTTCATCATCATCATCATCATCATAATAAACTTTATTCGGTTTCACATCAAGTAAACCATAAAAGTCATAATAAAAATACACAGTCCTTAAATACATACATTAATACATACATTAAAAATATAACATTAATATTTTCCCAAACATGAGTAATGTGCTACAATTGCTATAGTTAAATGTCAAAATCTCACAGGATAGGCACATAAAAAGCATATTTAGGATGATAGGTGCAACAAACCCCGCAATTGGCTAATATTCTAGGCAGGCCCTAGTTCTCATCAATTATTCTAAGTATCCTAAAATGAAGATAATACACTCCGGTTTCAGCACCCGAAGGTACAAAAGAGCTGGGCACACCTGACTAAAATTGAGCCTCCTTTAAAGGGGGAGTAAAAAGTGTCTCCGGGGCACATTATAATTTTTACAGTTTTACAGTTCCTTAAACTGGAACAAGTCCTGTGGAGACAGTTTGTCGCACCCACAGGGTGCTAACACTTGACCTCTTCTGGAACCCTTAGGCACCGCAATTAAAAGATGAAAATAATCTAGTAGGAACCTAGTCAGCAGAAATCGCTCGTAGGTAGTCAGGGTTCCCAGAAGATAAATCTCTGTTGATGGCTCAGTTATTAAGGTCAGGTATTTACGGACACTGGATTTACACAATTCCTGAGCGACCCTTTCCAACTTCCTTCTAGAGATGAATACATCTTTAACAGATTCAACATCTTTTTTTGTGATGGTTAAGGGTTTTAAAAAGAGGTCAAGGTGACCCATTTCTAAAAAGCGACCTTTATTGTACCATAGCCAGGGGATTCGGGACATGTGGTCCAGGGACATACAGTCCATTATGATTTGCTGGGTTAGTTTTAGTTCTGTGTTAAGCCAGCACTTGAGCCAGATAACTAAAGGGCGTAAAGCGAAAATGTCACATAAGAAGGGGAACCCCAGTTCTTCATGGGCTATAAGATTTGAGAAGCCAGTAGGCATTCCCAGTAGGCGTTTTAAAAATGTATTTTCTACCACCTGCAGTGAGTCTGCCGTGGTGTACCTCCACACTTTGTTACCATAGCTTACAGATGAAACGCCCTTCAACTGATAAATTTCCAGCATCGCTGCAATTGGTCGCTTGCCCATCTTAACAGCAAAGCTGGAAATTGCGCCCACTGTTCCGGTGAACTCTCCCTTTTTCCTTTGGATGAGAGGCCCCCACTTCAAGCGCTCATCCAGCAATACCCCTAGATATGAGAAAATGGGAGTTGTGGGAATCTTCTCGGGCCTACTGAGAAACAAAACGTTTTCTTTTGGCGTGGCCCCACCTGCATAATATAGGATTTTACATTGTTAATCTTTAGATCGCGAGACCCCATAAAATTCAGAAAGGCATCCAGTAGGCGTTGCAAACCTCTGGGAGTTCTTGCTATCAGGACAGCGTCATCCGCATATTGGAGGACAGGGAGATCCCGGCCACCCACATGCGGTAAGTCAGCCCCTGTCAATACCAGGGCTTCCTCCAGGTCATTGATATATAGATTAAACAGGAAGGGTGCAAGGATGCATCCCTGCCTCACCCCTCTCTAAATATCAAATGTCATGGATGCCCAGAGGTCCTGTGAGTATCTGATGTTTGCTTTGGTTTCTCTATGCACATCCATCAGAAAGTCCACGATAGGGGCCTCCACCCCCATGACCCTCATGGACTGCCACAGTTTGACCCGGGCATGGTAGTGACTCTTTTATTGATTCATTCTAGTCTCTACACCTCTTTCCATCTGATTTCTGATTTTCTATTCAAGAAAATATTTTTAGTAATCATAATCTCCTATGTTTCAAAGCTAGTTGGCACTCAATGAGCCTGAAGCAGGAGAACAGGGGTAGAAGTGTTTTAGAGCCGACCAACAGGTGTAGAAGGCTCAAATGGGCGCAGATTAATCCAGGCTCCTTTTATGATACTCTTGTAGCCAAATGTCAGAAAGAGATCCAGATCTATCTGGGCACATCGGGCAGCCGGATGTGGTAATTTTGAAAGCTTTCAAATCCATCTCTCTCTGTATTTCTGCCCTAATGATGTTCCCCTCCCCTATGAGCCAACGAGAGCGGGCACCAAGATGGTCTGATACAGCTTTCTCTTGTACTGCTAGGAGGCTCAAGGAAGCACTGCACGTCATTCCTAGAGATAGAGGCCTTGTTAGAACTCGAAGATTCCAGTACAAAGTTGCCCTTAGAAAACATAGGGCCTGATTCACAGAATAAACTTAAGACTAAATCCTAAACTTACTACTATTTGGTATTCACAGAATGCACTTACTACTTTCGGGATTCACAGAGTGAACGTACTACTTTCGGGATTCACAGAATGAACTTACTACTTTCGGTATTCACAGAATAGATTTAAGACTAAATTCCGGCCCGGAGGTGGAGTTTCCGGCCCGGAGGCGGAGCTTCCAGATTGGGGGCCGAGCTTCCGGCCCGGAGGCGGGGCTTGCGGCTTAGAGGAGGAGCTCCCGGCTCGGAGGTGGGGATTTAGCCATGGCTGAAATCCCCACCTCTGGGCCGCAAGCTCTGCCTCCGGGATGCAAGCTCCACCCCTAAGCCAGAAGCTCCACCTCCGGGCCAGAAACTCCACCTCCGGGCCAGAATTTTCGGCCCGAGTGCGGACGTAAAGTTAATAGACTTAAATCTATTCTGTGAATACCGAAAGTATTACGTTTATTCTGTGAATCCCGAAAGTAGTAAGTGCATTCTGTGAATACCAACTAGTAGTACATTTAGGATTTAGTCTTAAGTTCATTCTGTGAATCGTGCCCGTAATGTAGCTTTGAAGGAGGATGCTTAGAACAAGCTCATGGAGGCTAGCACTATGAGAAGTAAGTCCAAGTTCTGGACAATCATTATTAGTCCAATTTTGAGAGTAGGAATAGGAAATGCCTTGAACGATTGGGTCTGCCATTTTGATTCAGGGCGTGCCGGGCGGAATTCTGAAAACCTAGCCCTAACAGTCACCGAGAGAGAGGTGAGACTGGGGACAGCTGGTATGACACATAACAAGGCCCTTGGTCCAGATGGAATTCCCTCCAACCTTTATATGTCCGACATTGAGTTTTGGACTCCAATGCTTACTGGTGTTATCAATGAGGCTGCTAGGACTGGTCTCCCGGATTCATGGGCTACTTATTTATTTATTTATTTATTTTAAGGTTTTGTAGAGCGCGTAGTAACCCTAGAGCATCCCAGCGCTTGAACCTGAACTCAGGAGGGGTCAGCATCGGAAGGGGTTAAGGGTCAAGGAAAAAGAAGGGTCTTCAGTGCCTTCCTGAACTGAAGAAGATTAGGTTCAGTTCTCAGTCTTCGGGGGAGGTTGTTCCAGTGTTTGGCCGTGTGGACCGAGAAGCGGCGTCCTCCAGACCGGGATTTTTTAACTCTGGGGACAGTGATGAAGTTCTCTCCGCTTGAACGGAGGGCCCTACTCGCTTTGTAAGGGATGATGAAATCCTTGAGGAGGGGTGGGCCTTTGTTGTGGAGAGTCTTATGGGCCAGACAAAGGGCCTTGAAAGCAACCCTTTCTCTGACTGGGAGCCAATGAAGGAGCTTCAAGGCTGGCTTTGCCGAGGATCTGGCGGGGGTGTCGGTAAGTAGGCGGGCCGCGGCGTTTTGAATTTTCTGCAGGGTATTGAGTGTAGCTTCGGGGGCACCCAGGTAGATTGCGTTGCTGTAGTCAAGCCTCGCCAGGATGAGGCCCTGAATCAGAAGTTTCTTGGAGGTGGCGGGAAGCAGGGGGAAGACCTTTCTGCAGGCCCTGAGAAGTCCGAAGCAGATTCCTGCCGTCTTTTTGGCCTGTGTTCTAAAGCTCAGGTCCTTCTCGAGCCATACGCCCAGGCTCTTGACCTCCTCCTTGGGTGCAGGGGGGTCACCTAGACAGTCGGGCCAGATGTAAGGCGGCAGGGAGGGCCCTTTATGTCCGAGCAGCAGAATCTCGGTCTTGGACCCATTGAATTTCAGTGCTGAGGAGTTCATCCAGCTGTGGATTTCAGTGAGACAGCTGTGAAGGTCAGAGGGAGATTGGTGCGGATGTGAGAGGGTTACCACCAGCTGGGTATCGTCGGCGTAATTGATGATCGAGACGCCGAACGGGTTGACCAGTTTCTCCAGCCGGGAGATATACACGTTGAATAACGTAGGGCTAAGAGATGAGCCCTGCGCTACTCCACAACGGAGGGGGATTGCGGGGGAGTGGCTGTCATTCTCCCAGACTTGGAAGGAGCGACCATCTAGGAAAGATTTTAGCCACTTCAAGGCCGTGCCCCTTACTCCGATGTCTCCCAGTCGTTGGATTAGGGTGTGGTGGCTCACAGTGTCGAAGGCCGCACTGAGGTCCAGGAGGATCACTGCCACTGATCCTCCTGTGTCCAGAATGCTTCTGGCCTTCTCCACTGCTGCCAGGAGGGCGGTGTCGGTGCCCTGGCCTGGACGAAACCCTGTCTGGGAGATCCCGAGTAAGTTGTTGCTCTCAAGGAATAGTGATAGTTTTTTATTCACTAGCTTCTCCGTGATCTTACTGTTTCCTGGGAGGAGGGAGATAGGTCTGTAGTTGGCTAGGTCCTGGGGGTCTAGAGAGGGTTTCTTTAGAAGGCCTTTAACCACTGCCGCTTTCCAGCTAGGAGGGACTAGACCCTGCGAAAGGGAGGAATTGATGAGGGACGTAAGGGGGGTATGATGGTGCTGGACACTTTTTTCAGAAAACGGAGAGGGGCGGGATCGCGAGGGGAGCCACTTTTAATTGTAGCCAATGTCGCGGCTACCTCTTCCGTAGACACTGGGCCAAAGGTGTCAAGAGAGGGTGAGGGGCCATCAGGGGAGTAAGAGCAGTGAAGGGGAGAGTTAGGAGGATCCCCGCCCATGTGGCCGGTAGCGATGGGGGGTGGGGCCGCGAGAATTTTTTGAATTTTCTCGTCGAAGAAGGTGGCAAGTTTAATACATTTGCTTTCCGCTGCTTTGGGATCCAAAGGTTTTGCTGGGGGGTCTGGGGCCTGGAGGAGTTCTTTAAGAACGGCAAAGGTTTCATGGGCCGAGCAGGAGGCATTTTTGATTCTATCTTCGTAGAAAGCGCTTTTGGTATTGAGGAGTTCCGTTTTATAAGATTTTAAGGAGGCCCGAAATATGTCTTTCTTGTCTGCCGTTTTATCTTTCCTCCATAAGCATTCGTTTCTCTTGCATTCCTTTCGTAATAGATTTAATTCGGGGGTGTACCAAGGGGAAGGGTTGACTCTCTTGGTACGTTTAAGGGTGCTGGATTTCGGGAGGATGTCATCCAGAGATTGGGTGACCCATGTATTGAATTCGGTGTCAGCAGTGATAGTGTCTTGAGAGGGGGAAGGGGTATCTTCACTTAGTTTGGCTGCCCATTCATCTGGGACCAGTTTGTGCCAGCGTCTGATAAGGGTTCTGAATTTGGGAGGTTGAGGTGGAGGGATGTTGATGTGCCATTCGAAGGGGACCAGGAAGTGGTCGGTCCAAGGGAGGGGGACGTGAGGGCGAGTATTCAGATCTTGGATGTTTGTAAATATGGGATCGGGTAGCTGTCCTCTGTCGTGAGTAGCCTGTGGGTTTTTTAGGCCGAGGCCAGTGGAGGAGATATCTTGTAGGAGTTCTACAGCCTGCTTGTCGACCGGGTCCAGAAAGTGGATATTGAGGTCCCCCAGTAAGAGATAGTTGGAGGAAGTCGTGCATTCAATGGTGATATGGTCGATGAGTTTGCTAGGAAATTCGGCGAGTTGGCCGGGGGGGCGATATACAAGCAGTTCCGACAAAGATGTTACTGGGGAGATTTGGATGGAGAAGTGGCAGCTTTCACAGCCTTTGATGTTGCCATCAGAGATTCTGCAGGTGAAGACGTCCTTGAATATTATGGCTAGGCCGCCTCCTCTACCATCTGGTCTATTCAGTGAGCAGATTTGATAGCCAGGAGGGAGTGCGAGGACTATGTCAGGGCCATTGTTGTGAGTGAGCCATGTTTCAGTAAGAAACAGAATATCCATAGCGTGGTTTAGGATCAGGAGGTTAATTTCATGCGCGTGTTTAACGAGCGACCTGCAGTTAAGGAGGCCTAGTTGAGGTCCACCAGGTACCGAGTCTGTGCCAGGAGGATTGCAGAGACTGCAGCCGGTAAAAGGGTTGTCGCCCGTATGGGTGTAATTGCAGAAGGGGTGGTTTTGTGTGTTTAGGGCCAGAAGCCTATCCCGGATGTAGGTCGGGCATTTCGTGACAGAAATGGGCAGAGTAACTGGGCCTGGGTCCGGCTTGGCCTGGACGGGCCCAGACTGGCTTGCCTTTGGCGTGCCTTCGGCGCGCTGACGGCGCGCCAGCTGCATCCGTCCGCTGCGCTGCCTGAACTGACACATGATTTATGGAAGGAGTTCGGGGCGTTGGAGGGGTGGGCGTGGCCAACAGGGGTGGGCGTGTCCCGTGGCTCCTCGAGGCTGGTGATGGCGGCGTGCGAGCGATTCCTGCCCCTGACAGCGTTTAGCTCGGCTGTTTGGGGAGTATCAGGTAGGTGCTGGGGAGTGGGCGCTAAGTGATTTTAAAAGCAATTTTCACACAAATTAAAAGCAGTAAATATCAATTTTGTCTAGCGTGACTCCCGGCTTTCCGCCTCAGGAGGTTCAAGTACAGTGCAGCTCTAGTGATCAGAGCGTGGTTTTATACTTGGCGAGGAGTGGGCGTGGCCAACAGGGGTGGGCGTGTCCCGTGGCTCCTCGAGGCTGGTGATGGCGGCGTGCGAACGATTCCTGCCCCTGACAGCGTTTAGCTCGGCTGTTTGGGGAGTAGTCAGGTAGGTGCTGGGGAGTGGGCGCTAAGTGAATTTAAAAGCAATTTTCACACAAATTAAAAGCAGTAAATATCAATTTTGTCTAGCGTGACTCCCGGCTTTCCGCCTCAGGAGGTTCAAGTACTGTGCAGCTCCAGTGATCAGTGATTTTAAAAGCAATTTTCACACAAATTAAAAGCAGTAAATATCAATTTTGTCTAGCGTGACTTCCGGCTTTCCGCCTCAGGAGGTTCAAGTACAGTACTTCCATCATTGTCCCAGTTTTTAGTCTAGTCAGATGTCCAATACGGTTTTCACCATTGCCACTATACAACAGATCAATGCCTGAATCTTTTTATGAATATGAATAAGTATACAGTTCTGGTACCATCTTTCTGGCATTCATGGATCTCTCTTCCGCATTTGATTGCATGAACAGATCTAGGACAGACCTTGCTTTCTTTGGGGGTGGATAGGGATGTAGTCCTCTTCCTTCAAGATCTCCACCGGGACCCTAAGGCGGCTGTAAAAAATGGGAGTGACCAGAAGGTCTCACGTCTGTTCCGCATGAAGATCGTGGTCCATCAGGGTTGCATTTTGGCCCATTTTTCATGTAATGTATACGTTAATGAATTAGAGAGAACCGTTTTGGAGACTGTTAGACTGTTAGAGATAGTTGGCTGAGGTAGGTACCTTAGGTCAAATGGGGAACCTTGCTTCCATGCCAGGGAAAGGAAGGACACCTTCTCAGATAGTCCCTGCTCACCCCCTCTGTAGTTTGGCACGAGCAGCCAGGCTTATCTTCAAAGCAAGTGTGTAAAGTATTTGCAACCACGCTCTCAATAACCCAATGATGACACCACAAATGGTATTCACACAAGTTTCATAAAAACAAGTATATATTTATATAAAAAGATATACGATGAGACCACACAATATAAATCCAACACATGTGTATTTGTGATATTCCTCGTGGCTGGTTATTAGGCCAGCCAGCCCTTGTAGATTCTTGCGATATTAATGAGCAATTCTAGATGATCCACTGCAGTCCTAATGCAATGCTATGCATTTCGTAATGCAAGAATCAGGCACTTCACAATGTAAAAATAATGCAGTTTGTTATGCAAAAATCAAGCAGTTCGTAATGGCAAAATAATGCAATGCGTAATGCAACAATCAGGCAGTTTATTATGCAACTAATGCAATGCGTAATGCAACAATCAGGTAGTTCATTATGCAAAAATAGTGCAATGCGTAATGCAACAATCAGGCAGTTGGTAATGCAGAAACAAAACAATGCCTAATGCAACAATCAGGCCGTACGTAATGCAGAAATAATGCAATGCTTAATGCAACAATCAGGTAGTTCGTAATGCAGAAATATTGAAATGCGTAATAGACTCCAGCACTGATGACTGTGCTTTAGACGGTCTCTCCACCAATCGTACTGATTCAAAGTCAGCTTCTGCCAATAGATGCCCCCAACATGTATGGTGTAAACCAAAGTGCAGCTCTGCACTCCGGCCCCGGTACTGGCACTCCTTGGCAAGTACAGGCCGTGATACGAGCTAAGACAGAGGCTCGCGCTACAAGAATGGGAGAGGCTGAGTGCATCTCTCTCTGAGCCCGCACCCCAGCCCAGGCAGTGATACACGTTACCTGGGGGTGCGACCTCTCTCTGCTGTCTTCTTCCCACCACTTGGGCCACCGATGCGACTTTGTGGACAGTCGGACTCGGGACTCACCCAGTTGGGGTTGGTTTGAGGTCCCGCTCTGGCAACGGCAGACTCAGGGTGGCGGCACAGCTCCTCTGGGGATACCGAACCGAGCCACTGGCGATAACGTAGATCTCAGGCTGCAACAGGGCACACGCACACAGCGTCGCTCAGACTCACTTGAGCTTCGGATGTGCACGATCACAGGGCAATACTCACAAAGGTCTCAGGCTGCAAGAAGCACATGCACACAGCGCTGCTGAGACTCACTTGAGTTCCGGGTGCACATGATCACAGGGCAATCCTCACAAAGGTCCCAGGCTGGAAGAAGCACACACATACAGCTTCGCTTAGACTCACTTGGACTCCGGGTGTGCACAATAACAGGGCAATCCTCCCTAAGGTCTCAGGCTACACAAAGCACATGCACACAGCGTCGCTGAGACTCACTTGGACTCCGGGTGCACATGATCACAGAACAATCCTCACGAAGGGTTCAGGCTGCAAAAAACACACGCACACAACGTCGCTGAGAAACACCTGGACAATTTTGTGTTCCTGAGTTTCCACAACAGGGAGCCAGCTCTCCTCAGGCCTTTGGGGATAAGTTACTTCAGGACACAGCACACAGCAATGTCCTTTCAAGCAGAGGGGCACAACACACAGCAAAGTCCCTTTAGCATCTCCTTGGTTAAAGCAATAAACTGCAGGCCTGCCCCAGAACACACAGCAAGGGTCAGTCCTTTCCTTCAGTCCCATCAGCTGTTTCTTCCTTGCCAGAGGTTCCTCGTGACCATGAAGTGGTTCAATCCTTTACAGTCTTCATCACTCCATTTCTCCATTCCATTCCCAAGTCCAGGGTTTCATCTCTCATATTTATACCCCTCAAAGTGTTGGAAGTATTTGTGTACAGGGGGCACTGACCCCTGTAAAAAACAGTTCTTGGTGTCTCCTTGCCAGTGACACCTTCTTCCTTTGATTGTGGGGGTCTGGATCATTAATCACTCAGTAGGAGATGGAGCAATTGTTTTATTGCAGCAACCCAGGCCTCTTCCCTTCCAGAGGCTACTCCTCCTCCCTACACTCCAGATGCAGGTCAGCCTGTTGCTGTCTCACCTCCTCCCCTGTCTCAAGACATTCCGCAGATCCTATCACTTTCAGATCCAGACAGTTAATTCACAACCAGGCAGAGACACACAGAAATGTTAGAGCACAAAAACCCAGCCACTTCTAAAAGAGTGGTTTCTAAACACACAATGCAAAAACCACCTTCACAAAAAATGTGTTACTGAATTGTGAGTTCAGGCACACTAAACTTCATCTTTCCATCTTAATCCTTTGGAAAGATAGGCTGGAAACATATTACACAGCTTCCTCATTCTGTCCTATAGGCAAGAGGGCCTTTCCAAAGGGAAAAACGAAATGGAGAGTATTTCACTGTCAGGACATGGTACACACCTCAGTACATGTCCTACCTTTCACATACACTGCACCGTGCCCAGGGGGTACCTTGGACCTACCATATGGGTGTCTGATGTTCATTGAAAGGGAAGGGTAAGTCCTGGCAAGTGGATGCACTTGTCAGGACAACATGGCAGTTTAACAAATTGCTCACAGGCACTGCAGTGGCAGGCCTGAGTTCTCTCTTTAAGGCTACTTGTATGGGTGGCACAATTAGTGCTGCAGGCCCGCTAGAAGCATTTGCATTACTAGACCTGGCACACATACTGCACTTTACTAGGGACTTTACTAGTAAGGCAAACATAACAATCATGGACAACCAATTACCATTACATTTTATACAGGGAGCACTTACACTTTGACACTGATCAGCAGTGGCAAAGTGCCCAAAGCATCTAAGATGGCAACACCATTACTGAAAACAAATCTAGGGGAAAGCAAAAAGTTTAGGGAACTTTAGCGAAAAAGGGCAAAGTCCAACAAAGACCAAGTCGGATTTTCCTCAGGTGTGAAGGAAAAGGATAGGGCCCTCTAGGTCCACGCGGGTTACTTACAACCACCTGCTATGCCTTCCCAAAATGAAGAATCGGATAGACAGATGAGAATATAAACTTACATGTTCATTACCAATACTCTGCAGAGGAGTCCGATCAGACCTGCACTCTAGGATGTCTGCCGAAGCACTGACCCCCCCAACAGTCTGCAGTAGATAATCATTAATCTTGTGAGACCTCAGCCACTCCCATAATGGAAAACTACCGGCCTGAGCCGTACGTGAACAAAGAGGCACAGTAGGATGAGCTCACACCCGACAGTTGGGTACACGCTATCAAGGCCTCAAGGCCACAATGCTTGGGCTCAGCATCTCCTAACGTGGGAGCCGAAGTACACATTCAGATAAGCATTGTCAGGGCAAAATGGCCTATTCATTAGCAGGTTAGAAAACAGCCTTGAGCAACAGTGAAAGATAATAACGAAATACAGTGTTCTGCAGAGGCAAGCAATATGAGAAACGAGGCCTAACCTGGGCCCAGTCTAAGCAGCCTAATAGGAATTACGAAATACAAACTGGAGTCACACTTGCTAACTGAAGCCTGCACATTACGAGGATAACTCATCTGGTTGTATACCGTGGATGCAAATGGCGTCTATTTAGCTATGCACTGCTAACCTAATATGGCATATAACAAGTGCATTGCTGAAATGAGGATTTCAAATCTAACAGACCCTTCTTTAAGCAGAAGTGGCTAAATGCTTTATTTGGCTATCCGGTATGGTCTTTACACTTCTAAGGGACAGAAGAAAATGCATAGGTACTCATATGACAACATGCAACAATGGAAGGAAGCAACATATTCAACCATGTAACCCATCTAATACTCAAAGATGGCTTCATCTATGAGCATTAGATCCTGGATACCCTGCATCATCATATTGTAGACTTTAATATCATAGCCTGAAAGTCAAGGAGAAGGGCTAAGCATAGTCAACCAGTGAGTGCAGTACACCGGGAGGCAATGAATACAAAGACAACAAGAAAAGATGGCACCTGCAATACCTAATAAGACAAGTAGTATCTTCCAATCCCATGATGTCAGTGGACCCCAGAGCCATTCACAACAGGGACCCCAGAGTTTCCACACAGGGAGCCAGCTCTCCTCGGGCCCTTGGGGATAAGTTACTTCAGGACACAGCACACAGCAAAGTCCTTTCAAGCAGGGGGGCACAACACACAGCAAAGTCCCTTTAGCCTCTCCTTGGTTAAAGCAGCAAACTGCAGGCCAGCCCCAGAACACACAGCAAGGGTCAGTCCTTCCCTTCAGTCTCTTCAGCTGTTTCTTCATTGGCAGAGGTTCCTCTTGACCATGAAGTGGTTCAATCCTTTACAGCCTCGATCACTCCATTTCTCCTTTCCATTCCCAAGTCCAGGGTTCCACCTCTGATAGTTATACCCCTCAAGGTGTTGGAAGTCTTTGTGTTCAGGGGTCACTGACCCCTGTAAAAACAGTTATTGGTGTCTCCTTGCCAGTGACACCTTCTTCCTTTGATTGTGGGGGTCTGGATCATTATTCACTCAGTAGGAGTTGGAGCAATTGTTTTATTGCAGCCACCCAGGCCTCTTTGCCTCCAGGGGCTACTCCTCCACCTTACACTCCAGATGCAGGTCAGCCTGTTGTTGTCTCACCTCCTCCCCTGTCTCAAGACATTCCCCATATCCTATCACTTTCAGATCCAGACAGTTAATTCACAACCAGGCAGAGACACACAGAAATGTTGGAGCACAAACACCCAGCCACTTGTAAAAGAGTGGTTTCTAAACAAACAATGCGAAAAACCACCCTCACAAAAAATGTGTTATTGAATTGTGAGTTCAGGCACACTAAACTTCATCATTTCATCTTAATCCTATGGAAAGATAGGCTGGAAACATATTACACAGCTTCCCCACTCTGTCCTATAGGCAAGATGGCCTTTCCACAGTGAAAAACGAAATGGAGAGTATTTCACAGTCAGGACATGGTACACACCTCAGTACATGCCCTACCTTCCACATACACTGCACCCTGCCCAGGGGGCACCTTGGACCTACCATATGGGTGTCTAATGTGCATTGAAAGGGAAGGGTAAGGCCTGGTAAGTGGTTGCACTTGTCAGGACAACATGGCAGTTTAACAAACTGCGCACAGTACTGCAGTGGCAGGCCTGAGTTCTCTCTTTAAGGCTACTTGTGTGGGCCGCACAATTAGTGCTGCAGGCCCGCTAGTAGCATTTGCATTACTAGCCCTGGCACACATACTGCACTTTACTAGGGACTTTACTAGTAGGGCAAACATAACAATCATGGACAACCAATTACCATTACATTTTATACATGGAGCACTTACACTTTGACACTGATCAGCAGTGGCAAAGTGCCCAAAGCATCTAAGATGGTAACACCATTACAGCAAAAAAATCTAGGGGAAAGCAAAAAGTTTAGGGAACTTTAGCGAAAAAGGGCAAAGTCCAACAAAGACCAAGGCGGATTTTCCTCAGGTGTGAAGGAAAAGGATGGGGCCCTCTAGGTCCATGCGGGTTACTTACAACCACCTGCTATGCCTTCCCAAAATGAAGAGTCGGATAGACAGTTGATAATATAAACTTACATGTTTATTACCAATACTCTGCAGAGGAGTCCGATCAGACCTGAACTCTAGGATGTCTGCCAAGGCACTGACTCCCCCAACAGTCTGCAGTGGATAATCATTCCTCTCGTGAGGCCCTCAGCCACGCCTATAATGGAAAACTACCGGCCTGAGCCGTCCATGAACAAGGAGGCACAGTAGGATGAGCTCACTCCCAACAGTGGGGTACACGCTATCAAGGCCTCAAGGCCACAATGCTGGGGCTCAGCATCTCCTAACGTGGGAGCCGAAGTACACATTCAGATAAGCATTGTCAGGGCAAAACGGCCTATTCATTAGCAGGTTAGAAAACAGCCTTGAGCAACAGAGAAAAATAATAACGAAATACAGTGTTCTGCTGAGGCAAGCAATATGAGAAACGAGCCCTAACTTGGGCCCAGGCTAAGCAGCCTAATAGGAATTACGAAATACAAACTGGAGCCACACTTGCTAACTTAAGCCTGCACATTACGAGGATAACTCAACTGGTTGTATAATGTGGATGCAAATGGCGTCTATTTAGCTATGCACTGATAACCTAATATGGCAAATAACAAGTGCATTGCTGGAATGAGAATTTCAAATCTAACAGACCCTCCTTTAACACCTTAACCGCGGTCAGATTTACCACGGTGCGCTGAAGATTACGAAAACCCACGGTTCATGACGAGCTCAGCTCGTCATGAGTGTACGAGAGGTGTACCTCATGACGAGCTGAGCTCGTCATGAGCGTCGAAGGGGTTAAGCAGAAGTGGCTAAATGCTTTATTTGGCTATCTGGTAGGGTCTTTACAATTCTAAGGGACAAAAGAAAATGCATAGGTACTCATATGACGAACATGCAACAATGGAAGGAAGCAACATATTCAACAATGTAACCCATCTAATACTCAAAGATGGCTTCATCTATGAGCATTAGATCCTGGATACGCTGCATCATCATATTGGAGACTTTATTATCATGGCCTGAAAGTCAAGGAGTAGGGCTAAGCATAGTCACACAATGAGTGCAGCACACCGGGAGGCAATGAATACATAACCAACAAGAAAAGATGACACCTGCAATACCTATTAAGACAAGTAGTATCTTCCAACCCCATGATGTCAGTGGACCCCAGAGCCATCCTGTGAGGGACCAGGACCCGTTGTCTTGGTGAATTTCTGAGGCAAGTCTGTGCAATTTCTGTATTGCTGAGTAGTCAGTGGTGGCACTATCAGATATATAAACAGAGCACCTGCTGCCAATGACCAACAGGCTCCACCCCTATCAGCCAGGATAACATCTAAAACCATCAGATTTTGAAGAGCAATGAGCCTCGTAGCCTGGTCAGTATACCTGCAGTAGTAGTGATAACTCCCTCGACTACTCTGGCCAGATGTCGAATATTGCAGCTATTGAACATAGGACCCCAGAACGGCAGAATGCCCTTCATTATGTTATTAAACTGCTGCAGGGAAGTATCTGTCTGATCAATATCGTCTGGATTGACAACACTCTTAACCCGGGGAACTGGGTCATCCCTACGCTGCAAGCGATGAGGGTAGTTGGAAGGAGCTATATAAACTGGAGGAAGAAGGTAAGAAAGGTAGCATCTCCCAGACCAACCCTCAGGGAGACACACATAGCCACGACCACCACAAATAAAATAAACAATGGGTCGTGGGATCAACGGCGGACTTTTGGGAATTCTCAACATGGAAGTTGTGTTGCATCTACTGTCCCCCAGCTCTATGTCCCCCATCCCTTGAACACAAAATGGAACTGGTACATCTACCATTGCCAGGGGTATGGGCTTATCTTCAGTGACATTGCAGTCTTGGAAAGGTTGGTAATATTCAGATACATTGAACTGCGAGAATCTATCTCTATCCATCCCTGTTCTGTTTGCCTTCTTACCTTGATATGGTGCTCTGATGCAAGAACTCAAGAATACTCGATCAAATCACCCATCTCCAGGGGAAACACGAGGAGGGGACCTATGCTGACAATACAGATTCATTGTCAGAGAATGGGAACTGATGCTCCTGTGTTCCAAAAAGTCAGGCTGGGAGAATGAGTGGATCAAACTAAGTAAGGTGAACCAACCCTCACAGCTATTAACGTAGGACAGAGGCATAGGCAGCAAGTTCTCACTTTGATATGTGACAGAAGGTAACAACAAACACACTCAACATTTTGTTGTGTTGTAAACAGCATGTGTTTGATGCAGCATCAGAATAAAAACATTGTCCATATAGGCCTTCTTTGTGAGGCACTAGGGTACCAATAATATGCTCAGGAGGTATTTGCGTAGTACTGATCCAAGCATGCACTGGATATTTCTTCTAGGAAGAAGAGGCCCTCAAATACAAACAGCAAAGAAAGAAAAATTATTACCACAAACACCATTTTAGTCTTGGGAGACTAAGAGGACCAAACAGGACCATGTTGAGTGAGAAGTGGAGCCGCAAAGGGCTTCTCCTCATCAGGAATAGGACGACCGAAGGGATACATTTTAGAAAACTTCAAGAGCAATTTATAGATGTCACAAGGGAAAGAAAAAGTCACAGGATAGAGACACTATTGCAACAACAGCACCAGGGGAGCACAATTCACCCAGTGGTCTTTAGAGCCTCTCTGGCAGAATCCTATTGTTCATCAATGATGATGCTGTGAAGCACTCCAACGGAGGGCCTGCACAATTGTAACCCTTGCAGAAAAACAAATCCTTCTTCTTTCAGGATAGGGAAACCTCCCTCCTGGGCAAATACCCTCAGCTATGCTGTCCAGTGTTTAGGGCAGTGCACCAGTGTTGTTCACCCTAGTCTAATACAGGCACCTTAGGCACAGCACCTGCGCCCTAAGCTCGAGTCCTTCCCTAACTCCTAGACTGTTCAGCTGGTGCACCGCCCTTTTTGCAGGGCTTCAAGTTGTATTTCATCACTCCAGACACTGTTTCATCAACAAAAAGGGGCAGAAACTCAGAATCAGGTTAGCATTGCGACTCAGAGTTGGGTGTATTGGACAGAGAGTGATCTGAGGCAGCCCTTATCTCTGGGGAATCGCCTCTGACAGGGTAGCGTCACTCTCCTCATCCATCTGCGCCCACCTCAATCGGGCGTCAGAGAAGGGAACAAAACAGGGCAACATAGTGACAACAGGGAGTACAAATGCATTGGGAACAACCATCGCTATTTCCCAGACAAGTCAGTCCAATACCCAACCTCGTCCAAATGACCTGTTCTCTCCTCCCACGTGGCCAACTTATCCACAGTTGCCTCAGCCTGAATTTCCCTGACATTTTCCAATGTATCCTTGAACATCCCATTGTCTGGGACCCACCTAGCGGGACCTGCCAGCAACATCTTTTTCCTCTTCGATCGAGCTGTTTCCTTAGCTGTCTGGTCTGCGAAAGCATTTCCCCTCCCAACATCATCTGTAATGGTTTATGAGCGCTGCCTTTTACTATTGCTAACTTAGTGGGAAATGTCAATGTAGACAGCAATCTATGTATCAGGGTGCTGTTCTGGATTTGCTGCCTGTGCGAGGTCAAGAGCCCTCTCTCTGCCCAGAGGCGCACAAAATTATGGGCCACCCCAACTGCGTACTGGCTGTCGGTGTAAATATTAACAGCCAGTCTCTCACTCAACTCACAAGCCCTAAGGAGGGCAACCAACTCTGCAGCTTGGGCCGATTGGTGTGGGATACGGGATGTCTCAACAATAGTGTGCAACATTGTGATTGCATAGGCTGCACTAATGGTGCCATCTGGTAATTTGAAACAAGATCCATTGACATATAGTTCCCCTTGGGGGTCAGATAAGGGAACATCAGTCAGGTCTACCCGTCCTTTTGTTTATTCCTCAGTCCGAAATAAACAATCATGGACATCATTGTCCTTTTCTTTTGAAGGGAGGGGTAGTAACGTTACTGGGTTCAGAGTAGCACACCTTTTGATGGTAATGTGCGGAGAAAACAGGGTCAATTCGTAGACAGTTAGACATGCACTAGTAAGGTGCTGTGTCTTTGTCTTGTTCAATAATGTATCCACACCATGGGGTACCATTACTGTGAGATCACTAACAGCTAAGAGCCCTGCTAATTGTCTAATAGAAACCGACACTGCCGCGGCAGCTCTCAGACAGCTCGGGAGCACTCTGGTGACATTATCAAGCATGGCTGAGAAGTAGGTGCTGGGTCTCTGATAACCACCGAAACCCTGTGTTAGGACAGAAAGCCTGCAACCCTCCACCTCATGCACGTAGAGCACAAAAGGCTTCTGGTAATCAGGAGCACCAAGCACAGAAGAAGATCAAAGTGCAACCTTTAATTGCTGAAAAGCTTGCTGGCATGCAGTTGTCCAAGGCAAACGTTCATGCACATATTTAGTGGTCAAGTAAAGAAGGGTTTTGTTAGTAAGGAGTCAAACATCGACTGCCTGCTCTTTTTAACCAACAATTTATCCTGTAAGTAATTCAATGTTTGTTCATTGAACAAACCTGTAAGAGGCCACTGCAACTCGATATTGTCCCTCTTATATGTATGCCACAATGTGATAACATAAGATAATAGGGCCAATACCATGGTTGACATATAAGTCAAAATTTAGTGAACCATCCGGAGGCGCAGGCTGGCTCTCTTCCAATCGAGCATCAGTAGAACAACATCGACACCCAAAACCCCCAATTTGCTTAAGCAAGGCATCTTAACATAAGACACATGCACTGTCCCTAACGGACAAGTAGAACACCAGCAACGGTAAATAAGGAAAAGATAGAATAACAAATATTGTTCATGAACCAAACCAAACGGTCCAGAGACCACTCTCCACAGTCCGGGGACTGTACCAAATTCAACAAGACAGGCTCCAGCCCCAGACCTTTTCAAGCATTAGCCAATTACCAGTTGATCTGGCAGATTGTTCGCGAACAGTCCAGGACCTTTTGAAGTGCAGGACGAATTTCCAGTCGGCCCGGTAGACTGCTCGCAAACACTCTGTACCTTTTCAAGAGTCTGCAGACCCACCAAGTTCAAGACAAGACAGTCCAGATACCATACCAAGACACACCCCGTCGACTCGTGTCGGTCAAGCAAGGCAGTACGAAAACAAGATAGTCCAAAAACTGTATCAAGACACAGCCTTTAGGCTTGTGCCATCCAAGAATGGCGCAATTTTCCTAGAATCAAATTAGTCACCTGGTGCACCTAGGTCAAGTCACGTTATTCTCCACTGCCGACTCTTCGGACCAAATGGCCATCCCCAAAGTTTTGCCTTCTCAGGATCCCAGCCGGTGACCACTATACGAGGAGCCATCCGATCAGAAGGGTAGGGCAGCTGCGAGAACCAAGCTCGGTCTTGTGTGGGGATACCCGATCTGCCCGACTGACTGGACACCACACCAACCCTGCAACCCGATCACCTTGTGGGGTCCCTGTTCGGGCTCAAACTGAAGGACAGGGCGCTCTAGGGCCATGCGGGTTCCTTACAACCACCTGCTATGCCTTCCCAAAATGAAGAGTCGGTCAGACAGTTGAGAATATAATCTTACATGTTTATTACCAATACCCTACAGTGAAGTTCGATTTGACCTGTACTCTAGGATGTCTGCCAAGGGACTGACCCCCCAACAGTCTGATGTGGATATTCATTCCTCTTGTGAGGCCTTCTGCCATGTCCATGATGGAAAACTACAAGCCTGAGCAGAACATGAACAAAGAGGCATAGTAGGATGAGCTCACACCTTCCAGTTGGGTTCACGCTATCAAGGCCTCAAGGCCACGGTGCTGGGTCGCAGCATCGCCTATCGTGGGAGAAGCAACACATTCAGATAAGCATTGTCAGGGCAAAAAGGCCTATTCATTAGCAGGTTAGAAAACAGCCTTGAGCAACGGAGAAAAATAATAACGAAATACAGTGTTCTGCTGAGGCAAGCAATATGAGAAATGAGGCCTAACTCAGGCCCAGTCAAAGCAGCCTAATAGGAATTATGAAATACAAAATGGAGTCACACTTGCTAACTGAAGCCTGCACATTAACTCAGTGGGTTGTACAACGTGGATGCCAATGGCGTCTATAGCCACGCACTGCTAACCTATTATGGCATATAACAAGTGCATTGCTGGAATTGGGATTTTAAATCTAACAAAGGTGTGGTCTCCCAGTCCTGCTATCTGCAGACAATGCCATTCTAATGGTTAGGCCTGAACAGGGTCTGCAAATGCTTGTAAACTCTTTTGCTCAATTAATGGGAAAAGGGACCTGAAGGTTAATAACTCTGAATATTTTATTATGCAAGTAGGAGCCCGTCCAAGCAGGCCTTAGACCTCCAAGATAGGCTATATCCCGAATCCAGGGATGAGTTATTTTTCATACTTGCGGATATTGATAGAAAAATGAAATGGGGGCCGCATCTTACCCATAAAACAAATTACCTAACCAGGGATTCTGCAGCTATATTTAACTTTGCTTCTAGATTGAGAAAAAGCCTAGTGGGTGCCTTACTAAAGCTTTATAGGTCCAAATCTATTTTCAAGGCACTAGATGGCAGTGAAATTTGGGGATACACTACCCTAGGAGAGGAGTTTTCTTTACCAAGACGGAGCAGATGACAAAGAGGGATTTGAACCTTCTAAAGGCAGCATGTTTTGAGCGACAGACCATGGTAGGGAAAGAGAAGGAACTCTTGAAGCCTAGTGTATGACCCTTCATCATACTAAAAATACGTTGATGGTGGAGCCCTACTTACTCGGCTTCATAAAAATATATAATAGATTTCTACTGACCAGGTTTCGGTTCGACCTTTTTCATCTTCACCTCGCACACTATGGCCAAGAGCAAGGGCCAATGCCTGCCATCCTATGGCTGCGATGGTCTATCTCCTTAGGACGTGGTCCATTTCATGATGTTTTGTAGTTTTTATGTTACCCCCAGAAAGTCCTTTTTGATTCCAATTTTTTAAAAGGGCACATTTTAGGCAAGTGCACTCTGCTTTTATTTTCTTACAAATGCTTATGGGTAGCACTGTTATTTATGTGCTCAACTTTTTAAAATCTGCAAGGAGGTTTAGGCCTAGCTGTAATTAATCAGCCTGCCATCATTTACACTTTTCTTGGCACCTTGCACTTTACATAAAATCATGATTAATCTGTTTGGCTATTCCATTTCGCATGAGTTGTGAGTGATGGTGCTAATTTTTGTGTGATTATTTTATCTGGCACTCTTTATGTGTAATTTGGGCCCCTCTATCTGTGGATCTTTGTTCAGTTTAAGTCATTGGTAACTTGGTTAGTTATCATGAAGACTGTTTTATAATTTTTTATTCTATTATATGCTGTTGCATGCTTTTATTATTTTAATGTTTGAAACCGAATGAAGATTACTTTGATTTTATATGAGTTCCACCTAATTACCCCAGAACTGAGCGAGACTCCACGGAGTTCCACAAGCTGCAAAGTTATAGCATGTCCCACTGTTCACGCTGATTTTTAGTGCTGGGAGCTTGTCCTGTGCTGTAAAAACTGTGTGAACGACAACATGCAGCATGCCAGAGGGTGCTGCTTCTTTCACCATCTCAAAAAGATATTCTACTCGAGTGGAAACTTTCTCACCACGAGCGTCAGCGTTCTCAACATGAGCAGTAGCGACCTGCCGTGACCACCTGTGTTAAGAAATCTTGCTGGGAGGCGGTCTAGCACATGATTTTTCCACTCATGCTCGCCAACTTACTGTTGGCGAGCCGCATGTGAGAAAAACGTCCGCCACGCGGTAGTTGAAAGAGTTTTTCCAAAACACTATTCTCCATGTGGTGCACGGAGTGGGCAAAACCCTGCAAACACTGCCAGCGGAATGGAGTTTACCACCCACCCCTATCTTTCATTTGCCATTTCTGAGTGCTGAAGTAGGAGACAACAAGCATTTGCAATGCAATCGGTCTTGCCTTTGGGACCATATATATATATTTAGCTATGCAGCACACTGGCCTGGGTGCTGAAACAGCTACTTCTCTTAAATAGAGGCAGTTGAACAAGCAGATCCCAATTCTGATATTTTACTGAACCCTACTGGTTCTATTTTATCAAGGCACTTAAATAGAGGCAGTTGAACAGAAAAAAAGCCCCCAAGTGGAAGCAGACAAGTCCTAGGGCTGATCTCCAGAGCCCACAAGTACATACACATATAAGTATATACTAAAGTATATACAAGAAGTCTCGAATGCTCGACCTAAAAAGGGTGCAACAGTCATGAAGCAGGAAAATGGTGTTCCTACCAGGGACCTGAGGCGTTTGTGTAAGAGACTTGGGAACAAGTTGATCAAGAGGACCAGCAATGACACATGAGCTAAGGGGGGCACCGTTTTATTACAAAGAGTAGTCATATTTACACAGGAGTGTGCCATCACATCCATACATGAAGTGCTTACATCGACCAGCGCAAAAACGATGCAACAATCATTCACAGTGTTAGACAAATTACAAATGCGTTTGCAATAATGAAAGCCCCAAAGAGCATTTGTGGGTCATCCATGTAATGTGATGCTAGGGTCTGAAAAGTTTACGCTGTGCTAAAATATCTTTTTTTTCTGTGAGGTGGAGTGACTTCCTATTGACTTGCAATAAGCGTACTCTTGAGTTTTCAAGAGTACCCCACATCTACTCATGGAAGAAAGCTTCCTCAATTAAGTTAATCGTTTTTAACGTTCAGAAATGCAAACTGCGAGCTTTCTAGACTAACATCCCTCACATCCCTTTGCAAGCATTACCACCAGACTGGTGCACGGGAGAGAAATGTCTCTGAGATGCAGATAATTTGCAAGTTCGAGGCCTCTTGGGGGGGAAGAAACCTTAATCTAATAAGTAAAGATAAAGATTAATTAGTCTAAGGTAGGAGAGCATAAAAAGGTTAATCGGAAAGTAAAGATTTTCCACAGTTTAGAGTAGAAAGTAAATGAAAAGCTAAATGTAGCAATAAACTAATCACGAACATGAAATAAAAAAGTAATGAATGCGAAGGTGGCACTTGCAATCCCACTCTTCACACCAGGGACCGGCTTGAGTAGAGTGCTTTGTAAAAGATGTGAAAGTAATCAGGGTAACTAGAACACATCGAAGGTCAACAGAAAAAAGGGTCTATCGAGCCTCAGTGTACTGGCATGCACCTTACACGACCATTAGAGCAGTTTGTGATATAGATTCGGTATGAACAACCATCGGACAAGATCCATTATCGACAGTCTTAAATGCAAAGTGGCTTCATAACATCGGTCATACCTCCAGAAAGCGTCTTTAAAATAGCAATACACGAGTCAAGAATCCCAGCATGCATAGACGTGTTACAGAAAAGGCCGGGACTGTCTGAAAATGTTACTCATGAAAAGGGGAAATTGGCAGCAATGTAGCCTTAAGTTACATATTCTGCACACAACACACGCAAAAAGAAGGGGCCTCATTTATGAGGCTGTGCGTCACTTTTACGCCGCCGGTGCGTCACTTTTTGTGACGCACCAGTGGCGTAAAAAATGCGCCTTGTTGCGCCATATTTACAAAGTGACGCATCTACGTAGATGCGTCACTTTGTAAACCCCTGCGCCACTTTGTAAACCTCTGCGCCACATTATACCTGCGCCAGGTATAGTGTATGCAAGGGGGTGCGTATTGACGCAAGGAAGGGTCGTAGAAGTGACGCAGTGAAATCTATGAGATTTCACTGCGTCACTTTTAGGACGTCGTTGCGTCAAAATCTTGCGCATGCCTCACAGCAGGCATAAGACTGATGTAGGCCCTTTCACATGGGGCTTGCCCCATGTGAAAGGGCGCATTGCTGGAGTTGCATCACTTTTGTGACACACTCCAGCAATGCGTCACTTTTGTGCTTACAGATACGTCAGAAATACTGACGTATTTGTAACTCCTTGCGACATGATGCGTCATACATTAAATATGACGCATCAGGAATGTCGTAAGGAGTGCGCACTGAGAAGTGACGCATCGCTGCTTTCACGCAGCGATGCGTCATTTCTCATAAATGAGGCCCCTGGTGTTTCTACTAAAGTGTTACAGTCAACATGCGCTTATAGACTAATATGAGTGTTGGTCTACTGCCAAACTGTCCCTAACCATTAGGCAATATCTGAGAGCTCTTTTGCTCGAATGAATTGGGCGGTGAGTGGATTCTTGCTAAATGATTACAGTCGCTATTTCCCCATTTTCGTGCTCAGTTGCGCTGATAAACTGTTACATATTTCCTCGTGCTTGCATGCACGAGCCTATTATCCTGTTATTTTATGAGTCTTGATTCCTGGCACGATCAGTATGTTCTAGAATAGAGCATATGATCGGTTGTGTGGAGCCAGCCGGAGCCTCCAGTCCGGTAACCGGTGGTGCTTCCTTTTATTATGGAATACACTCTTCAAAATACTATTAAGAGTATCTTTTTCTTCACAACATAAACCCCTGGAAAATATCCTAAAAACGTAACTTCAGAGGCCCAGTTCTGTATCAAGTTAGGTGCAGGTATGTATGCTACAAGATTTGATTAGCAGTACATTTTTTCTCCTCAAGCGCTGCTCTGCCTTGAATTCACGGAGTAAAATCCTAGCAGAAATCAGTAAGCTGACACTTATTTACTAAACCACAGCTCAATGCAGCACTGAGGACAAATGCCACTGTGCTGCGATTCGTGATGGGGTAAGTGCAACGCAGAGTTTTATTTACTAAATATGTCGCTGCTGCTATCAGCAGCCTTGCGCAGCCCTGAGTGGCTTCATAAATCTGGAGTAAAGCAACGCAGTGCAAAGCGCTGTGATGCATTAATCTGCTCAGGGTAGGCTTTCATGTGCATTGCGTCGGTGTTCCCAGATAACTCCCCTAGTTTTTGACTCATTCCCAGATTCAACAAAAGTGGTAGACCTGGGAATATGCCAAAAAGATAGGCCTTCTGAGTGGATGCCTAACTAGGCAAAATATCTTTAGGTCCCCTTGATGCTTCCTCTTTATATGTGTGTTGCATTCTGCAGCACATATCGAAAGAGGAATATGCCTCTCAGGAACGTACTGCACAAATAAATTCTGTATGCAACACAGACACCCCTACAGATCGAACTGCTTGCGTTGTCAGCAGGCTTCGGGCTTTGATGTGAAGTGCAGCGGTGTGGCGTGGCGTGCAGTGCCCTCAGGTTGTGGTGCAGGCAGTGGCTTGGTGACGGTCGTCCAGCAGCATCGGTGAGACCAGGGCTGTGGTGCAAAGTGGTGCGGTGCTTGTCGCGGTTATGGCAGATCGCAGTGCAAACAGCAGTGTCACTATTGCTAAAGCTCTGTCGTTGGCTGATGAACTGGAATCAATGGCACCGGCGTCGGTAGTCCATGGCTGCGGTGCAGGATGAGGGAACCACGATGTAAGCAGTGGCGTCAATGTCAGCATGGAGCGGCAACGTCGGGGATACCAGGGGGCAGTGTGAAGTGAGGCGATGCAAATTGCGGTCCCCACACGTCATGGTTCAACAGTAGCTCAGTGGTGGCAGCGAATGGCATCATTAGTGGGACCAGGATGCGGTACAAAGTGCGAAAGTGCCCTTTGTGGTGCTTTTAGGACCCGGAGCCGGCAGCAGCATTGGTGATGGCATTGGGTGCTTTTTTTCTGTTATTCTGTTGAAAAAACAACAGTTGATGGACAGAATGCAGAACAATGTCATACATTCACCCCAGTACAGCGATCTGGGCCTGAATTCATTGTTTTTCTGCTCACCATGCCATTTTAGTTTGAACCCAGCCATATGGAAATCAGTCTTGACCCTGTGCCTTATGGAAACAGTCCAGCCTGATCTTCCAAGCCCGGTCCTCCCTGGACTGAAAACAAGCATCCTCGGACCGGTTTCGGGGTTTCACCCCTCTTCAGCCAAGATCGCTTGATTCCAGTGGCATGAAGAGCACGGGACCCACGTCTGGGCATACCTGTCCCACTCGGGTTGACAAATGCAAAAACAACAAGTTGATGGACAGAATGCAGAACAATGTCATACATTCACCCCAGTACAGAGATCTGGGCCTGAATCCATAGTTCTTTTGCTCACCATGCCATTCCAGTTTAAACCCAGCCATTTCTTCTGTTGCAGCACAACACACACAGTTCTCAGTGCTTGTAGCAGATGAACTTGAAGTCTTTGCTGTTCCTGAGACTTCTTGAACAGGGGGCACGCTGTACCTTAAGCCCTTGGAGAAACTCAATAAAAAAGTTGCAGAAAGTTCAGGCCAGTCCTTTCCCTGCCTAAGACAGAAGCAGCTACTACAGGCCTACACAGCAAAGCACACAGCAAAGTGGTAGTTCCTCCTCACATCTTCTCCATCTCTTCTTCTTGGCAGGTTTCTGAGTCCAAAAGAGTTATACAGTTCTGGGGTCTGGGCCACCATATTTATACTACATTTCCATTTGTTGTCCAGTGGCAAAGAGGGTTTGTACTCAGTCCAAACCACTTCTGCCCTCTTTGGCCCAGTTTCCTGACAGGAGGGGGCAACAGCATTGTCCATGGCAGACCAGGCCTTTTCAGGTGCAAAGAAACCTCCAAGTACACTAAATGCAGCCCAGGTCTATTCAGCTCAGCCCTGACTCATCCAGGAAAGTCAGGACACACCTCAACCCCCCCAGTGTCTGTATGCAGTTAATGCACCTCCTCAGACCCTGGCACTCCAATGCCAGACAGTCAATGCACAACCCAGGAGAGGCAAGCAAGAAAATACCTACTTTCTAAAATTGATATTTTCAAACACACAGCATAAGAAATCATCTTTACTAAAAGATGCATTTTTACATTCTGATTACAGGCATACTAAACTCTATTTCTCTATCTTGTCCCACCGGGATGTTATACATGTAAGATGCTACAAAGTATCTTCCATTCTATCCTATGGGACAGATAGCCGTTCAATTGTGAAAAACAAATGACACTGCGTATCACTATCAGGACATGCCACACACACCTGTACATGTCCTACCTTTCACATACAACATGCCCATAGAGGTACCTTGTACCTACATTAGAGGTGACTTATATGTAATAAAGGGGAAGGTTAGGGATTGGCAAGTGGGTGCAATTGCCAAGTGGAAATGGCAGCAAAAACTGTGGGCAGACTCCACAGGTCTGAGATACCATTACAGGGCTACTTCTGTGGATGGCACAATCAGTGCTGCAGGTCCACTGGTAGCATTTGATTTATAGCCCCTGGCACTCTAAGTGCACATTACTAGGGACTTACAAGTAAATCAAACATGTCAATCATGGAAACACCAATCCATAACATAACTTACCATCGTAGCACTTGCACTTTAACACTGAACAGCAGTGAGAAAGTGCGCAGAGACAGTAAACCAGCAAAAACAGAGTTAAAACCAAGAAGAAGGCAAAAAGACACAGGAAACACACCAAAAGATCCCATGACTAACAGTCACTCACCTACACATAAATTGATGCAACATGTATGTGCATTACTGTTCGTTTCATTGTTTCACTAATACAGTTGTTGTAGTGACATTTTGTATATATATTGCAGATGATCTCAGCCAATGCGTGTTTCGTCCTTATGGGACTTTTCAAGGCTATATTCCTATGTAAGTGTTTCGAACTCAAAAGTACTAATTGCTCTCACTTGTGCCAGAATGGATTGAAGGAAAATCCCAATAAATGTATATAATTGCCTTCCAACAACAGACGTGTATCTAAATAACTCCTCAAAATGTGATGGATAACAGATAGCAGCTATCAGTTCAATAAAACAGGAATCTGGAAATAATGTAATCCTGCTTATTGTTGTGACTGTGATAGATCCTGAAACCTGGTACCAGCAGCCGGGCCACAAGAACACGCACTGGCGAGCCCATATCGTGAGCAGGAATTTGAGCTGCATTGTGACAGTGGGGATGGAGGGCTATTTCAAGGGGGAGTTCAGGTGTGCCTGGGGCGAGCCGTCCTCCTGCCCCATGATCCAGAGCTTACGATCAGGAATTGTCACAGTCACAACAAAAAGCAGGTTCACATTATTGTGGGTTACAAAGGAAGGAAGGCTTCAAGCATAGGACTGCCCTGCTGCTTGAAGCCTGCCTTACTGCTTAAACCCAGGACTATCAGAGTCACTCCAAGGGTTAGTTAGTTGGCCTTGTGAGTGAGTCACAGGGACATAAACTTCAGAGACCTTAAACCCCACACCTGGCTTCTACTGAATTGAGTCTTATCCCACAAATGGTCCCCCCCAAGTTCCAGGATTCTTGACAGAGTTGTTAGGGGTGCCGATCCTGAGATCAAAAAGATTCCAGAAGTTCCAACAGAAGACTGGAACCTACTTGCCAGCTGATCCACCCAATATACATCATCGGTCAGACTGACTTAGGGGTAGCTCCCACTATGTTCTCTGTAGCAACAAATCCTATTAATTGTGACCTGGAGCAACTGTATCCTGCCTCAAGGAGCCTCTGTGTCTACCAACTGTAGCTTTATCTCACTGGAGGTTTTTGACTTCCAAAAGTCAGAAGGTAAAAATCTTTACAGGGTTCGAAGATGTCAGGCTCTCCATCGACGACAACAACCTCAGCCTGGAAATCCAGGTTTTCCTGCTCAGAGCTCATACCCGCCATGGTTGGCTTCACCAAAACATCATCCAGGGGCTCCCTGATGATGACAACACTTCATGGTACAGAGCCTTTTGTCCAGCTGAACTCTACCTTCTCCTAGAGTTTTCTTCAAAATTTCTTCTAAGTCTGAAGGTAAGTCAGGACCGGACTCAATCCACTTTGTGTATCTGAATTGCAAACCATCATGGTCAGCCGGACCATGATGGTTGTTGCTTTTAATTCATAACCCTGGTTCTACTGATTATATGTTATTCATTTTTGTGTCATTTTTATTTCCTCATTTTCTAAATTGGAGTGGGAATTTTGTTGCATTATGTTTTCACCTAATTACTGTTTATGTGCTGCATAAATACTTTACACATTGCCTCTAAGTTACACCTGACTGCTTTTGTGCCAAGCAACCCAAGGGTAGTGCACAGGTTAAATTAGTGGCCTTTTGTTGTTCACTTGACAAGGATTGTGATTGTTGCTTTAGAAGGGTTCACACCCCCCTCAACCAATAACCCAATTTCTTACACATACATTTTGCAGATTTTTCCAGCACAAGTTCAGTTCAGTTCATAATCTTTATTTCGGTACATCACTACCATAAAAGATACATCTACAACACATGCATATATATTAAAACATCATCATCATAATCGAAAAAAATATCAAGCGTAATAGAATACAATACTGGTAAAAAACCGGAAACACTTACGGGGACAGTTGTCATTACATTAAAAACCTTATTAAATAATTTAAAAAGTTTATAAAGGCCTATACAGTTTAAAATTAAATTATTTAAAACAGTTCTGGATGGGATAGATCATAATTTTCAAGTCCAAGTATTTCAATTGAAATTTCAGACCGGATTTAGCTCTTATATAGTTTGTAGCTAATAAAAATCTACTGATCCCAAAGACAATGGCCTGGCTAGTATCATTTTTTAAGATCCTTCCTGCCTCTTTGTATGATCTTATGCCTATATTTAAACAGAGAGGTCTAATCCATTTCTTTCTAGGTACCACATAGGCCGAACAGAAGAACAAAACATGATGGTCATCTTTCCTCGCTCTACTAGAACATAAACTGCATATGTCATTGCTGTCTACAGACCACGTTACTACACTTGCATTTATCCTTAAAGTGCAGTATCTGTATTTCATATACAGTGTCTTGGCAAGTGGTGGACATATCTCATCAAGAAAGCATTCATACTATGCAGTATCTTTAAATGCGAGGAAATTGGACGTTAATGATCCATACGTTCTTCCATTCAGCACATTCTGTTCTTGATAAGTCCAAAATGATAATTTCAATGTCTTCTTCGAGACTCTAGATAAGCTATACGGGTCATCCAAAAAGTGTACTAGGCCGATCTTGACTAACCAGGGTCTGACATGTCTAAACCATGAAATATTATTGCAACAATCCAGTTACATTATTTCTTTGAGACTATTTTTGTAAACATACAGCTCTGGGGTCGACCACAGTCTTACCCAGAGCATCAAGGGTCTCAAAGTCGCATGGTGGTCAGTACGTTTTAAATTTAAATCTAGACCGATTGGTACTAAAGGTGTGCTGACGGGTAGTTTTAACAGTGCTCTAAAAAACTTATTTTCACCAATTTCGAATACTTTATTACACGCGGGTCCCCACAATTCTGCCCCATACAGGGCAGCAGATTGGGCTTTTAATTTAAAGACCTCTAAAGCTGGGGAAATTGCTTTACACAGGCTATTGACATGCCTTTTCAGGATTGGCAAAGTGTTTTGCGTTAGTATTATTTTACTCTTTTCTATCTCGGTTCTCCACGACAAGTTGGGGCCCAAAGCAACACCCAGATAACTGAAATTCCTAACATATTCTAAAGTTTAAAATCAATGTTTCCTTAAAAATTTTTTGAGGGTTAATCGCCATGTACTTTGTTTTCTTATTATTGATTTCAAGGCCCTTTTTGCTGCAATGTGTCTGGAATTTGTCTAGTAGATTTTGTAGGCCCCTTGGTGTTTGAGATATAAGTATGGTGTCGTCAGCGAAAAGGAGGGCTGGGACCCTTTTGCCCCCCAATTTTGGAGAGTCTGTAAATACAATCCTCCCAAAAAACTGGTATATATCGTTGACAAACAGTGAAAACAATGTAGGGGCCAGCACGCATCCTTGACGAACCCCTTTCTTTGTCGGTATTGGACAAGTTAACTCCCCCCAAGGGCCCCACCTAACTTTGGCATAATTATTTTCATGTAATCTTATAATTTGCTCTAGTACGTTGGCTGGAAGCCCTTGATATTTAAGCGTCTCCCATAAAGTTTTCCGGGGAATCAAATCAAAGGCAGCTCGAATGTCAACAAAAGCTACATACAAGTGGCCTTTTCTTAACGTGACATACTTCCAGCATAAGCAGCAAAACCTCAGGACTTGATCTATGGTACTTATTTTGGCTCTAAACCCAGCTTGAAACTTTGTAAGCGCCGCTTTTCCTCCATCCAAATATTTATTTGATTAAAAATATGCCTTGCATAACTCTTCTGTAGAATGTCTATTAGACTAATTGGGTGATAGTTTGCAGGATTGTTCCTATCGCCCATTTTAAAAATTGTGATGACTTCCGCCCCCCTCCATGTTTCCGGAAAATCTTCACCCGCAGTTATGGCATTGCATAAGCAATTTATGTAAGGGGCCCAAATACCATTTTAATGTTTATGAAGGTCTCCCGGAATTTTATCTAGTCCAGGAGCCTTCCCATTTTAACTAGATTGATGGCTAATTCTGTTTCCTGTAAATGAAAAACTATTTTATTCTCGCTTGGGAACAGCAATAACCCCGCCTCAAATGGGGCTGGGTCCTCCTCAGGGGCTTCGTATAACTTGGTGAAGTGCTCAATCCAGGTAGTCTTATCAAGAAACACTTCCCTAGATCCTGTTTGTTTTTTGCTCCCTTTGGCAACTATTTTCCAAAACAACATGTTATCCCTGCTTTTTGCAGCAGTTAACATGTTGGACCAAGTCTCTTCATCCCAAGATGCTTTTGCCTTTTCTTGTAACTTCCTATACTTGAGCCTGGCCTCCTTGACTACCAACACATTGTTGTTTTTCACTGCCTGCACTAAGTCGCCCTTTGCGGTGTGACATTCCTTGTTGTACCAGGCTTTCCCTGCCCACTGCAAACTACTAGCTCTACCAATAACCGTTGTTTTTTTTGTTACCAACGGGATGAGTTCTTTGAAAAACCCCGTATGCAGATTTTAAAGTGTTTTGTTGCCATCTTGGCCGGCCACATACGGCTCAAAAATGTTGGCAAGGGAACTGTAAACATTAGTCAACTTTTCATCGTGCTCTAGAATATACACCCATTTAACAGAGCGGCGATTATTACTGACTAAGATGTCATCCGGGCTAATATGTGTCGTACTTCCATTATCCGAAACACAGTGCATTAGCCTACTTTGGAGACGAAGCTCCAGCGGACGATGGTCGCTTTAAGTTCTCGGTATGATTTCCATGTCTAAGGCATACGCCCAAATATCCAGAGATAAAATAATGAAGTCAATTTTACTCTGGCACTTACCTCTGAAAAAAGTTGGAGCCCTAGGGCTATGAGATGGTAAGCGTCCATTACATGCCCTTAAGCCATGGCCGAGTGTTACCTTCATATTTTGGAGAGATAAAGTAGTGCATGGAGCATTCCCACCGCTGTTCATTATGGGTATCTTGTTGGCTCTATCTTCTTCGTCAAGAATGTTATCAAGCCCAGTAATAGGTTCCTAATTACAATTAAAATCACCACCTAGTACTATGCTTGATCCCGCATCTAGTGCGTTTAGTAGTGAGTCTAGTTTCTCTATTAATAATGACTCCCTATGTGCGGGACACGGCCTATTATAGACGTTAAATAAATGGAGGACCCTTTATCTTTGGTGACTATTTTAATTCTCAGGATGTCTAAAGAGTCGGTACTTAGTTGACTGGTGGTAATATCGATTGTCACCTTCACCCAAATTACAAGGCCACCAGGAGGCCTTCCTCTTGCAGAAGGAATGGCGGCAATGTGAAAAGTTTTGTACCCTACCCTATGAGGGGTTTTATAGCCCAGGTCTCCTGTAGAATACAAATGTCACTTAAGTCGACATAAGTATTCCATTCAGGGTCACTAAAGTTCCCACCTAGGCCCGCTTTATTCCAGGATATTATTTATAATTCCGCGACTGGCTCAGGAGCTATAACACTTGAGGGCAGATTTTTGAGCGAATTTCTGATATCATTTGCTCCCTGAGCCAGTATATTAACCCCTACTGTAGATATCCCTGGAATAGAGGAGTAGGTTTCCTAAGTACAATGCTCACTGTCGAATAATGATGGTTCACAGTGAGCCTTTATCCCTTTTTGGTTACAATTTGCAAGTTCCCCCTGCAATTCTATTTCTTTTGAATCTAATGAGTACAGTCAATCACCAGCCTCAAGAGAACTTTTTATGCTCAGAAAGCCAGTTGACAACTTTGTTCCTAAGATTGTCCCAAGTTTCCCTCTGATCTCTTCTTAGGACTGGAACACCCACTAAAACAAGTGCGTAGGGACAAACAGCTGGAGGTAAATTCAAATTGTCTAAGTTGGGGATCAGGTCAGTGGCCTTTGGACTGTACATAACTACGTTCGCACAACTGTTATCCACATGATTTACTCTATGAACGGGGCATGCTGAGATGTCATTTTGACGCAAACCATCCCCCAATCCCTCTGAACATCTCCTTGCCCCAGAATAAATTACAGGCGCAAGTCTGGGTTGCTTTGGGGTTTGAGCTTCGTCGTTTGCCTTCACAATTTCCATGTGTACTGTCCTCGAATCCGATATTAAGCGATCTCCCTCTTCCACTATCCTATTGTCTTCTTCATTTAAAGTGCCCAACTTGGCTATGGTGAGGTGTAACTGATTGATTTTACTATCAAAAGCCTTTATTTTTGTGTTCAAACATTCCTCTATTTGTGTCTGTATTGAATTTACGACATGACCTAAGATGTCCTGAAGCACACCCTATTTCTTACATAACTTTCATTTAAATAAGTCGCTTTGTCAAGTTTGGCGTGCAGCACCCGCGTAGGTGCGCCGTTCCTTTCGCACCTGAATATAATAAGACTGTAGAGTGGTGACCCGCCGGTTTAGCAGGCCAAAAAAAGGTTACACAGCCGTATGTACATCGGTATTCCAAATCATACACTTCCACCATAGTAATCCAATTTGAATCATTTTATTTTCTTTTGGTTTCTCAAGTGTCATCCATTTGTTAACCATCACGTTAAAAGTTCCAAAATTCATCAACTTTTTGTTTTTTTATAATTCGATGTACGTGACGGCTTGCACCTATGACCAGAGAGGAGAGGCGGGTAACATCAGGTTAAATACGGGATGAGTAGCGCGGCCAAATTAAATGAACCACAAGCGTGGATGAGGGGAGAGATACGCTGTGATTCTTAACATCAGGTATGCAGGGGGGTTTGGAAAGGTGGTAAGATCGCACAGAGGGAAGGAGTGTAGTTTGGTTTTTTTGGTGTTTTTTTCGATGGGGGGTTTCTGAATAGGATATAGAGGGTTGGAGGTGCACACATGATTTTTTAGGGGGATGGGTCACTTAGGAATGATAGTATGAAAGTACACGTTAATGTAGTATAGTGTGCAATGGTTATGTTAGGGGGCAAACTCGAGGGTCATATATAATTTGTTGTACTGTTGGGTTGAAGTTTGCAAGTATTTAGTGGGCTCAGGGGGGCATGATTTTATGGCACTTTAAATATATATTGTTTGGCATGTACTGAAACGTTTTGGATAAGAATGTTTTAATCAATGGTGTGGTTTATATGCAATCGCGATTGAAAGTCATATATTCTTTATTATTTATAGACACTCCTGAGGAAGGTTACTTTTAAACCAAAATGCATAGAGTATGATGTACATCGAATCTGGTGAATGGTTGAAAATTCGCTTACATGTTCCTGTATAGGCCTGGATGGGCAATACATCAAATTATAAATAAACAAAAAGTTGATGAATTTTGGAGCTTTTGACGTGATGGTTAAAAAATGGATGACACTTGACAAACCAAAAGAAAATAAAATTATTCAAATTGGATTACTATGGTGGAAGTGTATGATTTGGAATACCGACGTACATACGACTGTGCAACCTTTGTTTGGCCTGCTAAACCGGCGGGTCACCACTCTACAGTCTGTATTGAATCTAGGGCATTCTTAAAAATGTCCGCCACAGTACGATCATCTCCACCATCAACGACCTTCCGTTCGCTTTGGTTTGGACAATAGTCACCATCTGTTTGGACCTCAATTGACCTACTAAATGTCTCCTCATGACCTTGCACAAACACAACCCCTTTATTCGTATTTGGTATAGTCCCAGGTTTCCCTTTCTTTTCTCCAATACTTTTCTCCTTCCTTACTTTTTTTGTTCCATCGTTTGATGTTCCTGCAGTTTTTTGGACCCTTGATCTTGTAAAGATCCCAGCAATCCCAGCGGTCCCCAATTCATTAGTGCTTGAAGAACCCTCTTCAATTTGACGAGCATCTAATACAGAGACATTTGAGACAACTGGGAGGTTTAGGGTGCGAATGGCCTCATTTTGATGCACAACCGTAACCGGAGAAGGGGAAACAGGTTGCCTATACGTCGTAAGATGAGAAGGGTCAAGAGATAACCTTCTGTGTGCCAGTTTGATCTCGTGGATCAATACAGATTCAGCTCTAGATATAAAATCATCTAGCGTCCCAGCAGCACCCTTCCGTTTATTCATACTGGAAGAAACAAGGCTACAGTTCAAATTTGACGGCTGCAACACACCCCTTTACAATCTACAACCTTGGTCCAATATACACAGAAAATCGTTTTTACCTTGATGTCATTGCTTCCAAGGATCTTAGGGGGGTGGCCCAGCCCAGCCTCCTCCGGCCTCGGACGGCCGCAGACGGCCCCGCCCTTGGCCCGGGCTTCACCCGGCGCGAGCTTGCGTTCGTTCCGTGAAGCGGGAGCGGCGAGGTGCTTTTAATCCCCCTGCGGCTGCTGTCTCAGGCGAGGGCGATCGGTGGGCTGCCTCTTTGCCTCCTCAGACTTTGAGTCCCCGTAACTCCTTCTGTGCACCCGGCGTCAGGAAAAACAATAGCGCTGTGGGCGAGGTGCTTTGAATCCCCCTGCGGCTGCTGTCTCAGGTGAGGGCGATCTGTGGGCTGCCTCTTTGCCTCCTGGGACTTCGAGTCCCCGTAACTCCTTCTGTGCACCCGGCGTCAGGAAAAACAATAGCCTGTGGCTCCAGCGAAGCGGGAGTGGCGAGGTGCTTTTAATCCCCTTGCGGCAGCTGTCTCAGGTGAGGGCGATCTGTGGGCTGCCTCTTTGCCTCCCGGGACTTCGAGTCCCGGTAACTCCTTCTGTGCACCCGGCATCAGGAAAAACAATAGCGCTGTGGGCGAGGTGCTTTTAATCCCCCTGCGGCTGCTGTCTCAGGTGAGGGCGATCTGTGGGCTGACTCTTTGCCTCCCGGGACTTCGAGTCCCCGTAACTCCTTCGGTGCACCCGGCGTCAGGAAAAACAATAGCGGTGCGGCTCCCAGCACAAGTTTTATTCTGTAATAGTTATAGAATTCAGGTGTGAAAAACCACAATTGTCCCTGTTTTACAACTCAGAATAGGGGATAGCATGAGGTATTATCCCCTTTCTGAGTTGCAGGACTCATAATGGGGAGGCTACACTTAATGTAGTAAACACTACAAGCTGTGTTATCAATATTTGCCTTCAGCAAGTCTAGAGCCACAAAAGACAACCCACTTGTAAGAACACCCTAATTGTGGGCAGGTTTAGTCAACCTGGGGAACTCAGACATAGCTTTATTATTTGCAGGACATACACAACAACTACTAATGGCAACCAAATAAATTGTTCAAAAAAAGTTGGGTCAAATTTAGGACTCTTGATATGCAGGGGTACTATTAATCCATATGGACTGGAGTTAGAGGTTGCTTTTCAATTGCCCAGTTTCCTTGAAGACAGGCAAAAGATATTACTACATTCATAGCCATGAGGCCTAAGAGCTCTGCTAGCTTTCCTTCAGCAAAACAGCATAGTCAGGATAGTTTTGAAACATAGGGTCAATAAAACCAGCAGAGGTGAACAGGTCAACAGCTACCATGTCCTTCATAATAAGATTTAAGTAATTCACTCATAGCACAAATGTAATTCTTTGGTTATGAATTAAGAATTCCTTCAACCCTTGGGGCCTCATTTATGAGAAGTGACGCATCACTGCGTGTAAGCAGCAATGCGTCACTTCTCAGTGCGCCCTCCTTGCAACATGATGTGTGCGTAATATTTACTGTATGACGCATCATGTCGGAAGGAGGTACAGATACGTCAGCAGATACGTCAGTATTTCTGACCTATCTGTAGGCACAAAAATGACGCATTGCTGGAGTGTGTCCCAAAAGTGATGCAACTCCAGCAATGTGTCCTTTCACATGGGGCAAGCCCCATGTGAAAGGGCCTGCGTCAGTCTTACGGGACATGAACGACATGATGAACCCAGAACTCGACAGGGAAGTACAAACTCCAAACATTCAGGGACCCCGACAGTTTAACACATTTGCGAGTGCGATGAGACTGGCAGATCTTTGGAGGGGTCAGAACCCCAGTTTGAAACAGTTTACACACATTTCGGCAGACCACAGTAATGGCTCTCGCCTAGATTATGTCTTCACACATACTAATTCTGTAGGACTCTTTCAACGGGGGTGACACAAGGTGTGAGGGATCTCAGATCACTCGCCAGTGGAGATAAAGATGCATGGGCCAGTGTCGGATTGGCCTCTTCCGCCGAGACTGGATCCCTTCCTGTTCATGGATCAGGAGTTCTAGGAACCCTTTGAGGAACACACAGAGCAATATTTCACTGAGAATGCGTACTCTGTGCGATCGGACTGTATACTCTGGGAGGCACACAAGACAGTGGCCATGGAATTTGTACAGGCGACCGGTGGTATTAAGCACAAAGAAAGGCACGCACAATGTGACGGCTTGAAGCAAGAGATACAAAATTTCAAGCTGAATCAGAGCACTGACCAAGAGGATGATTCCCGACACAAGCACTGACTTTGACTCAAGCAAAAAGAACTCAGAGAATAAGAAGACAAGCATTTGTAAAGTTTGAGCTATTGGTATTGTAAATGACAATTTTTTTATGTATGTGTTGGTTTTGCA
>NC_136067.1:1308363722-1308373722 GCF_964261635.1 Lissotriton helveticus | reverse complement strand
ATCACATGTCTACGTGCACGCCCTGTGCACGCCTTCTTTTCACGCCTATGTCTTCTTATCTTACGCTTGTCACTAGTTACGCCTACTGTATGTAATGTAATTGTGATATTTTAGTATATATACCTTGTACTGTTGATGAAACGTTGCAGCTGCCTCTCTATTTTATTTCAGGCTGTCCCGATCCTGTCCCTTCCCTTTTGCCTGAATAAAGCCCGTTCGACTCGGATACATCGGATCCTGCCTCTTATTTATTGAGCTATCTGTTATTGTTAATGCATTCAAAAATAGTACCGGTATTTAATTATTTATTTACCACATAATGGCGCCCGAATAGGGACGAGCCCCTTCCCCACGCGCTGGAGATGTAACGCAGGCCCCCTGACCCTCTGCAGCCGTGACGGAACTATACCGTGCACGTGCAGATATTTCTGCTTCAAGTCTCCCTCAGGCCCACGGAGGAGACGGAAACTGCGGTCCGGCATCCAGACGAAGCGGTGTGGAATGCGGTTCGTCCCGACCAGAGCCCAAGCCGAGAGTGCAAGGTCCGAGGTATCCGGAGGCCCACCTGTTTCTGAAGTCCGAAGTTCGTAGTCCGACGTCGTAGCAGTCCAGTCCAGTCCGAGGCCTTCCAGTTTCTGCTTCCCGGTGAGTACCGTTGCGGGGGAAGTATCTAGACAGGATCATTAGTTTGTTCCTGGTCCGTTGGGTTTGGGTACACAGATCCAGTCCGAAGTATTCACCTAGGTGGATACGGTATTACGTGTCTCTTTAATGGGACCGGTCTGTTCTGTACTGTTTTAGCAGTGCATCTAGTAATTCTAGTAAGTCCGTTCTCGAGAAATCCAAGTGTTGTGTTTTCAGTGTATCAGGTAGTATTCTGTTCGAACTGTTATTCATGTATTTCTATGTCGTGGTATGAGTGATTTGTTTGCCATTTCATTACTGTGATTATTGTGTATCGAGTTCGCAAGTAAAGTAGATTTCCGAAATGCCTCTGTTCTCGAAATTACGTCAGATAAAGACCAGAAAAGGGTTACTCGAAGAAGCAGTTCCTGTCCCTCCTAGGGACAGTCCTGGACATTTTATGTATCACAAGCATGGCTTAGATGCCATATTATATCTAGACTTATGGGCGGATTATACTAAAGATCTTGAAGAGAAATATAGATGGCCTGTATCAGGTACATGGGATGCCGAGTGCATCATGCGAGTAGAAGAAGCGTTATCGAAAAAGAAAGCCAGACAGTCCCAGAAAGATGCCATCGAGTTATGGCGCAAAGAATCTCATAAAAGAACCGAAAAAGAATTCAGAAAAACAGAATTAAGTAGAGAATCCTCAGAAAAAGCCCAAGAAAAGGAATTAATCGAAGAAGGTGAACGAGTTAGAGCAGAACAGTCAGACAGACAGAGAAATGCCCTTATTAAAGGCATGTATCCTCTTCTTGCCGAGGGCTTGCCGAAGGCAACCCCGGAAGCACCCTGTAATCTACCGCCACCATTGGTCCCGATTAAGCTACGTCATAAACCGACCGCAGCTGAAATTTTTCTTTCGTCCTACTTGGACGATACAGTTCCAGAATATGCAAATCCTATTCCGCCTGCTCACCCACAGCCTCCCGTTAATAATGTAATTCCTGTTCCTCCAGCCACTGGTCCCGTGGGTCCAGTTAATGTTACAGCCCCCCCGGACCAGCCCACAGTAAATGTACCCGTTTTGCCAGTCACTTTACCAGCACGTACAGTATTCACCGACGATTCTAGTTCAGGAGCAGCGGGAGGAGGTGCTCCTATCACCCCGCCTCAAGCAAGACGACTGACGCTGCAGGACGTAGCGTTACAGCGTACGCCAAAAGTGGCTACCTACACAGATCTCAAGCGACTTCTAACTGACTGTATATATGATCCAGTCCCAGGCGAAGATCACATGATCTTATATTCAGTACGTTTAAGACGGGCTGCCAGCTTTTTGATCACCCTGCCCGACATGAAGGAACATCTAAACAGAATATATCGTTTTATCCGTACAGGAGAGAATCCAGGAAGTATTCACGAAGCTATGTCACAGAGGAAAGCCGAGGTTCAACTTATGATTTTAAAGTTCTTGATTAATTGTTTAATAAGAGAGCAAGATTATCCAGATAAAGATCAAGACGAGATGAAAGCCCTGACAAGGTGGAGTGACAATATAGCCGAGGGAAAACACAAGACACAAGGTAGTGTAGAGAGTATGTACAAGAAAATTCGTAAGGAAATAATACGTATACACCAGAAGGAGGAAGAAAAACGAGCAACCGAGAAAGAGAATGACTCTTCTAGTGAAGAGGTAGACAGCGAGAATCCCTCCAGAATAGCGTATGTAGGTAGAACAAGACTTTCCGACCGACATTCACGCCTAGATTACAAGAAAGTTTTTCCTCCTCCAGCACCAGAACAGTGTTCTCTTGAACAAGTATTCCAGGCCACCGATCAAATTCTGAAATCACGAATAGGTTATAGTGAGCTGAGTACCATGCATGAACAAGAACTAGCCCGATCAGCAGTCCGATGGACTGGTGATTCTACCACGTTTCCAGATGAAATAGTGGCCCAAATTTTTCTGAAACTGCCCCCAGCCGAGCAACGTCTGGTGGGTACGTATATGATCCAGCACCTCATTACACTGTATGAGGATCAGCATTCTGATCCAGGTCCTCTACATGATGTATTAAACGAGTTGCTCCAAAACAGATGGAAAGGTCTAGGTACCGATTTAATTAGTGTCATATTAGAACAGCGCCACAAATACCGAACGTTCCTGAATCCACATTATGTTTCCGTCTCACCCCCAGAAAGAAAATCATTCTACATAGACAGACAGAATCCGTTACGAGAAGTACATCCAGTTAAAGGGGAAGATGGTAGTCTAGAACGAGTATTTGTTTACACCCCTATCACAAAAATAGAACTCTTGGAAATGAAGAAATTAATTCCCTGTCACGATAAAGATCCAGCAGGGTTCCACCGTGAATTAAAGGACATGCTCCGTATGGGAGAATACACGTATCCCGATATCATTAAAATGTTAAAGGTCCTGTTGCCTGCGGGCACATATGAAAAACTCAAAGAAAAAGAATGGGAGGTGGGAGAGAAAAAGATAGATTGGACAGCATTAGAAACTGAAGATAATACACGAGTACCAGGTACCGGTCTTGGGGATAAAGCTAAAGCTTTGCCCGAATTGTTAATACAAGTTTTGCCAAGATTACTAGCCACGAAAAAGGAAGACTGGGATGCCATCTCAGCATGTAAACAGAAACAAGACGAAGATACTAGTGATTTTTATTCTAGATTTGAGAAATGTTTCATTATTAATAGTGGTCTGAAAACAAGTAGTGAATCGTATCCCCATCTTTTTGTCACCAAACTAGTCGAGAATTCAAGTCCACAAGTTAAGAATCGAGTACTGAAAGTTGAAAGTACCTGGCAAGCTAATACTCCGTCACAGATGCTCCAGATGCTACAGTATCACCAGAACAGAATTAGGGAAGAGCAGGAACACGAAAGGAGACGTATGAAAGACACGAAAATGAAAGTATTAGTTGCACAGTCTGTTCCGCAAGACAGTCAGAAGAGGGGTCCGAACCAAGCTAGTCATCCTGCAGCTCCCGTTAAAGGGACATGCAATTACTGTAAACAGCCAGGTCATTATATAAACGAATGTGCAGTTCTGAAACACAACATAGCTACTGGTAAAACGAAAGAGAGACCACGTCCGCCTAGACAAGAACAAGTTTCACAGAATTCCCAGCCACCGCAGAATGCACAACAGACAGTTACAGTACCGCAGCCTATAGCTGCAACACAACACGTTACACAGCAGATGTACCAGTATGCACAGTCAGAGTATCCAGATTATCAGCCATATTCATGAAACAGCCTAGAGAGGGAGGTAGGCTTGCCTCTCATCGAGATTCCTGTAGATCAAGAGGGTCCCTATGTACACAGTCAAGTATTAGGGAAAGACAGAAAGTTTCTGATTGATACAGGGGCAAGTAGGACTACCATCAGTCATGACGAGGTTCCAGGGGCTCCACTCTCAGGCTCTAGAAATGTTTCCCTTGGATTTTCAGGAAAGCCTATTGTTAATGAAATATCGAAACCAGTTACTCTAGAAGTTGGTCCATTGTCCCGAACTACAGATTTGTTACTCACGAAATCTTGTCCAGAAAATTTATTAGGCATTAAAACTCTGAAAGAATTAGGAGCCGTAATATGTTGCTCCCCAGAAGGTGTACGATTGTTCCTGCGAGATTTTAAAGGTCATTATGTATTACGTGATTTTGATCCAAGATTATTGAATGTACCACAGCATTTATGGGCGCAAGGTCCAACTGATGTAGGTTGTATGCACATCACACCCCATCGTGTCACTCTGAAGAAAGGTGTTGTATTACCACGAATCCGACAGTACAAATTGCCACCTGAGGCTGTAGCAGCCTTATCGAAAATTATTGACGAGCTCATTGCTCAAGGAGTAGTTGTAGAAACTGACTCCAATGTATGTAATTCTCCTATTATTCCGATTCTAAAACGTACAGATCCAAATGCACCTCCAGTTTATCGATTAGTGATTGACCTTCGAGAACTTAATAAATATATCATACCCCAGTACCCTGTGGTTCCAGATATTTCTTCCCTATTGACAGCCATTGATTCCGAAGCTACGTTCTTCACTGTTATCGATCTCAAAAACGCATTCTTTAGTGTCCCCATTCATCCAGACAGCCAGTTCCTTTTCGGATTCTGTTTAAATGGAAGAAGCTATAAATTCACACGAGCTCCTCAAGGTTTCACAGAAAGTCCTAGTATTTACAGTCAGGCGCTTAAAAGACAACTAGACAATATTCACATGCCAACTGACACTGCTCTGCTCCAGTATGTCGATGATCTATTGATCACAGCCCGTTCTGAACGTGACTGCGAACGTGCGTCACTTACAGTCTTGTATTTTCTGGCCGAGATGGGGCACAAGGTGTCCCCTTCTAAATTGCAATTCTGTGTCCAGCAAGTGGTCTACTTAGGACACTTACTGTCCAAGAGGGGTAGGCAGTTGACACCTGACCGTATCCAGTTAATAGCGCATCTTCCACAGCCCAAGACTCAGAAGGAGGTACGAGCTTTTATCGGCCTCACTTCTTACTGCAGACAATGGATTCCTCAGTATGCATTTCTAGCCAAGCCACTGATACAGTTAACGACACAGGAGGCAGCCGTATCGACTGTCCTCCCTTGGACCCAAGAACATACACTTGTTTTCAATGAGTTAAAGAAAGCTTTATGTAATGCACCTGTTCTAGCAACACCAAACTACAGTAAGCCTTTTACACTGTTTGTTACTGAACGTGATGGTACTGCATTATCTGTTCTCACACAAGATCAAGCAGGACAATACAAGCCCTGTGCTTATTTTTCTAGCACATTAGATCCGGTGGCCCAGGCTCTGCCTGCGTGCCTCAAGTCAGTTGCAGCCACAGCTCTAGCTATCAGACAAAGTGATTCCATAGTGTTAGGACACTCTCTGACAGTACAAGTTCCACACTCCGTGGAAGTTCTTTTAAATCGAACACAGACTCAGCACTTGACAATTGCACGTTTAACAGGTTATGAACTGACATTGTTTCAGCCACACATAGAAATCAGACGCTGCAACATTCTAAATCCCGCTACACTGTTACCGTCAGTTACTTCAAATCCTGCCACACATGACTGTGTGGAAGTTGTTAACACCATGACAAAGCCAAGACAAGACTTGACAGACATTGCATTACCTGATCCCGACCTGACACTTTACATGGATGGTTCATGTATGAGAACAAGTACAGGAGAACTAGTAGCCGCGTATGCAGTGACTACTGAAACCGAAGTTATAGAAACACATCGTATTGACACCCTGTCTGCTCAAGCAGCAGAGCTTGTCGCTCTGACCCAAGCCTGCATACGTGCCAAGAACTTGAAAGTTAACATATACACAGATTCACGTTATGCATTCGGAGTCGTACACGACTTTGGAGTGCTCTGGCAAGAAAGAGGTTTTATGACTTCTCATGGAACCAAGATTCAGCATGGCCCCCTCATTCAAGCTTTGTTAGATGCAATACATTTACCGACAGCTATCGCTATCATGAAGTGCAAGGCACATACGAAAGTCACTGACATCATTTCCCAGGGTAATGATCTAGCAGATCGAACAGCCAAGCTTACAGCTCAGACTCCAGACATTCCAGTTAACCCGACACAGACACACATTCCAAATCAGACTACTTGTATGACAGTTAAGGACCCTACACAAGATGTAATAGATATACAGTCACATGCTACTCCCGATGAAATAAAGAAATGGTCTGAACAAGGAGGGGTCCAGACAGATCAAGGTTGGTTAACGAAGGGAAAAGCCACATGGTTTCTCCCCGACTCTATGGTTCAAGTCATTATTAACACCGCACATAGTCCAGCACACTTAGGAGAAAAAGCCATGCTAGACAGTATTCAGAACCTCTGGTTCAACAAACATTTACGAGCAGCAGCCAAGCAGAAAGTGCGTACCTGCATGATCTGTTGTCAGTTCAATCCAGGTAAAGGTGTCCCGGTGGAACAAGGTGGATCCCATCCTCCCGACCACCCTTTTGAAGTCCTCCAGATGGATTATATTCAGATGGAGAGATGTCGAGGTTTCAAGTATGTCCTCGTAGTTGTATGTGCTTTGTCCAGGTGGACAGAAGCATATCCAGTTCCAGATTACACAGCTGCGACCACTGCCAGGCAGTTGGTTCGTGAGTATTTTCCCCGCTATGGATTACCTAGGGTCGTGTATTCAGATAACGGCCAGCCATTCTCATCCGAACTCATGAAACAAGTATCCCTTCTGTTAGGGTACCAGTGGAAGTTCCATTGTGTACGACATCCTGAAGCAGCCGGTCTCGTAGAGAGACATAACCAGACCTTGAAAATCCGAATCGCCAAAGTATGTGCAGAGAAAGGTGTAGATTGGATGGTAGCACTGCCCGTTGCCCTCTTCTATATGAGAATGGTTGCTCATTCCCGTTCAGGTCTATCTCCGTATGAGATAGTGTTCGGTCGTCCCCCAAATATGTGGGGTACACCTAGACCACGTACAATTACAGATGTTGACAGTAATATGCTGACAGATTACCTTGCCTCCTTGATGTCTGCACTACAATCTTGTCGTTCACAGGTTGCCGCCGCTTTTCCAGACAATACCGAAGTGAAACCGCATGAAGTCGTTCCAGGTGACTTCATTTTGATTCGAAACTTTGATCGTTCAAGTCCGCTGGAGCCCCGCTGGAAGGAGCCCCGCCTTGTTCTCCTCACCACCAGGACCGCAGTAAAAGTAGAAAACAGAAAAGGATGGCTGCACTCCAGCCATGTGAAGAAGTTTCATGGACTCAAACCAAAGACTTTTCTTAAAGACTGCCCCGTTCTCAAGGACTGCCCAGACACTGAATCTAAACTTCCCCTGTTAGAGAAAACTCCGCAGCAGGAGTATAAAATGAAACTGAGGTCTAGTAAGTCAGCCAGTTTAATTGTCTTAGTCCCTCTCGGGTGAAACGGTTAGACAGGTTCCTGACATGTATGAGATAGACCCACACAGTGAGAGAGTTAGTCAAAACTCTAAGAGATGTATCATTACTCTGTTCTTTCTATTATTTCTGAGTCTTATGGTTACTTGCATAAGTTATGCTTTACATTTTTGTTTTCCTATTTCACATGTACATATGTTTTCTAATGTTACAGTAGAGCACACATTTAGTGACCTGCCTCCTCACGAGTTATCCTATCGTCTTGCTATGCGTAATAATACTTTTATCCGAATGCTACACTATTCACACCAGACTAGCAATGCCACTAGTTGTTGGGTGTGTGGTCGACTCCCCCCTTTCCAGACACCGAAGGGAGTTCTGCCACTCTTTCCCTATCCGTTTTCACATAATGGTTCGTGTGGAGCATGGTCCACGTTAACGTCATCCTCAAATGATATGTCCCTTTTGAATAGAACATGTTTCCCAGACAAGGAAGGATTTTCCCATAGAACAGGATTAGATCTAGAAAATGAAGTATATGATCTAGGTAATTATTCCTCGAATTTCATGGTTTTGAATGTTCAGTCCGAGACTACTCCAGATTTGCCTGCTATTTCAGTTCTACCAGTCAAAGGCGAATTATGTGTCAGAAAGAATGGTTCCGCACATGTAGGACATAGTGATTGTACTACTGTGGTCGAGTATAGTGACAGTGGGAAATCTATTTTCAAAGCCTCACGTCATTCTTATTTTGTTTGTGGTCAGACCGCATATGTTCGTCTGCCCCTCGATTGGGATGGAACATGTTATATTGCCTTCCTACTGCCACCAGTTTTTCTAGCCCCATCCGATTATCACAGAAACACACATCTAGTACACGTTAGACATAGAAGGGAGACCGAGTCCCCAATTGTCGATCAAACTGAAACTGCCCTAGAACAGTATCAAGACTTCAATAAAGGTTTCTTTTTCTTCATAGGTCCTGTCCAGAATAGTAAGTTAATACGTAGACTAACCAGAACCCTTGAAGCAGTAGTGAATGAGACTACTTCCGCTCTAGGTAATTTAACTGAAGAGCAATCTGCTATGAGATTTGTTGTGCTCCAAAATCGTCTCGTTCTTGACGTCATACTGGCCGATAGAGGAGGAGCTTGTAGAGTCATCGGATCTAGTTGCTGCATTTTCATTCCTAATAACGCGCCGTCTGTTTATTCAGCTATAACCAGACTTCATAAAATTGCCCATCAGTTACACCAGAATCCAGGCACCTGGACATGGTCCGGTTGGCTCTGGAGTATTATATCTGCCTGGGGATGGAAAGTATTGTCATTCCTAGGTATAACAGTAATGATTATATTCAGTTGCTGTCTCTGTTTACAATGTGGCCCTGCGATTTGCGGCTTGTGTGCTACCTCTTGTATTCCTATTCCTAGTCCTAAGTCCCGTTCCAAGACAATTCGAGACGAGCAAATGATGCTATATGAACAAATAGATGGTATCATGAATATTGATGTTTCCTGATGGAAACGTAGGGCACAATGAGGGAATGAGGAAAATTGAATTTTGCCTTGTTATATGTGCCTACGTGTTCCCCATCCTATGTTATATGTGCATGATCGATATGCATATATCCCCCTATGATCGATTAAAGACGCAATTATAGTTGTGTCCAACTCTAGTATGCCAGTATCCAGTTCTCGTGAAAGCAACGAGTATTAGGCCTATGTTGCCACGTTTTACAGTGTGCACGTTAATTCATTGAATTGTCCCTGTTTCTAGGCCTCAAAGGGCCCGGACACCAGATTCAAGCTCCTGTCTCCTGAACCCACTCCGAGGAGCGATGCAGCCCCCACCTGCATCCCTGACCCTTCACTTACTTCCTGCCGCGCAGCGCGGTACCCGGCCTGGCTCTGCCTGCCTGTCTGCCAAGAATATGTTATGCTTCTAGTTATCAGTCCAGCTTTCCTTCTTCGCATTCCTAAGCTACTGAACCGCATAAACAGTTTCAGCTATAGTCTAGTCTTTCTGTCTTCATGCAAGTGAGTTACTGTATTAATATTCATAGAAGATTCATAGCACACGCAATACATGTAGAATATATGCATGCACCAGCCTTAGTGTCAAGTAGCCTTTGCCCTGATAACTTCTAGACTCTATCAACATGTACTCCAAACACCAGATACCAGATATGCTATAGGTACATGTCGTCCTGACACCGCAGACTTTAGTCTCCTCTTCTAGTGCAGAAGTCATAGCCCCCAGTTCTCCCCGGTAACACGTCATTGCCCGTTTGCGCGCTCCACTAGGTTAAAGGTCCCAGCTGCTCAGGTAGCCCCCTCCATGTTTCCGCCCATTCATGATACTTCTGTGACGTTCTCATCACATGTCTACGTGCACGCCCTGTGCACGCCTTCTTTTCACGC